>NC_083594.1:23596073-23962948 GCF_027579695.1 Neoarius graeffei
AAGCAAAATAAAAATTGACTGAAAATTTATGGGGGTGGGGGGGTTATGGGTGGATTCCGATGAAATTCTGAGAATGATTAACTTAGAACTGATTATTATTAATTAATGGATTAATATATTCAATTTATTGCACCTTTCTTTCTATTGCTTCCGTATATTAATTTTTTTGTCGCAAACCACACAAATGCAAGCGCCTGGAATGTTTAGTTTTTTGCACCATGAACTAAATGGCTTTCCGTCTTCACCTATTTCGTACAGCCAAGCCCACCTCCACTTGCTTTTACACCTTTATCGATGGCAGACACATCAGTGCCTTCTTTCATGTAAAGCGCATCCATGCTGCCGAAACCGAAAGCAGAATGATATGCTCCTCTGTGCTCGACATCAATATAGAAAAAAGTTTGGATCTTCGCTTACATTAAAATTTGACCTTATTTTGTGTTGAATACGACTTCAAAAACAATTCAAGATTTTATTAAGAGAAATATTGTGGCCAACACGAGTGTTAAGTTACCTAAAAGATCGCGTGAAGTTGGCTGCTATCTACTTTGCGTTCGTTCTCATTTTCCTCCATCATTTCATAGGCCAGAAACAGATGTTTTGACGTAATTTAACTTAGTAGGCTATGATTATTATTTAACCGTAGTCTTCTAGACATTTTGACTGTTTGGGGCATTGAACGCTGGTGTATGATTTTCAGGGAATAAAGTTTAGCGCATGTTGGAACATCATTGCGCTCGCAGCCTCCAACTCCTCAAACGTCCTTTAAATTGTGATATAACGTAGGCTATAAGGCACGGTTCTAACATACCTTACACATTGGCCTAACGAAAATAATAATTGTTGGGGCATCTGCTGATTTGTTAGCTATAAATTTAGGTCTAATTACTTCTGACAGTCTGCAAGCATTGCACCATCGGGTCTTCAAGTCTGGCTGAAGCAGAGGAGCGGGCTTTCCGGGGTTTATTTTTTCGTTTTTTTTTTACATGCTCCATTTCTATATGTCCACGTTTGAACCAAGTCATTTTGGCAAGATTTAATTTAATACAAAACAGAAATGGTCAGACACAAGCACGCCAAGCACATGGGAATGTATTTTGCCAATTTTGACAGTGCATGTTTTTTTAATGCCACACCGTAGACGGCGAACGTTTAAACATGATCAAACATAGGAAATGAACGACACAAAGCATGGCTCAAAAACAAAAAAAAGTTAAATAAACCCTGCTGATAATTGATGGTGTTGCAACACAGTGTTATAACTCAATCTCTACCCAACCACCCGTCATTTTAATTCTCCTCGGATCAGCACCAACCTCATTTGGCCTTGGGAGAGTTCAGTTGACGGAAATCCGTCACACGACGGAAAACTTTAATCCATGCAGCTAACATGCCAGCATAAAACCCAAAAGAAGACAACGGTAAACCTGCAAGCGCACACTGGACTTCCTCGGTCTGCTTGACTGTGCGAAGCGAGCAATTTCATGCATATTATTTGCGAAGGAATTCCCTCAAATTAAACAACTTCCCAGCGACAGAACAGCCTGATATTGACAGATGACAGAAATCACAATAACCAATTTTCAAAAGGAACTAAATTTTACAGATTTTATGAAATCGAAAGGCCATCTACCTTTAACGCAAGTGAAAGCAGAGCAACATGGTGATGAAAGCCGTTGACTCAAAAGGTCATTACAAAGCAAGTCTTGGATGCCACTGAAGATCACGTTAATTATAAAGATTAATATGCAAGTTGTTCAGATTGGATTTTTTTCTTTTAAATGGACTGTAGCAACTATAGTGGCTTTAGGAGACAATATCACTGTGGCAGACAGGGCATGGTCAAGCATCGGTTTGTGAATGGAGGGTGGGGCAAGGGAAGGCGAGTGGCAAAGTGATCTCACCTGTTAATTGCTGTGTGCGCACGTGCGTCTCTGTTTTGTAGTAATGACAGCAGTGAAAAGAAGGGTGGTGTGAAGAGGTGGTCACCTGCAGGGCTCAACATTTACCCCCCAGGGCAAGTTAATTTCCACTTGTCGGAGTTTAAAATTGCTGTCTCGGAGTGTAAAATTGTTGAGTGTTTTATATAGACCTGGCAACCTGTAACTGAACCCTGTCATGATGCAGCATGTTTTTTTTTTTTTTTTAAATAAAACCTAGAGGTGGATGATCTCATCTCATTATCTCTAGCCACTTTATCCTGTTCTACAGGGTCACAGGCAAGCTGGAGCCTATCCCAGCTGACTACGGGTGAAAGGCGGGGTACACCCTGGACAAGTCGCCAGGTCATCACAGGGCTGACACATAGACACAGACAACCATTCACACTCACATTCACTTTAGAGTCACCAGTTAACCTAACCTGCATGTCTTTGGACTGTGGGGGAAACCGGAGCACCCGGAGGAAACCCACGCGGACACGGGGAGAACATGCAAACTCCACACAGAAAGGCCCTCGCCGGCCACGGGGCTCGAACCCGGACCTTCTTGCTGAGTGGCGACAGCGCTAACCACTACGCCACCGTGGAGGTGGATGATAACCCCCCCCCCCCCCCCAAAAAAAAAAAAAATTTTAATTAATATTTCACAGGACTGTGTTCCTCTGATAACAGAAACAAAGCTCCAGCTCTTAATCTGTTCTTTCAGGATTTGTCGCACATGTCGTTCCTTGTTTAATTTTTCATGCCCAAGTTGTTCGAAACTGCACTGGGTTTTCTGTGTTGAATAAGGAAGCTGCTTCATCTGTAAGAAAATCAAACACTTTCATTTTCATTTCATTTCATGGCAGTCGATGGTCAGACTCTCCAGCCAAATGGAAAAATTCTCCTTCCCATACTTTACATTTTCTATTCTTTAAATAATTGCAAAAGTAAATACATGCATGGGTTGGTAGCTTGTAAGAAAAGTTTCAGGCATGTTTGACCATTTATAAGAGGGAAGAAAAAAAAAAAAAAAAAAGTTGAGCATTTCTGTATCGCTACTCTAATGCCACCAGGAGGCTGCCATGTTGCCTGTTGGAAGGGCGATGCATGACGTCACTTGGGCATGAGGTTGTCTCACTCTTCAGTACTGAAGGGGCAAAGGTCTACTAAGGTGACTTGATTTTTTCACTATACATCTGAAATAGTGTATTAATGAGTTGCAACCCTGACTTATGGACAAACTTGAACTCTTTACCTGTAAAACGAGGCTGAAACTATGCATTATACTACTCGTTAGCATGCTCTGGACTCATTCATGAAAAACCTTCCTCATCAAGATGTTACCAGGCTAGCCTACCGTAATTACCGTGGTAGAGAGTCCAACCCCCACGGCAACGTGGAAACAGGGTAAACTAATACTGCTTTACTATACAGGATTCATGTAAGCATTACAGCAGAATGCACTTGCACAGAAAAAGGTGGAAATATTGCCAGAAACACCCAAGCTGCTGGTATGGTGTGGATTTATTTGGTAAAACTCATACATGCAAGAGATACAGTATAAATAGCACAGAGGACCAACACAAAGTATAAAATACACTCATTTCCAATATGGTCCTCTTGACAGCAGAAAACAAAATATAAAGAGACAATAATAAATTGACAATTGTATAAACAATGATGAGTCATAAACAAAAAATATATACTATCAGAGTACAACTAGATTACAGAAATGGCACCAAAGTGATTTAAAATTGTGTACACATAAAACCAGGTTTGGAATTTATTCCATAAAAACTTTCACCGGTTTCTTAAAATGATCACATGTTTGGCTAGATTGCACTGATCAAGGTAGGCTATTCCACAAACAAATGCCTGTATACCTAAAAGAACTTCGAATGGTTTCCGTAAAGTGTGACGTCACTTACAATACATGTCTGTATTTGACAAAATGGACCATAGCGCCAGTGACATTTCACTGATTTCCTTGAGTATTTCGGACAATGACATGAATAACAATGATCATGAAAAACAAGCATTTGGTTACACACAAGTGAACAATATTTACAGGAGGAGTTGTTTTAGTCATTACCGAGGCTTTTTTGACAACACTAAATGAAAGCAAGACACCCAACAAACATCAAGCTGCTTAGCTGCATCAGAAATTATTACATTTATGCCCAAATGAACATCACTGTCAAATACAGCAGTGTATTGTAAAAAAAAAAAAAAAAAAAAAGGTTAGAGAAGCCATTAAAAGGGGTTTTCTTACCCTTTGAGCTTCTCTTTTGCGGACTACTGACTGTTGTATCATTTGCCTTGTCCGCTTTATGGCCAAAGATGGTGGGAACCGCATCTGGATTCAGCGCTGGCTTGTACGGTATTCCTAATGCTGGTGCATCAGAGTTGTTTGAGTGAAAATTTTCAAAAATGTTCTGAGCACACGAGCTGCATGAAGCAGGGTTTGTTTACCCTCTTTCAGCATTGCCGCAGGGCTTGGACTGTCTACTACGGTAATTACGGTAGGCTAGCCTGATGACATCTTGAAGTTTTTCATGAATGAGTTGAGAGCATGCCAAGCGTGCTAACGAGTGCTTCTGCTGCCAGGAACGTGTAAAAACTCAGGCACTTGCCTCAACAGATTTAGGCAAGTCAGATTGTATACAGATCTGTTTGTAGGTTGTCCAGCAAGGTTACAGTCTGCAGAATGAGGGTGTCACGGCAGCACTACTTGTACTGGGGATATAAACATGAAAGGTTGCCTCCCCCATTCAGTCAGCTGTTCACTATTCCCTCACTGTTTATCAGCAACATCAGTATTATCTTCCCCCCCCCCCTCCATTTTTTTGTTAGAGAAATGGAATTTAAAATTCTCTTCATATAAAACTTTTAATGAAAATCTCCAGGCAGGGGCAGCTTCAAGTCTTACTCGCTATGCGGAGCTTCCATGTCTTGCGCCCAAATGACGTCAGAGCATTGCCGGAAATGATCAGGGGGATTTTTCTGATTGGTTAAAACACTTCCAATGGCGGCCTCTGTGAAATCGTCCATTCTGCATAGAAACGGACTTTCAGAGATGGATATCTTCGTTGTGGGAGCTCCTTATTTTCAATTATTCACATGAATAATTTTATTTATTATTAATAAGTTTATATCATAAGCTCTCTTCATAACTGCATTTTAAAAATGGGTTCTCTTTTCTTTTAAAAATGGGTTATACTAAAGGACACGCAAACCCATGAACAAATAACCCAACTGTTAATCCCAAAGAACCGTAGGGAACTCATTCCATGCGGCTCACTTTAACCCTATGGCCGGACACTTGGATCAAGATAAGATACTAGCCCGAATAATGGCCCACTTCTATTGGCCAAGGATTCGTGGGGATGTCCATAGGTGATTATGCGGCGTGCCGCGAATGCCAGCTGGTGACTCCAGCAGCCACTCCAAAAGCCCCCTTGCGCCCTCACCCTCTAATTGAGACCACCTTTGAAAGAATTTGCATGGATCTCATTGGGCCATACAGTGATGTAGTGGCTAGCACTGTCTCCTCACAGCAAGAAGGTCCTGGGTTCAAGCCCAGCGAGGGCCTGTCTGTGTGGAATTTGCATGCTCTCCCCGTGGGTTTCCTCCAGGTGCTCCAGTTTCCCCCACAGTCCAAAAGGCATGCAGGTTAAGCTAACTGGTGGCTCTAAATTGACCGTAGGTGTGAATGTGAGCATGAATGGTTGTCTGTGTCTGTTAGCCCTGCGATAACCTGGTGACTTGTCCAGGGTGTACCCCGCCTCTTGCCCATAGTCAGCTGGGATAGGCTCCAGCTTGCCTGCGACCCTGTATGACAGGATAAGCAGCTACAGATAATGGATGGATCATTGGGCCATTAGATTGATTGGCACGAGGACATCACTTTTAGTCAGGCTTTTAGGCAGGATTTTTTTTTAGGGAGTCTAACTTTTTTGCAGGTGTCACTGTATGTGGCGAGGTGTAGCGGCGCGTTGAGCGCCGCTGGCACGAGTGTTTTAGGGGGTTCCGGGGGTACTCCCCCGGAAAATTTTGAAATTTCTAATGCTCTCAAATGCTATTTCCTTCATTTTGACAGCAAATTTTGAGCAATACAGCCAAGTGTTTTTGCCTTTGTTACAACATTCTTGTATCAATAGTAAGGCTGGACTGGGGGGAGGCATGTGTGCATGGAAAAATTCAAGCCAGATTCATTTTAGGTAAAACAACTTTCTTTAATGTCTTAATGTAAACAAAATGGTTTCACTGCAACAGTCCACTGGCAACAATATGTTTACAACCGCCTGGGGGCCTTGAGGTACAACTTTCTGGCGGCAGCGAAGTCGAATTCCGGCATGGGAATTCGGGCATAGCTGAGCCTGATGAGCCGATTGCATATTAAGCATGACAAATTAGCTATAAAGCTTTCTGATCGCAGAATACTACATAAATAAAGCTTGTTGTAGCTGTGTTTGTCTCAGTCAGTAGTGCACCTATTGCAATTGCATTACATGTGACAACCAACCCCGAACACAGTGTGACAACCAACCCCGGCTGACCAGTTTTGCTTTCAAAGCCGCTAGCGTCCAAAGATTTAGTATAACAAAGAAAAAAACACACAGGAAATATGGCTAAGTCTTCAAACATTATAATGGTATTCATTTTTTCAATAGAAACCCATTAATTACAAAGCTAGAAGGTAAAAACCAAGGTACTAAAAATTTACATTTAGGTATGAAAAACCTTCAAATTGTTCTCACCTTTGAAATGCATGCAACACACAATAACTTTTCAGGTAGAATGACCCCAGTACTAATTCTAAACATTTCTATCTTGGTGGAATTGAGCAGCGCCCTATGGTGGCTGAGATATGACGAATGTGACAACCATAACTTGTGACAACCAACCCCGGTCATCCCTATTTATTCATGCAAGAAACCTGGCTGTCTAGTTATGGGATTGTGATAGTTTTTTGACATTCCAAGCCTATCAACAGTTACAGAAGAAAAAAAAAAAAAACAAAAAAAAAAACTTACATGAGTTCTCTTCTGAAAGAAGTTGGAAATCGTTGTTTGCCTTCCTCTTTTCTTCATTTTCTTCCTGTCATGCCCAAAAAACTCAGAAAAATCTATCTTCTATCTTCCTTACCAAATATCCCACGTGTTCGTCCTTTTCACGTGCGTTCTTTGGAATCCCAGCATCCTTTAGAACGTGTCGTATTTGATTATTGTTTAGCCTACTAGAAATACTACCCGCCGGCTCGACTACCACACTCTCCACTACGTAGCCTGTAATGTTGGGAAAATCTGCATGAAAATGTGTTATTTACTGTTAAAAGGATTTATTCAGGATAAATAACATGTCAGGTAAGGCTGGTTTTCTATAGACTACATTCCACATTTAGCTGCGGCAATATAGTCTACGGCTATATTGTCTGGATATTTATGCCAGTGTCTCCTAGGCATACATCTTTTCCCCCTCTGCTCTGGGAACGCATATTACAAGTGCTTTGTACACCAAATTTATTTAATAACCCATTTATTTATAACGAGGGCTCTCACAACTTTGAAATTAGTGCAGCCATAGAAACGCGTGTTTCTGTAGCTCTGCGGCGGGTGCCTATATTTTGTACTCTGGGCTCGTGCTGTTGCTATGGTAACCCTGGGCGTCTTCGGGAAAGACAGCTGTCAAAGCGAGACTTCTGAAATTTCCAAAATGGCGGTGTCAACAAAGCTTGTAGATCCTCGGAAAGCTCAGACTCGGCGATTTTTTAACATATTCAGCTAAGTTACCAGACATAACACGGGCGGAAATATTAGGGCGTCTTTAGGGCGTCGTACTAAAAATTAGGGCGTCCAATTTCTTGTTTTTTTCAGTACAGGGCGTCGAAAAGACGCCCAGACGCCCCTCTATCTAAAAGCCTGCTTTTAGTCCTAGCAGACTATGTAACACAATATCTGGAAACAGTCCCGCTGCATAACATTTCCACACACAATGTGGCAGAGGCACTGTTTAAAATTATTTCTCCCCGAGTCAGGATTCCCAAGAAAATCCTGACTGACCAAGGCACTACATTGTCAAGCACACTTCACAAGTTTTATGGGTTACTGGGGATTAAATCCATCTGCACTAGTGTGCATCACCTACAAACAGATGGTTTGGTAGAACAATTCAAACAAAACACTTAAAAACTTAATTCAGAAGTTTGTAAGCAAAGACGCACATAACTGGGATAAATGGCTCAAGCCCTTGTTATTTGCAGTACGAGAGGTCCCGCAAGCCTCCACAGGATTCTCCCTGTTGGAATTCTTGTATGGATACAAGCCTCATGGCATTTTTGACATACTGCCGGAAAAATGGGAGGAGGGACCTTCAAAACAGTAAAAAAAAAAAAATTCTGTACATTCTTGACTTGTGCAAAGTGCGACACAATGTTCACTTAACCCAAGAGAATTTACGGCAGGTGCAAGAACATCAAGCTTGGCTGTACAACAGAGGTGTGCACCAGAGCAAGTTCACACCGGGAGACAAAGTGCTTGTATTATTTGCCACTTCAAGCTCAAAATTAAAAAAAAAAAAAAAAAAAAAAAATCACCAAGTTGCAAAGGCCCTTTAAAGGTTACACACCGAATCGAGGATGTCAACTATGAGGTGAGGTGAACAGATACCACCTCAACCTATTAAACCAAGGGAATAACTTTGATTTTGACATTGGTGGGGACACAAAAGTGATCCAAGGCAGAGCTTCCAAAAAGTGTTTTTTTTCCCCATTAGCAATCATAATTTCATGTCATGCAGATCTTATAAGTTAACGAGGGTAGCCATGGCCTAATGGTTAGGGAGTTGGTCTTTGGATCCCAGGGTTGCAGGTTCAAATCCCACCCTTACATCTCCATCCATGTAGGAAGTGCCCCTGAGCAAGGCACCTAACCCAACATTGCTAGAATCTGATGATTTACTATTACACCACACAATTCCTAATTTGTGTTTAAGCAGTCGTTCTGTCTCTTCCACAGAAATACATGAAAATAAGAATTAAAAACTTTAAGCATTTTTAGCATTAAATATTGTTTGTTTTTTTTTAATTCAATATCTATATTGTTTGACATGGGGGGGGGGGGTCTCAACTCACTGACTGCCTTATTGAGACACTCATAAATAGGTGCTACTGGTGGCATTTTTTTTATTCTGTAATAAAGCTCAAATTTAGTTAAAATGATATTTGGATATATAATTTAGTGATTGCCTATTATAGCATGATTATGATTACATTAGTATTGCATTTGTAGTATACCCCCCATTTTTTTCGTCTTTTTGTTGCCCCTCCATTTTCCATATTATGTCTTTTTGTTGCCCGTTTCTGTGTTCGTAATGTGTGTTATGATTTTCACTGCAGATGTGCTTGTGACTTCTTTTATGTTCATGCTGCAGTTACCAATATTCGTCTGTAGGTGGCAGTAAAGGACCATGGATTTGTTGTATCTAGCCTAGCCTAGTAGTAGTAGAAAGAGGTCTCTGTAAAACGGTGAACGCAGCAGACTCAGCGACTGTTACGCTGTTGATTCTGAAATGCAAGTCGCACATCTGCATGGCCATGCAGTAGCCTACATCTGACTACTTACATTCTGTAAAACCATTAGGTCTATAAATTTAACGTTCATTCATCGAGGATATTATCTAACACCAAGTTACATTGCTCCAGCATTCCTTTTCTCTGCAGCTATGCAGTAACCTAGCTCTGATGCATCCTGTCACGTTGCTAAACCTGCCTAAGGAGCCGCAGCAATACTTTTATGAAGGGTTTCCATACATCAAAAGGATTTTGTTGAGTTTTTAAAGCTCGACAGAAACCCTGCACTTACATTCTTGACTTTGAAGAATGAACGAATGTCTCGTTTCTTGGGAGGGGGCCATCATCCATGATACTCAAGTCAGCATGCGAGTTGTAGGGCAAGCATGCATGGACATCGAAGTCCAGCTCAATTTGTAGGCTGATGGAGTGGGGGGTGCGTGGGGTAGGTCAGGTGTGTACGTGTGAGATACGGGGGGGGTGTTTGATGGGCGGGTAGTCACGGCTGCTGTGGGAAGTGTGCTGCTTTTACAGCAGATGGAGTGACAGCTGGGATAGCCAACCATGCAAGTTAGCGAGAAACAGGTAGCTAATCAGAGAATGTATATCTACGTTAGAAGGGGGATTATTAGCAGTATCATACATTTAACCCTTTGTGTGCCATATAATCATTGCTCAGGTTAGGACATCGGTTTTATTGATCGTGATTACACAGTAGCGGCTGAATATTGGTAGGGACACATCCCTACCCAAAATTACACCCTAGTATTAAACACTGGAATGAGGGGTCGCCCATGGCATTGGTAGTTCCAGAGAAGACAGAGTTGGGGCCGGAGCTAAAAACAAAAAGTAACCACTCAAGCCACTCCGGTCTCCTGTGGAGACCGCCTCTCACTGGCCCAACTCATGGAGATTGCCAGGTTGCAAGCGGAGTTTTCCCCACATGTTCTTGCCCCTTCCCGGCTGCACTCACCTCACAGAGCACCACATTGAGACGCCCCCAGGAGTGGTGGTGCATAGCCATACTGGTTGCCTGAACACAAGCAAGCGGTAGTTCAGGACAAACTCAAGGCCATGCTCGAAAGGGGAATAAATCGAGGAATCCCATAGTGATTAGAGCAGCCTGGTGGTCTCGGTCCCCAAGACCAATGGGTCAGTCCAGTTTTGTGTGGACTATAGAAAAAAATGTCAACATGGTGTCTAAATTCGACGCATACCCAATGAGTCATTGATGAGCTACTTGAATGATTAGGCGCTGCTCACTTTTATTTGACACTGGATTTAACAAAGGGATAATGGCAGATCCCCTTGACTCCTCTATCTCAAGAGAAAATGGCCTTTTCCACAGTGCTTGGCTTACACGGATTCATCACTCTTCCTTTCAGGTTATTTGGTGCTCCTGCTACATTCCAGCAGCTCATGGACAAAATCCACTGCCCCCCCAAGTCATGGCATACTTTCATGACATTATACATACAGTAGCAATGATGACTGTGGTACATAGAACACCTTAAGGCTGCCCTGGACTTGCTGCAGTGTGTGGGCCTCACGGCTAACCCCAAAAAAGTGTGAGATGGGGTGGGTGGAAGTACAGTATCTGGGTTTCCACTTGGGTCATCTGCATCCCCAAATTGACAAGACTGCAGCAATTACAGCCTGCCCAAGACCAAAAAGGGGGAGAGACAGTTCCTGGGGCTAGCTGGCTGGCTAGCTATCACAGGTTCAGACATCACCAGCCTGCTGACTGAACTCACTAAAAAGGGAAAACAAGAGCCGGTCCAGTGGACGGAGCAGTGCCAACAGGCCTTCACCAAGGTAAAAGCTACACTGTGTGGGGGACCACTTTTACACTCTGCTGATTTCACCCTCACTCTTATTTTACAGACAGACACATCAGACAGAGGGATGGGGCCATTCTGTCCCAGGAGGTGGAGGGCAAGGAACGTCTGGTGTTGTACAGTGGTGCTTGAAAGTTTGTGAAGCCTTTAAAAATCTTCTATATTTCTGCATAATCTGATGTTTTAGGTCATATTTTTCACACAAGTCCGAAAAGTAGATACAATAAAGAGAATCCAGTTAAACAAATGAGAAAAATATTATACTTGGTCATTTATTTATTGAGGAAAATTACCTAATATTACACATCTGAGTGGCAAAAGTATGTGAACCTCTAGGATTAGCAGTTAATTTGAAGGTGAAATTAGGAGTCAGGTGTTTTCAATCAAAGGGGTGACAATCAGGTGTGAGTGGGCACCCTGTTTTATTTAAAGAACAGGGATCTATCAAAGTCTGATCTTCACAACACATGTTTGCAGAAGTGTTTTATGGCACAAACAAAGGATATTTCTCAGGACCTCAGAAAAAGCACTGTTGATGCTCATCAGGCTGGAAAAGGTTACAAAACCATCCCTAAAGAGTTTGGACTCCACCAATCCACAGTCAGACAGATTGTGTACAAATGGAGGAAATTCAAGACCATTGTTATCCTCCCCAGGAATGGTCAACCAACAAAGATCACTCCAAGAGCAAGGTGGGTCATAGTTGGCGAGGTCACAAATGACCCCGAGGTAACTTCTAAGCAACTGAAGGCCTCTCTCACATTGGCTAATGTTCATGAGTCCACCATCAGGAGAACACAGAACAATGGTGTGCATGGGAGGGTTGCAAGGAGAAAGCCACTGCTCTCCAAAAAGAACATTGCTGCTTGTCTGCAGTTTGCTAAAGATCACGTGGACAAGCCAGGAGGCTATTGGAAAAAGGTTTTGTGGACACATGAGACCAAAATAGAACTTTTTGGTTTAAATGAGAAGCATTATGTTTGGAGAAAGGAAAAACACTGGATTCCAGCATAAGAACCTTATCCCATCTGTGAAACATGGTGGTGGTAATGTTATAGTTTGGGTCTGTTTTGCTGCGCCTGGGCCAGGATGGCTTGCCATCATTGATGGAACAATGAATTCTGAATTATACCAGCGAATTCTAAAGGAAAGTGTCAGGACTTCTGTCTATAAACTGAATCTCAAGAGAAGCTGGGTCATGCAGCAAGACAATGACCCTAAGCACACAAGTCGTTCTACCAAAGAATGGTTAACGAAGAATAAAAAGTTAATGATGTTTTGGAATGGCCAAGTCAAAGTCCTGACCTTAATCCAATCAAAATGTTGTGGAAGGACCTGAAGCGAGCAGTTCATGTGAGGAAACCCACCAACATCCCCGAGTTGAAGCTGTTCTGTATGGAGGAATGGACTAAAATTCCTCCAAGCCGGTGTGCAGGACTGATCTACAGTTACCGGAAATGTTTAGTTGCAGTTATAGGTCACACCCGATACTGAAAGCAAAGGTTCACATACTTTTGCCACTCACAGATATGTAATATTGGATCATTTTCCTCAATAAATGACCAAGTATAATATTTTTGTCTCATTTGTTTAAGGGCAATTCCATGTAAATGTCAACCTCACCATGCAAAAATAAAGCAACATGTAATACATCAAAACCACTCCCAGAGATATCACCTAGGCCTGTATTTTACAGATGTGAATAAGTTGAACCAATTTGTAACCAACCTAATGCGTCACTGTCAGTCTTTCTTATAATGTAAAACCCAAGCTAAAATCAACTTTGATCATGTACAATTCTATATTATTGCCACAAGCCACAGAAATGTATGCTAAAATCCACAAAACAGCAAAACAATAGCCATCCTAAATATTATTTAAGAACTTTGATAGTTTTAGCTGATATTTAGAGAGTTTTTCAAAGGGTTATGGTGGTTAAATTGCTGATTTTCTAAACATATGCCATGTCTATTTCAAGAGCAATTCCAGCGTTATGGACGTGACACTTGAACTCAAAATGGCAACAAATGACCCAGTGCATGTTTTATTGTCTCCCAGTATTTAAAGGGATAGTTCGGGATTTTTGACATGAATCTATATGGTATCCCCCTCAGCAGTGTCGTGCATCCACACTGACTTACCCCCGACAGTGTTCTGTGAGCCTAGATATTGTCCAGTGTTGGTCAGTGCACAAGTAGTTCCGGCAGGTTTCCTGGGGTCTGCAAAGTAACACGTTTTTCTTCTCAAAACAGCTCGTGTTCGAATGAGTGATTTATTAGCATAACAAAACCCTTGTAGTCCAAAAAGTCACACCTTGTAATTGCTTGGGGCTACTTTCTCTCAATAGCGATCAGTGCACGCTACAGTCGCTAGTTGACAGGTAGCTAGGCTATCGGTTTCATTCACTTAGGCTACATCCACACGACAACGGCAACGAGATGTTATTTAAAAATATATCGCGTCCAAATGGGCAACAATCAGTAAAATATCAGGTCCATATGGCAACGCAACGCTTGCTGAAAACGATGCAATACACATGCCACACCTCTAGGGGCACTGTAAGACGGTCCCTTCGGAGACACCAGAACAATAGAAGAAGTAAGGATGCATATTAGCCACAAAGTCAGGAAAATCTGTTTGTAAAATTACATTATAATGACCAAATACAATGAAAAGTATTTTTCCAGTCTCACCTGTGAAAGGTAATCCCATGTGATCTCATTTGGATGGCAAACCTGTTGGTACAGTTAAACGCAGCTAATCTTTATTCTCCGCTTTGACCTCTCCAAAATGGCGGCGAGGATGACCTATGATTCTACGCGGAAGGCGGTGTCTTTAATGGTCCGGAATAAATTGAATGCTAATTAAATAATGATTAATTTGCTCCTCTACGCCCTTTTTGAGGAATGTATTGTAGGACTTAAACCCACATCTGAAGAGGTGAGATCGCTCTTTTTTTCTCTATTTTTGCTGGCTGGATTGACTCTCTCTCTCTCTCTCTCTCTCACTTTGCACCATTACACAATAAATATTCACAGTGAAAATATTTTGTAAGTGCGTTTCATGAACCAAGTTATAGGATTTGTTGACAACTCGCATCGCAATGAGAAGCTCATTGGCACTACTGGTGTTAAGAATCAGACCATTTCATAAATGAATATTTTGCTGTAGAGCTGCAGTGTTTGTACAATTGCATGTTTTTGCTTCACTATTACTGTCACTATTCTGCTTCTTGCCTTACTACTGTGAACTAACACTGAACATAATAATAATAATAATAATAATAATATCCAAGCTCGTGTTTCACTCTCACTAGTGCTCTGTAAGGCTTTTTCCTGGTGATATCCTGGTGATATTCGTTACACTTCTACCCGGCGTGAAGCACTCACAGTCATGTGGTTGTGACGTCATCGTAAACAAATCCGTTTTACTCATCCAGACGACTTCACAACGGCAACGTTGCCAGATCTTTCCACTCTGGAACCCGTTCTCAAAAAGATTGCGTTTTGGGCACCCAAAACGCCGGTGCCGTGTGGACGCCAGGCCTAAACGATAAGCAATTGTATCGGAGTCACCTGAATCCGTTGCCGTGTGGACAGGGCCTTAGTTTAGTGCTTGGGAAGTTGACTGCATCATGTCTGACTACAGCAGCGACGATGAAGACATTGATTTCAGCACACAGCCAAGGGGGTATCTTTATGAACCCGAATATACGGATGCTGAAATTCAACAGATGGAAGTAGAACGGGCAGAGAGAGAGAGATGGTGAGCAGAGAGGTGGAAGGTGAAGCCGCAGCCGCGAGACCTCGAGTGACGGACAATTGGTGGTGTACTTGTTTCAAGTGCGAAGTAATGCAGACCGAGGTTGAATGCTACTGTTGCCAAGAATGGGACCTCGTTATGCCACGGATGCAAGACATTTCGATTGACGAGGAGGCCGACGCGTCAGCATCTGTCTGCATCACCAACAATAAGGATTTACCTGCGCTCCTGACTGCGGGTGTCCTGGAGACATTTTTCCACATCCCGAAAATCAACTGGAAGAAGCGCCCCAGACCAGCTGGACCCGATGGCCAGTTGTCTGCAGAGTGAGTGTTATTACCCTACTGTACAAGTGCTCAATTATATTGTATGGCGTAATATTTTATTAGTCTGAGCCCTGCAGTAGGTTACTGCAACCTACAGTCAAAACACGAATCATTGAATGAATCTAATGATAATCATATACATACCATAACATTTTATTGGTGACGCATATCTTTATTATTATTGTGTATCCCCAAGTCATTTATGTTGCAATTTCATGTTTGAAGCAAAGCTTTTATCCTGAGCATCACCTTGTTTGCGTCTGGTCTGAGCTCGCTGCTAAACACTGTCGAACAACTAATGAAAGTTGTTGGCTAGCTCGCACACAACTGTTAACAGTGACAGCGCGCACTGATCGCTATTGAGAGAAAGTAGCCCCAAGCAATTACAAGGTGTGACTTTTTGGACTACAAGGGTTTTGTCATGCTAATAAATCACTCATTCGAACACGAGCTGTTTTGAGAAGAAAAACGTGTTACTTTGCAGACCCCAGGAAACCTGCCAGAACTACTTGTGCACTGACCAACACTGTACAATATCTAGGCTCACAGAACACTGTCGGGGGTAAGTCAGTGTGGATGCACGACACTGCTGACGGGGATACCATATAGATTCATGTCAAAAATCCCAAACTATCCCTTTAAACAGGTGTTGCATATTTTAAGGCTGTACCATACTGGAGAAGTGATAGAACAAGAACAATTCCCATAGTACATCTAGGGCATGCCAGAAAACGCCAATAAAAGATGCGTTATGGACGTGACAGAAAAAGTATCACTTTTCTTGGGTGACTGTACATTTTTATCAAACTCTGAAATTGTAAACCTAATGTCGAAATGGAGATATCCATTTGATAGAGGGGTCCAAGGTGAATATTAAAAAAATCTTTGTTTAAAATATTTTGTATTTCATGCAGAGTTTCGGAAGGAAAAGTCAGCGTTATGGATGTGACGAAATTCCATTATGGATGTGACGCGAAAACTGGGTTCTCTTTATCTACTTTTAGGACTTGTGTAAAAATCTGATGTTTTAGGTCATACTTATGCAGTAATATAGAAAATTCTAAAGGGTTCTCAAACTTTCAAGCACCACTGTACATCAGCCACAAGCTCTCGATTCAAGAAAGTACGTACAGCACCATCAAGAAAGAGTGCCTGGCCATCAAGTGGGCAGTCCTTACCCTCTGGTACCACCTGCTGGGGCGTCCTTTCACCCTCTGTTCGGATCACACCCCACTCCAGTGGCTCGACCACATGAAGGACACCAACATGCAGATTGCATATTTGGTATCTAGCCCTCCAAATTCAAGGTGGTTCACAGGCCAGGGGCGCAGATGGTGGTGCCAGACTTCCTTTTCCGTCGGGGGGGGGGGGGGGGGGGGGGGGGGGGGGGGGGGGGAATCAGACAGCATGTGTCACCAGATCAGACAGCATGTGAGCACGTCAAATGTGAAAGTGATGCTGAAAAGCTGTATCAAAAATAAAAGGAGACTGTTCAACACCATTTCCCACCTGTCTGCGCTTCAGTATTCCAAATTATCTCTCACTTACAGAGGAGGGGCATAATGGTGCAATAGTTAGCACTCTCACCTCACAGTAAGCAGGTTCTGCTGGTTGAGTGGGGCCTTTCAGAATTAGAATGCCTTTTATTGTCATTGCATATTAACATAAAATTTGCTGTCTCTCTTAAAAGGGAAAACTGTACCTTATTCACTCTACTCATCAGTCCATTCACTCACATGCACACATTTCTTTTGTTTGAGTTAGCCTTGTAATAGATTGGTGACCTGTCTAGGGTGTACACTGCCCCTCATCCAATGTCAGCTGGGATTGGGCCCAGCTCACCTGTGACACCAATGGATAAACGGTATAGAAAATGAATGAATAGCATAGAACTATAATATCCTGGATCAACAAATTGGCAACTACCATGATTTGTAAGTTTAATGGATCAGAGACTGATTCCAACCCCAGGGAGTTCATTTGCATGACATAGTTTTAACCTTCTCTAGAACCAGGTGACAAACAAAAAAGGTACCGATGTTCCGCTAAGTCATCCATTAGTTAGTCAGTGTGTGTGTGTGTGTGTGTGTGTGTGTGTGTGTGTGTGTGTGTCACTCACACACAGCAAAGACACACACTGCCAATATGAAGTCATAAAAGGCACCAGGGCTTTTAGCACCTGAATTACTCTTCATTATTAACCTGAGAGAGGTGTTGTCATTGGAAGCTGATAAATTTCAGGCCACACCATTATGATCCACTTCTGGTGAAAAGGATGAACTCTACAGAACTGTTAAATTCATTAGTCATGGTGAGAAACTCCTCATCTGAAAGGACACAGTGGCTTGAAACCTGATGCAACCCAAGGCTCTTCTAATAACCATTTTCTTTTGTTAAAATGTTTTGCCTACTATAATGTTAATGAATACAATCTTATAATTCCAAGTTGTATCCATTAAAAGGATAAATCAGTTGTTTTTAAAAAAAGGTTTAAGTTTCCATTCAAGGTCACTTGAGGATTCAAGGAATTGTGACTCCTTACATGATTTGTATCGGTTTCTTGAACAAACCGAGTTACATAGATCAAAGTCAAGTTTTAACTCTTGCTAAAATAGCAGAAATGCTGTTACAATTGTTAAGGTTAGAATTTTATCCTACAATTGTTTGATACTGTTTTTAAAATAATGTATATTATATTGTATATTGATAGATATTTTCTGCATAATACACTATACATACTGTATATTATACTGTTTATTATAGATCATATCTCATTATCTCTAGCCACTTTATCCTGTTCTACAGGGTCGCAGGCAAGCTGGAGCCTATCCCAGCTGACTACAGGTGAAAGGCGGGGTACACCCTGGACAAGTCGCCAGTTCATCACAGGGCTGACACATAGATACACACACCCATTCACGGTCAATTTAGAGTCACCAGTTAACCTAACCTGCATGTCTTTGGACTGTGGGGGAAAACCGGAGCACCCAGAGGAAACCCACGCAGACACGGGGAGAACATGCAAACTCCGCACAGAAAGGCCCTCGTCGGCCACGGGGCTCAAACCCAGACCTTCTTGCTGTGAGGCAACAGCGCTAACCGCTACACCCATCGTACCACCCCCTAGATAGATATATTACAGATATTATAGACTACACGGGTGGCACAGTGGTGTAGTGGTTAGCACTGTCGCCTCACAGCAAGAAGGTTCTGGGTTCGAGTCAGTTGGCCGGCGAGGGGCCTTCCTGTGTGGAGTTTGCACGTTCTCCCCGTGTCTGCATGGGTTTCCCCCACAGTCCAAAAAACATGCAGGTTAGGCTAATTGTGGTGGCTCTCAATTGACCATAGGTGTGAATGTGAATGGTTGTTTGTCTCTATGGGTCAGCCCTGCGATGACCTGGCGACTTGTCCAGGGTGTACCTCGCCTCTCGCCCATAGTCAGCTGGGATAGACTCCAGCTTCCCTGCGACCCTGTAGAACAGGATAAGCGGCTACAGATAATGGATTTAGATTACAGATAAATCTTGTATAATGCAGATATTTTAGACATTGTGTGTATTGTTTATTATGTATATAATTGCTACTGTAGACTGCATATTTATTATATTGTGTAATGTCTATATTATACACATACATAACACACTTTTCCCCCTCCCCTGTATCATTAGAGACACCAACTTCTGGAACCTAATTCCTTGTGTGTGTGTCAACCACAGAGTTCTACGTAGAGCTCAGTGGTGTCAACAGAACTGGCCTAGAAATATGATTCTGATTCTGGTTCCTATTCGCTCCACAGTCATTGCTTATCAGTTTATTGCTCTGAGAGGAGTTAGCCTAGGAAGACCACATGCACAAATAATAATCTGCTAGAACACGCAACGCAGCTGTAAACACGCTGTTCTGACAGTGTACAAGCCTGACAAAAATGTAAACATCTATAAGAAATGGTCATAAACTTAAGACAAAAAAAAAAAAGTTCCCAAGAATTGATTTGTCCGAATGACTCGTTCAAAAGAACCGATACGTTTGACACCAACCTTGATTCTTTTCCCCTGAATTTCCATCGTCTTCATTGTAAAATCCACACCGATTGTGTTCCCTTGTCTTTCGATAAAAGTGCCTTTCTTAAACCGCTGAACCACGCAAGTTTTCCCCACACCGACATCCCCAACCAAAACTATCTTAAAGACGAAATCATAACTGTCGTCTGTTTCCAGTAACGACATGCCTGCAGTCTGAACTAATATGGGATTAATCCGGTGGAAAGCGGTTACTGTGTGGACGCTACACAAGCAAAAACAAAGTGACGTGGAATAATTACCACCTGCAGAAACTCTCCAACCCGGAACACAGAGCGGACGTGAACGTGTTTATTTATTTATTTTTTAATACGTCCCGCCCCTCCTGTTGTGATTGGCTGGAAGCTCACACAGAGGCTTTCACTGGATAACACGTCATGTGGGAAACTTTGAGATAACTTCCCAGTATTCATTGCCATTTAGTTTATTCGATAAAAATTTATTTTGTAGTTGCATATGTTGCAACTTCTTTGTAATTTCTTACAAACTGAAATTATTTTATTTCCTCGGACATACGACTTGTCCCAGTAGCCAGAGGCTGCGGTTTTTTGTTTGGTTGGTTTTTTTCCCCAGAATATTCCAATTTCGACTTGGAATTCCCACATGGAGTTCGACCTGATGGGAACAAACCAGACACGTCACCAGCACTGCCATCTTTATAACCAAGATCAATAATGTTCAACATGTCACTTATACATTTCTCTGACAGAAAAAAAGAAAATAAAACAAAATCTGACAAATAAAAACATAGAATGCCATCTGTTTTTTTAATTAAAGTAAAAAATTTAGGCCAAACAAAATTGACAATTTCTTGTAAAAAAATAAATTGTTAATGTAAATATATAATTGCATAAGTCAGTGGACACAAATGATATCATATTAAGGCATCTTACCACATTTCATTATACAAAACTTACTGTGGTGGTGTAGTGGTTAGCGCTGTCGCTTCACAGCAAGAAGGTCCAGGTTCGAGCCCTGTGGCCAACAAGGGCCTTTCTGTGCGGAGTTTGCATGTTCTCCCCGTATCCGCGTGGGTTTCCTCCGAGTGCTCCGGTTTCCCCCACAGTCCAAAGACATGCAGGTTAGGTTAACTGGTGACTCTAAATTGACCGTAGGTGTGAATGTGAGTGTGAATGGTTGTCTGTGTCTATGTGTCAGCCCTGTGATGACCTGGCGACTTGTCCAGGGTGTACCCCGCCTTTCGCCCGTAGTCAGCTGGGATAGGCTCCAGCTTGCCTGCGACCCTGTAGAACAGGATAAAGCGGCTAGAGATAATGAGATGAAACTTACTGTTATTATCAGATGAAATATTGACAATGGAACTACATAAACCACGATTACACATGATCACCGCCAAACCTGATCTGGGCTTGAGGCAAATCGTGTTCGGTTGACTTGGTCAGAAATGCAGCAGTAGGGTCCTTTCTGCGCACTCACACCCATGGGCAATTCAGAGTAGCCAGTTAACCTAACTGTATGTCTTTGGGGGAAACTGGAGCACTCAGAGGAAACCTGGGCAGACACAGGGAGAACATGTAAACTCCACATAGAAAGGTCCCCATCAGCCACTGGGCTCAAACCCAGAACCTTCTTGCTGTGAGGCAACAGTGTTAACCACTACACCACTACATATGCAGTCCTGGGAAAAACAAAGTAAACCCTCCTATGTTTTTAGTTATCAGTACCTAAATAACAAATAACAGTTGTGTGGTACTCACCAACTTCTATAAACAAACAAATAATCTCAGGTTTAAAAAACAAACAAAACAGATTTCGATATATAGTGATTTTCCCCCAAAATAAACCAACTTTCAGAAACTAGGTGGGGGGAAAATAAGCAGACCGTATAATACAGTAACATGCAGAACCGGCTTTAATAACAACAACTTAAAACTTCAAGCAAACATTTTCTGTAGGAATTTATCAGTCTCATGTTGTTTTGGAGAAATTTTTGCTCATGCTTTGTGACAACATTGCTTCAGTTTACTGATGTTTGAGGGCAATAATTTATACACAGTTAAGATCCTGCCACAGCATCTCAATAGTGTTGACTTTGATTTGGCCATTTCAACTCCTTGATTTTTTTTCTTCTTTAGCCATTCACATGACAATTTGCTGTTGTACATGACCCAATTTCAGCCCAGTTTAAGCTACTGGACAGATGGCCTCAATTTTGTCTGAAGAATATTCTGGTTTAAAGTGGAGTTCATCATTGTCTCAATGACTGTGAGTTTCTCAGGTCTTGTGGCTGCAAAACAAGCCCAAATCATGCTTGACAGCTGGTATGGGGTAGCCTGGGCCCGCCCATCCTAAGTGTGACGCAACACGAGGGCCTGTTGCGAGCTTAGTCTGGCAAGGCAAGCTATCTACAGCTCTTCCAAGCTCCCGAAAAATCGGGATCCAATCAACTTTGAGCATCTCCAATGGCCCTGGGTAGAGGCGTGTTCAAGGCACTGACGTAGTAGAACTGCGACCGGAAGGCATAGATTGTTTACAGAATCTATGCCGGAAGCGCTTCATTCACTAGAAACATTATGAACATGGAGCAAGTTCTCATTGAAAACGGAGCAAAGAGCAGCCCTGGAGGTATTTATTGAAAGGAAGGCCGTTTTTGCCTTGCTCCCGACCGGCTTCGGTAAGAGTTTAATCTACCAGTTAGCCCCGTCGCGTCACATACGTCAGAGGAAAGAGTGATGTGATTGGTTTAAGCTTCGTCACAGCCTTTTCTGGCTTCGACCAGTAGCAAACTGAGGCATTTCAGGGAGGCTGGTCAACCACGCACTTTGGGAAACGGTTGGGCTTAATATCTTTGCCAGACCAAATGCTCGCAGAGCTTTGAAATCGCGTTAGCCAGACTAGGTATGGGGTGTTTGTGGTAATAACTTTGTGTTAGTTTTCCCCAAACAAGGTGCTGTGCATGATGACCAAACATCTCTACCTTGATCTCATCAGTTCAAAGATTACTTTTCCAGATCTTTTGTGGTCTGTTCAGGTACAAATCTACAAGTCTGACAAGTACAAGTCTAAGTCCTAGCCACCCTTCCATGAAAGCCACTTGTTCAGTCTTTTTCTGATTGTGCTGTCATGAACATAAATGTTTACTGTGCCTGTAGGTCACATTATGGAGCGCTTGGGTTTTTCTTGATATCACCAAGTATTAAACGGTCTGACCTTAGACTGAATCTGCAGGGACACCCACTCCTGGGAAAACAGGCAATTACCTTGAAGGCCCTCCATTTGTAAACAATCCTTCTCACTGTAGAATGGCGAATTTTAAAATGTTTGGAGACGGCCTTATAATCCTTCCCAGATTGATGAGCAGTGACATTTGTTTCTCTGTGATCATGGCTGATGTCCCCTCTTCTTGGCATGATGCAGACACACACTTGAGTGTGTCTGGTGATCCATCCATCCATTATCTGTAGCCGCTTATCCTGTCCTACAGGGTCGCAGGCAAGCTGGAGCCTATCCCAGCTGACTATGGGCAAGAGGTGGGGTACAACCTGGACAAGTCACCAGGTCATCGCAGGGCTGACACATAGACACCCATTCACACTACAGTCAATTTAGAGCCACCAATTAGCCTAACCTGCATGCCTTTGGACTGTGGGGGAAACCAGAGCACCCGGAGGAAACCCACGTGGACACAGGGAGAGCATGCAAACTCCACACAGAAAGGCCCTCGTCAGCCGCTGGGCTCGAACCCAGGACCTTCTTGCTGTGAGGCAACAGTGCTAACCACTACACCACCGTGCCAACCTGTGTCTGGTGATCCAGAACACCAAATTGTCAAAAGTCCTGCTTTTATAGTGGTAGTTACATTTCTTGATGATTGATTAACCTTGTGCATTTCATAAACACTGTGCTGCTAATTACTCTTTTAATGATTGTGGAATCAGGAAGGGTATACTTAGTTTTCCCACCAGGTTTCTGAATGTTGGTTTACTTTTTTGGAAAAAAAAATGATTACTTATTCAAAGTCTGTTTTGTTGCTGTTGTTGTCACCTGAGGTCATTTGCTTATCTGTAAGTTTTATAAGTCAGTGAGGACCACAAAATTGTTATTTTATACCCTGATAAACAAAAACAGACTTGAATGAGGGTGTACTTTCTTTTTCCCATGACTGTAGATTGTCCAGTGCAGAGTAACTGCAGTGCACTTGAGCAAATGTTGAGGTAGTAAAAATGCCAGCATAGTACACAAAGTTTCAAGAGAAATAGGACTTTTTGGACAAGTTGATGCATGGTGTAGTAAGACCCTGATGTGGGTGGAGCACAGAAGCACAGCAGGCGATAGATGATGTTTCCACAAACACTTTATTTTTACTTTTCAGCTTGCTTTTTCAGCTTCTTTTCGTTCACTTTCTCTTCCTTTCACTCACTCACACATGCGTTGTGGTTGGGGAAAGAGCCCCTTTTCTCTGCTCTCTCTCTCCTTTTATGCTCCCTCCCTGTAATAACCAAACACACACACACACACACACACACACACACACACACACACACACATTAATTAACAGCAGGTGGAGTGACTTAGCCACTTACCTTCCCCAACCCCGCCCTCCATTCACAGACTGCTGCTTGGCCACACCCCCGCTGCCACATACCCCCACTACCCGACTCAGGCTAGGGAGCCGTCCGGCCTGAAGCTGACTCCCCCCCGACGGGACAGGAAGTCCACCACCACCATCTGTGCCCCTGGCCTGTGGATCACCTCAAACTTAAATGGCTGGAGGGCAAGATACCAACAGGTGATCCACGAGTTGGCATCCTTCATGCGGTGGAGCCACTGGAGGGGTGCGTGGTCTGAACAGAGGATGAAAGGGCATCCCAGTAGGTAGTACCGGAGGGCGAGGACCACCCACTTGACAGCTAGGCACTCTTTCTCTATCGTGCTGTACCTGCCTTCCTGCATTGACAGCTTCCGGCTAATGTACAGCACAGGACGCTCCTCCCCCTCCACCTTCTGGGACAGAACGGCCCCCAGCCCTCTGTCTGATGCATCTGTCTGTAAAATAAAGGGGAGAGAAAAGTCAGGGGAGTGTAACAGTGGCCCCCACACAGTGCAGCCTTTACCCTAGAGAATGCCTGTTGGTATTGCTCCGTCCACTGGACCGGATCTGGTGCTCCCTTTTTAGTGAGATCAGTCAGCAGGCTGGTGACGTCTGAATAATTAGGTATGGACCTACGATAGTAGCCAGCCAGCCCCAGGAACTGTCTCATCCCCTTTTTGGTCTTGAGCCTTGGGCAGGCTGCAATCACTGCAGTCTTATTAATTTGGGGATGCACCTGCCCATGGCCTAAGTGGAAACCCTGATACTGTACTTCCACCCGCCCAATTGCACACTTCTTTGGGTTAGCTGTGAAACCCGCATGCCTCAGCAACTTTAGGATGGCCCTAAGGTGTTCGAGGTGCTGCGGCCAGTCATTGCTATAGATGATAATATCATCGAGATATGCAGCTGCGTAGGTGGTGTGGGGGCAGAGAACCCTGTCCACGAACCGCTGGAATGTTGCGGGAGCCCCAAACAACCCAAAAGGAAGTGTGATGAATTGGTGTAAGCCAAAACGGTGTGGAAAGGGCCATTTTCTCTCGGGACAGAGGAGTCAAGGGGATCTGTCAGAGGAGTCAAGTTCCTTCGTTAAATCCAGTGTCGAATAAAAACGAGCAGTGCCTAATCGATTGAGCAGCTCGTCAATGTGAGGCATTGGGTACGCATCAAATTTAGACATCGCGTTGACTTTTCTATAGTCCACACAGAACCGGACCGACCCATCGGTCTTGGGGACCAGGACCACTGGGCTGCTCCAGTCACTGTGGGACTCCTCGATTATGCCCATTTTGAGCTTGGCCTCAAGTTCATCCCGGACCACCTTTTTTTGTGTGTGTTCGGGCAAGCGGTAAGCGCGGCTGCACACTACCACCCCCGGGGGCGTCTCAATGTGGTGTTCTATGAGGTGGGTGCGGCCGGGCAGGGGCAAAAACACGTCGGAAAATTATTTCTGCAACTGGGCTACCTCTGTGAGTTGGGCCAGGGAGAAGTGGTCTCCACAAGGGACTGGAATGGTTGGTAATGTCAATTTTCTTTTTTGAACCTCCGGCCCCAGCTCCGCCTTCTCTGGGATTACTGACACCAACGCCATGGGGACCTCCTCATTCCAACATTTTAATAGATTGAGGTGGTAAATTTGCAATGCCCCACCCCTGGCCGTTCACCTCACCTCATTGTCGACGTCCCCGACTCGCCGTGTGACCTCGAAGGGCCCTTGCCACTTGGCGATCAATTTGGAGCTTGATGTGGGCAATAATACGAGTACTTTGTCTCCCGGTGTGAGCTCTCTAAGGCACGTGCCCCTGTTGTACAGCCGGATTTGACGTTCTTGCGCCTGCCGCAAATTCTCCTGAATTAAGTGCATGCGTGTGTGGAGTTTGGCGCGCAGGTCGAGAATGTATTGAATTTCGTTCTTACTAGATGAAGGTCCCTCCTCCCAATTTTCATGTAGCACATCCAAAATGCCACGCGGCTTATGCCCATATAATAATTAAAATGGTGAAAACCCTGTGGAGGCTTGCGGGACCTCTTGTACTGCAAATAACAGGGGCTCGAGCCACTTCTCAATTACGTGCACCTTCGCTTACGAACTTCCGAATTATGTTTTTTGAGAGTTCGATTAAAACGTCCCCTCCTAGAACTGCCACCTTATTGTGGTGGAGGGGTTTGTGTGCTTGAATGATCCTAGGAGCTATGTTGTTGGGGGCATTACACCCCTGTTAGGGTCTCCCAAGGCAGACAGGTCCTAGGTGACAGGCCAGACTAAGAGCAGTTCACCAAAACCCCTTATGGATAACAATCTATCAAGGAACGTGACGTCGCCCGGTATGGCGCAGCCAGGGCCCCGCCCTGGAGCCAGGCCTGGGGTTGGGGCTTGTATGCGAGCGCTTGGTGGCCGGGCCTTTGCCCACGGGGCCCGGCCGGGCTCAGCCCGAAGCAGTGACGTGGACCCAACCTCCTGTGGGTTCACCACCCACAGAGGTAGCCGTAGGGGGCTGGTGCAATGTGGATTGGGAGACAGTCGAAGGCAGGGGCCTTGACGACCTGATCCCCGAACACAGCGGCTAGCTGTTGGGACATGGAATGTCACTTCGCTGGGGGGGAAAGAGCCTGAGCTTGTGCAGGAGGTTGAGATGTACTGGCTAGAGATAGTCGAGCTCACCTCCACGCACAGCTTGGGCTCCGGAACCCAGCTCCTTGAGAGGGGCTGGACTCTCCACTTCTCTGGAGTTGCCCATGGTGAACGGCGGCGGGCTGGTGTGGGCTTGCTTATAGCTCCCCAGCTCGGCCGCCATGTGTTGAAGTTTATCCCAGTGAACGAGAGGGTCGCCTCTCTGCACCCTAGGATCGGGGAGAGGGCTCTTGCTGTTGTTTGTGCCTACGGGCCGAATAGCAGTCTAGAGTATCCGGCCTTCTTGGAGTCCCTGGGAGAGGTACTGAGAGGTGCTCAGACTGGGGACTCCATTGTCCTACTGGGGGACTTCAACGCTCACGTGAGCGATGACAGTGACACCTGGAGGAGCATGATTGGGAGGAACGGCCTCCCCGATCTGAACCCGAGTGGTGTTTTGTTATTGGACTTCTGTGCTAGTCACGGTTTGTCCATAACGAACACCATGTTCGAGCATAGGGGTGTCCATAAGTGCACGTGGCACCAGGACACCTTAGGTCGGAGGTCGATGATCGACTTTGTTGTCATTTCATCGGATCTCCAGCCCTATGTCTTGGACGCTCGGGTGAAGAGAGGGGCTGAGCTGTCAACTGATCACCACCTGGTGGTGAGTTGGATCTACTGGTGGAGGAGGAAGCCGGACAGACCTGGCAGGCCCAAACGTATGGTGAGGGTCTGCTGGGAACGTCTGGCCGAGCACTCTGTCGGGGAGGTCTTTAACTCCCACCTCCGGGAGAGCTTCTCCCAGCTTCTGAGGGAGGCGGGGGACATTGAGTCTGAGTGGACCATGTTTTCTGCCTCCATTGTCGATGCGGCTGTTCGGAGCTGTGGCCGCAAGGTCTCCGGTGCCTGTCGTGGCAGCAATCCCCGAACCCGGTGGTGGACACCGGAAGTAAGGGATGCCGTCAAGCTGAAGAAGGAGTCCTATCGGGCCATGTTGGCCTCCAGGATTCCTGAGGCAGCTGATGGGTATCAGCAGGCCAGGTCTACTGCAGCTCGGGCAGTTGCGGAGGCAAAAACTCGGAACTGGGAGGAGTTTGGTGAGGCCATGGAGAAGGACTATCGGTCGGCCTCGAAGAAATTCTGGCAAACCGTCCGGCGCCTCAGGAGGGGGAAGCAGTACTCTGCCAACACTGTTTACAGTGCGGGTGGGGAGCTGTTGACCTCTGCCAGCTAGATAGCTTGATCCAGCGACTCTGGGTGATGACACTGGACCCACTCTGCTGTTCCTTCCGGAAGTCGTGCGATGAATTGCTCCAGTGTCACCAGGTCAATAACTCCCTCGGCGTTGCGGTCATCTGCCCTCAGCCACCGCCGGCAGGAGTCCCGGAGTTGTTGCCTGAACGCGAACAGCCGCCCAACCTCCTCCAAGCACAGCAAGCGGAAGAGCTGCCGCTGTTGCCCTGGGGAGCAGCCAACACACTGGAAGATGGCTCTTTGGAGGTCCATGTACACGAGCCAGCTGTCGGCGGGGAGCTGCAGTGCAGCAAGCTGCGCCTCGCCCGTCAGCAGGGGGAGGAGGCGCGCTGTTCAACCGGCCAACCCCATACCTCCGCTGCTTGCTCAAAGAGCGTGAGGAAGGCTTCCGGATCATTGTGCGGACCCATCTTTGTTAGGGTAAGGTGGGGAGGGTCCGCTCCGGTGGCGGTTGTGGACCCCGCCGACGTGAGCAGGTACCAGAACGCCTGGCGGTCTTCATGTTGGGCCAGCACCAAGGCTACGAACCGTTGTTCTTGCTCCTTTCAGAGGGCGATCAGCGCTTGATGCTGGTTCTGCTGTGCTGTAGCTAGGGCATGGATGAGGTCTTTGACCGGCGAGGACTCCATGGGGCTGTTCCCTTCTGCACTCCCAGGTTTCGGCACCACTGTAGTAAGACCCTGATGTGGGTGGAGCACAGAAGCACGGTAGGCGAGAGATGATGTTTCCACAAACACTTTGTTTTTACTTTTCAGCTTGCTTTTTCAGCTTCCTTTCGCTCACTTTCTCTTCCGCTCACTTTTTCTTTTTCTCTCTCACTCTCTCACTCACTCACTCACTCACTCACTCACTCACTCACTCACTCACTCACTCACTCAAGTGTTATGGTTGGGGAGAGAGCCCCTTTTCTTTGCTCTCTCTCTTCTTTTATGCTCCCTCCCTGTAACAACCAAACACACACACACACACACACACATTAATTAACAGCAGGAGTGACTTAGCTACTTACCTTCCCCGACCCCGCCCTCCAATCACAGACTGCTGCTTGGCCACGCCCCCACTGCCACACAAGGTTATTAGTCTAGGGGTGAACCCAGGTGATATTCAACATGGCTGATGATGTATGATAGCTAGTTAGTCTATGCACTCATTTTTGCATAGTCCTCCTGATTGTGGCATTCACATGTTCATTCGTGTATGCATTTTTCTATACCGCTTATCAATATGTGTACACAAAACTTAGTTACTGTTATAATCAGATGAAATAAAGACACTGGAACAGCATAAACCATGCATATATTGTTGTGCATGGAGTTCAGGGATAAAGAAAGCACACCCTCTTTCATTTATGTTCTATGCTGCTTATCCATTGTGGGTCATGGGTGGGCTGGAGCCAATCCCAGCTGACACTGGGTGAGAGGCAGGGCACACCCTGGACAGGTCGCAGTCATTCATGGGGCTAACAGCCATTCACACTCATATCACACCTAGGAGCAATTTGGGCACACCTATGGACAGTTGACCTAATCCGAATGCCTTTGGACTGTGGAAGGAAACCAGAGCACCTGGAGGAAACCCACGCAGGCACAGGGCGGACATGCAAACTCAGCACAGAAATGCCCCAGTCAACCAGCAGTTTTGAACCCTGAACCTGCGATGTGACAGTGTTAACCAGTGCACCACTTGCCACTTGCCACTGACATGTAAATGCTTGACTGGAGTCATGATAAGTTTGCAGTTGAAAAATATGTACAGTATCTGAAGGAAAATTCAGGGAGTGACTGCAGTGTAGCTCAGTAATAAATGCAAAGACAGTTTAAAAATTGCAGCAGAGTATACACAAAGTTTTATATACAGTACTGTACAAAAGTCTTAGGCACATGTAAAGAAATGCTGTTGATAAAAAAAAGGCTTAAAGATAGTGAAATGAAATGTTTCAACATAAAAAAATACTATAAACAGCAGTAAGCCATAATAAATGAAACAAAGTCAATAACAAACAAAAAACCCAAAAACAAAAATAGTAGTCTCAGGTACAATGAGTGCAGTTTTATAAGGAAATGAGCTGTAGGTTTTACTGAGCATCTACAGAACCAGCCACAGTTCTTCTGGACACTTTGACTATCACACTTCCTTCTTCATTTTGCACCAAAACCCAGCAGCCTTCATTATGTTTTCTTTTTTTAATCTGAAAAGTGCTCTCTTATGTAATATGCTATTCAGATACAAACATTATATATATTTTTTTCTGTAACATTTCATTTTGTTCTGGAGAACGAACGATTGGAACTCTAAAATGTTTTTGTACTGACTCGATAATGTAGAAGTCATAAATAGAAACCTATAACAAAGTTTGTCAGTCCATCCATCCATCCATTATCCATAACCGCTTATCATGTGCAGGGCAGGCTAGAACCTATCCCCAGCAGACTATGGGCGGGGTACACCCTGGACAAGTCGTCAAATTATCGCAGTAACAAAGTTTGTATGGAAAAAAATTAAAAATAGGGGGACTAAGACTTTTGCACAGTACTGTATATGTATGTTAGAGAAAGGTCCAGAGTATAAATAGAAGAAAAAGATTGTGATTTGTAGTTTATTACATTATTACCTTGCTTATTATTTTGTAAAAGAAAATAATAAACAAGGTAATAATATAAAAGAAAAGGAAAAAGAAATGCCATTACTTCTGTTCAGATGTTAATTTGACAACTTTAATTTTAAGAGCCAGTAGGTGGCAGTGTTTCTCTCGCAACAAGATGCGCAGTACAAGAACTTTGGCGGAAGTGACGACAGAACCGCTGAAAGTTTAAATTTGTCAACGGAAAAGTGGCGGTAGAGAAGGTTGGTAAGTATAAGTCTGTCATATAGTATAGGAAAAATAAATATCGATTAAGGTTTTAGGCGCTATTGTATTATTTTCTAAAGTGGCGAAAGAGGATTTTGAAAAAAGATGGTATCTATAATGTGTATCTTTTTTTCCTCGTGTTTTAATTCTATAAAGAAAAACTCGTGACTAAATGAGCAGCTAGTGAATGGTGAATACTGTATAAACAAATATCCTTAAATATTCCTGTTTGGCTCGTTTATTTATTTTAAACTTTTTAGATATTTAATGTCATTATTGACTTGTTTCACTTTCCCCCATGGTCAGTTTTATTTTCCTAAATACACATCCACACGGGCGGCACGGTGGTGTAGTGGTTAGCGCTGTCGCCTCACAGCAAGAAGGTCCTGGGTTCGAGCCCCGGGGCCGGCGAGGGCCTTTCTGTGCGGAGTTTGCATGTTCTCTCCGTGTCCGCGTGGGTTTCCTCCGGGTGCTCCGGTTTCCCCCACAGTCCAAAGACATGCAGGTTAGGTTAACTGGTGACTCTAAATTGACCGTAGGTGTGAATGTGAGTGTGAATGGTTGTCTGTGTCTATGTGTCAGCCCTGTGATGACCTGGCGACTTGTCCAGGGTGTACCCCACCTTTCTCCCGTAGTCAGCAGGGATAGGCTCCAGCTTGCCTGCGACCCTGTAGAACAGGGGTTCTCAACCTTTTGCAACCTGGGCCCCACCAAAGCTGGTTAATTGCAGTTGGGGGCCCCTCTTCTCGCCCCGCCCCCATCCCCCCCCAAACACACTCACCCGCAGTGACGCCACCCGACCTACAGCACCTTATATCGACCGATAGATAGATAGCCCTGGGCTAGATTATTATTATTATTATCATTATTATTATTATTATTAGTAGTAGTAGTAGCAGTAGCAGCAGTAGTAGCATTATCCATTCCATAGAAATACATAGGCCTATTATCATTATTAGGCTATTGTTATAATTGGCAGTAGCACCACATTTCTAATCTGCTTTTGGGCATTATTATAATTATTATAATTATTATTATTATGGCCTATTATCATTACTAAGCTGTTGGCAGTAGTACAAGACTTATGTTCTTTCAGGCATTATTATTACATTATTATTATTATTAGGCCTATTATTATTATTATTATTATTATTATTGCTGTTGTTGGTTGTTGATATTATTATTATTATTATTATGCTATTATTATTAATAGGCATCATTATTATTATTATTATTATTAGTGTTTTTATTAGGTATTTTATTAGGCTTATCATTAGCTGGCTATTGATATCATTGGGAATTGGGACCAGGCGTGAATTTAGGTTTTACTTTTTACTGTGCCTTTGTGATCTGCATTTGCGTTAATGCGAGACCTGAGCCTGCTTTGCCTTACAAAGATCCTCGATTCTTGGCGAAATGTTTGACAAGCACAGTCTCAAGTCATCCTCAATTTGCGCACGATTGCGATATTTCGTTTTGAGCGCAGTCATTTTTGAAAATCCTGCCTCACACAAGTAGGTCGATGCGAATGGGATGAGCAGTTTCAAGGCTACGTCACACAGTTGCGGGTACTCCTGCATCAATGCTGCCCAGAATGTCGAAAGAGGGCATGAGGTGAAGACTGCCTTAAGTCTACTGTCACTCTTCAGCTCAATAAGCTGTTCCTGCATGTCAACTGGAAGTTCGTCAGCAGTACACACAAATGGATCTTGAACCCACGCAAAAGAGCGATAATCCTCTGTGAAGTATGCCGCAAACTGTTTTCTCATTACCGACAGGTGCTCTGACGCTGCTTGAAAGACAGATGAGAAATCATGGGAAGTGCCTGCATTACTGATAAAGTCTGCAAGGCTTGGGAACATATCACAGTTCCCCCGACTGATGTGGCCACACCAGAGGTCAAGTTTTTGCTTGAAGGCATCCACTTTCTCTGCGAGAAGCAAAATGTGAGTTTCTCGGCCTTGCAAAGACAGGTTCAAGCCATTCAAGCGGTCAAATATATCGACCAAATAGGAGAGACACACCAGCCACAAAGGGTCATCCAGATTTTTCGCCAGGTCTGAATTGATTTGTGTCAAAAACCGCTTCACCTCATCTCGCAGCTCATACAAACGTTGTAACACCCGCCCCCTGGACAGCCAGCGAACCTCAGTGTGCAGAAGCAGCTGTTCGTGCTCTGACCCCATCTCCTGACAGAGGACCTCAAACAAGCGAGAGTTTAGCGGCCGTGACTTGATGAGGTTGATCATTTTTACTGATTGGTTCAGCACGGATTCCAACAGAGACGGCATTTTTTTTGCAGCGAGTGCTTCGCGATGAACCATGCAATGGGTCCATTTTACAAGTGGAGCTACCTGCTTAACGCGAGCAGCTAGACCTTGCTCACGGCCCATCATTGCTCGTGCGCCATCCGTGCACAAGCCAACGCATCGGTCCCACGCCAACCCATTCTCGCGAATAAATGAATCAAGGACATTGAAGATGGCCTCTCCAGTTGTGTGTGACTGAAGAGGGCGGCAAAAAAGGACATCCTCCTCAATTAATTTATCCCTGACATACCTGACATATGTAAGAAGCTGTGCCTGTCCAGCAATATCGGTAGACTCATCCAACTGCAAGGCATAGTATGGACTATTTTTAATAAACTGTATTAATTGCTCTCTGATATCATTGGACATATCAGCAATTCTCCGAGCAACTGTGTCATTTGAAAGTGGCACGGTGCCTAATTTGGCTGCTGCACTATCCCCGAAGAATATTCTGCACATGTCCTGCGCAGCTGGCAAAACGAATTTCTCGGCATCAGTGTGCGGTTTGCCTAGCTTACCTATTCTTTTTGCCACCACATATGATGCCTCCAGGCACTGCTTAGATACAGTGCTGTGCACGGAAATTGTTGCCTGTTGCTGATGCAGGCCATCACGCTTTCTTTGAAAGTATTCAAGCGGTTTGTCCTTCAGGCCAGCATGCTTCGTTTCGAGGTGCCTTTTAAGTTTGCATGGCTTCATGCTTTCGTTTGCCAGCACCTCGGCACACACGACACACTGAGGACGAAGATCAGAGGTGACAGTAAAACCAAACTGTAGGTATGATTCATCGTACCTCCGAAGCTTTCTCGCAGCTGGTGGTAGACCTACATCAGTTGTCTTGGGTTTTTTGACAAGAAATCTATCCATTTTGTTAAAGTATTTGTGAATAAACGTGTGTAATAAAGTTGTAACGATAAGTCTGTAGTAGGCTAAGTCTGTAGTAGGCTAAGGGGGCTAACCAGAGGGAACATATGGGGCTTATCAGTGAGAAACACGATCGATATCTTTATTCGGGGATTTTATAGTTGCAAATTTTAACGAGGTGTGAATGGTGTACTTACTCGTGTGAGTGTGTGTGAGTGTGTGTGTTGGTGTGTGTGGGGGACAGTTGGATTTTTCACACGCAGGGTGAAAAAGGCAAAGGGGTAGTAGACTAGCAGTAAGAAAACAACAAAAACAACAAATTATTTGGGTAGAGCTGAAATGGGGAAAGCAAAAATACAGTGTGGGGTAGTAGTCTTTAAAAAGACTGTTTGGGTTTTGCACTGTATCGATGGATTGATGATAGTAGACTAGCGAGAGTCGGCACGAGTTAACTCGGCAAGAGAAACCAGACTAGTGTGTGTGTGGCAAGCACTCACACGGTGGCCACGGTATGCAGACTCACTCACGTGACGTTGCGTCATGTTCGCGTCACGGGCTTAAAATAACCTACACACAAGATTTTATGATAGATTGATGATAGATTTTATAATAGTATTGATTTGTATGTAATAGTCCAATGTCCTGCATTTTGACATGGGTAAATGTGTTGCATCTGCTTAGCTACTATAGCCTGTTAGCCCCAGATTTTTTTTTTCCTCCATACATGAAGCCTACTCGCGACCCCCCTGGAGTACCTCTGCGCCCCACCAGGGGGGCGCCCCCCCCGGTTGAGAACCACTGCAGGATAAAGCGGCTAGAGATAATGAGAGGAGATGAGACACAACCACATACATCTCATCTCATTATCTCTAGCCGCTTTATCCTGTTCTACAGGGTCGCAGGCAAGCTGGAGCCTATCCCAGCTGACTACGGGCGAAAGGCGGGGTACACCCTGGACAAGTCGCCAGGTCATCACAGGGCTGACACATAGACACAGACAACCATTCACACTCACATTCACACCTACGGTCAATTTAGAGTCACCAGTTAACCTAACCTGCATGTCTTTGGACTGTGGGGGAAACCGGAGCACCCGGAGGAAACCCACGCGGACACGGGGAGAACATGCAAACTCCACACAGAAAGGCCCTCGCCGGCCCCGGGGCTCGAACCCGGACCTTCTTGCTGTGAGGCGACAGTGCTAACCACTACACCACCGTGCCTCCCATACACACATATATATATATCTCATCTCATTATCTCTAGCCGCTTTATCCTTCTACAGGGTCGCAGGCAAGCTGGAGCCTATCCCAGCTGACTACGGGCGAAAGGCGGGGTACACCCTGGACAAGTCGCCAGGTCATCACAGGGCTGACACATAGACACAGACAACCATTCACACTCACATTCACACCTACGGTCAATTTAGAGTCACCAGTTAACCTAACCTGCATGTCTTTGGACTGTGGGGGAAACCGGAGCACCCGGAGGAAACCCACGCGGACACGGGGAGAACATGCAAACTCCACACAGAAAGGCCCTCGCCGGCCCCGGGGCTCGAACCCGGACCTTCTTGCTGTGAGGCGACAGTGCTAACCACTACACCACCGTGCCTCCCATACACACATATATATATATATATATATATATATATATATTTTTTTTTTTTTTTTCCCTCTCTCTATATATTTTATTTATATATATATATAATATATATATATATATATATATATATATTTTTTTTTTCCTCTCTCTCTCTCTCTCTCTCTCTCTCTCTCTCTCTATATATATATATATATATATATATATATATATATATATATATAAAATAAATAAATTAGGGTGCATCAGTTGCCCCCTAAAAATGAAAAGTTCCTCCGATCATGATGCATTTTTGTTTTTATGTTCCTTTTGGTAAGAAAACACACTGGGTGAAATATTTTGACAAATTTCAAAAGTTTAATGGTGGCACCAGGAGCTCATCTCATTATCTCTAGCCGCTTTATCCTGTTCTACAGGGTCGCAGGCAAGCTGGAGCCTATCCCTGCTGACTATGGGCGAAAGGCGGGGTACACCCTGGACAAGTCGCCAGGTCATCACAGGGCTGACACATAGACACAGACAACCATTCACACTCACATTCACACCTACGGTCAATTTAGAGTCACCAGTTAACCTAACCTGCATGTCTTTGGACTGTGGGGGAAACCGGAGCACCCGGAGGAAACCCACGCGGACACGGGAAGAACATGCAAACTCCACACAGAAAAGCCCTCGCCAGCCCCGGGGCTCGAACCCGGACCTTCTTGCTGTGAGGCGACAGCGCTAACCACTACACCACCGTGCCGCCACCAGGAGCTCAAAGTTATGGAAAAAGCTGCTATTTTATGACACAATTTTGATCATTTTTCATGAAACATTATGGCACCTTATAGAGTATACCAAATATCTTAGATACACATTTTTAGTACATATTCTAAATATATTATCAAGCACAGTTTGAGTTTTAGCTGTTCATTGAATCATTGTTCAACTACTTTTAAACAATACAAATGTATTATGAATCACATTAATGATTCTCAATCCCTTGCAAAGGTTCTTAACATGATCTCTGGGTCACAAGAAATCAATAAATGGAGTCCAACATTGTGATTCAAACCTTACACGAAATCATAAAATAAGCGTTTTTTGGCAAAAAATGAACCTCATGGTGCCACCATTAGACTTTTGAATATAGTCAAAACATTTTACAGGATGTCTTTATTGGTGAAAAGGAACACCCAAACAAAAATGCATCAGATTTTATGAAAGTGAGGGCAACTGATGCACCCTAATATATACACAAACAAAACCTTTTTTTTTTTTTTGACTAATTACTAAATTTTGGTGAAAATGTTCAAGAGCATGTTTTATATTTTGTTTTTTGTTGATCCTCCCTATTTGTAACTGTTAAAGATGACTCTTATCTTGGTAACATATCCTAATGTCTCATTCAAAAAGCTAATATAGTTGACAAGTAAATGTAAGGAGTAAATAATTTTTTTTTTTTGTAGGAGCCATGATGGAGAATACGTTTCCAATCTACAAGGTGGATGCCATTGTGCAGTATTTTCGAGCTGAAGTCTTGACGGGTCAAGAGGCGAAACATTTTGCAAAAAGTGACATCACTCCAAATCCAAAGGTGAGCCATCATTTTGACGCTTAAATAGATGAGATGATTTGCATGGCTGTGAATTAGATTTGCTTATTTGCATTTTGCAGGCGGATGTCCTCCAGAGACTCTATGTGAGAATATTGCAGCTTGTGTATCGCTTCAGGCCTGAGTGCCATAACCTGGTGAGCACAGTTGAATCATAAATGAAATCACTAGTTGTTGTGGTATGGCGTGATCTATAGTAGAACGAGCCCCTGATATCAAAATGTCGGGGCTTTCTGTCTGTCATGGACAGTTCCAGGCAAACATATCAACAATGTTTGAGTATTCATAACTAGTCACAGCTTTGTAATCATCCAGTTATCCAATAATGCTCTTTAGAAACGCATACAAAAGTATGTGGAAATCCTATATGACTGCTGCCTCAGTCATATAGGATGTCTTTGTGTGCTGTCTCATTGAGTTCTTGTCACTGGAACCAAGAGGCCAAAACCTATCCCAGCATAACCGTACACCTGTGCACAAAGCAAGGTCCATGGAGTAATGGTTTTCTGAGGCTAGACTGGGATAACTTCAGGGCTCGACATTAACAGTAGCCCGATTGCCCGGGGCAACCATCCAATAGATTCGGACAACCAGACTCTCACAAATGCTTGCCCGATCGGGCAATAACCCAAATATGTCAACTTGCATGAAAAACGATGTTTATTCATTCATATTATGATGAAATTCCATCACGATTTGCGATTATTTGACTCGGAAAGACCGCGTCCATGTTATCGTTACGGGATGTTCAACAACTAGCGGAATTCACATTTGCACATCGCGGGCTCGCAATGCAGTTTCCCATTGCTAATAATTATCACGTAGTGCATATTCAGTGTTCTATTCAGACCAGAGCATTTTTTAAGGATTTTCCACTAGGAGACCAACTGGTCTGGGCAATACAATCACAGGCCCCAGAGTCCATGCGGCTACACCGCTGCGGCATATTCTGTGATGCAAAATGGTTCACCAATCATCATACAGACAAGCACACTACAGTGACTACACAGCTATCAAGAGCAATTACCAAGCACAAATGTTACAGGGGCAAAGATAGGTTTTTAATTTGGGCACCATGGCGAGTCTAAATTTATTTATTTATTTTTTACTATTCGCGTGTAGCGTGCTGAAAATTTGACATTTTTAGTAATTTTTTTTAACCAATTATAAATGTATCGAGCAATAAAAATAATTGAAATTACATAATCATGTGCAAGTATAAAGTAGTGCTGTATCTAAAAAGTCAAAAGTTTTCTCCAACATTCTGAATAAATGAAAAAGAAAATATTTTGTAAGCCTAATTATGATCACAGCATCTATTTGGGCGCACATCTATTTCAATTCAACTTCCAATATAATTTGGTATAAATTAATTTGGGCATAAATGGGATACAAATAATTTTCACTTAAGTTTAAAAATAAGCTGGTACAAAGTAGATTACATAAGTCTCACATAAAATGTGTAATAAAAATCCATAGCGTACCTGGCAACTGTAAGGCAGCTGTGTTGCAGACAAGTCAATGACCTCGACGTTGTCAACAATATCGTCTGATGTCTTCTGACTGTTCTGTCGTGTGATAAACCTCCCCATTCCCCTGCCTGTAGACTTAATAATGCCATTGATTGTGTGTTGTGTGCCTAAAAAAATGAGGGCCTACTTTTCAAGGAAAAAAAAGTCCACATTTTCAGAAAACGAGTGGCTTTTTTGGGGGGAAATGCAAACAGAACATTTTTCTTTGAACTTTTAATTCTTCTTTTACTTTTCTTAATGAGAAAAATGGGCATGTGGCTGACCTGCCAGTAATTTAAATCTTGGTTGGAATGGAGTTAGTGCCATTCTCATGCAGATATGTAGGTGTTCATTGTTGAGCCTAGAACGGTACTTGGTTTTGACAATGTTCATAGTGGAAAAAGCTGACTCACAGCTGTAAGGCAATCCAAACATAGTCAAGGTGTGCAGTGTTCCTTTGGTTAGACCAGGGAACACATGCTCAGAAACAGTCTGTAACCAGAAAGTAGCAGGGTCAGGCTACATCCACACGACAACGGCAACGAGATGTTATTTAAAAATATATCGCGTCCAAATGTGCAACGATCAGTAAAATATCAGGTCCATATGGCAACGCTTGCTGAAAACGATGCAATACACATGCCACACCTCTAGGGGCGCTGTAAGACGGTCCCTTAGGAGACACCAGAACAATAGAAGAAGTAAGGACGCATGCGCATAAACTATTATGCGCGAGACTTCATATTAGCCACAAAGTCAGGAAAATCTGTTCGTAAAATTACATTATAATGACCAAATACAATGAAAAGTATTTTTCCAGTCTCACCTGTGAAAGGTAATCCCATGTGATCTCGTTTGGACGGCAAACCTGTTGGTACAGTTAAACGCAGCTAATCTTTATTCTCCGCTTTGACCTATCCAATATGGCGGCGAGGATGACGTATGATTCTACGCGGAAGGCGGTGTCTTTAATGGTCCGGAATAAATTGAATGCTACACGTTGATGGATTAATTTGCTCTTCTACGCCCTTTTTGAGGAATGTATTGTAGGACTTAAACCAACATCTGAAGAGGTGAGATCGCTCCTTTTTTCCCTATTTTTGCTGGTGGGATTGACTCTGCCCTAAGGGCAGAGTCTCTCTCTCTCTTTCTCACTTTGCACCATTACACAATAAATATTCACAGTGAAAATATTTTGTAAGCGCATTTCATGAACCAAGTTATAGGATTTGTTGACAACTCGCATCGAGTTCGTTACACTTCTACCCGGCATGAAGCACTCACAGTCATGTGGTTGTGACGTCATCGTAAACAAATCCGTTCTACTCATCCAGACGACTTCACAATGGCAACGTTGCCAGATCTTTCCACTCTGGAACCCGTTCTCAAAAAGATTGCGTTTTGGGCACCCAAAACGCTGGTGCCGTGTGGACGCCAGGCCTAAACGATAAGCAATTGTATCGGAGTCACCTGAATCCGTTGCCGTGTGGACAGGGCCTCAGTTGTCTCAAAATGCTCTCTTAATGCAGCATTTCCTTGCAGATCAATGAGCAGATCAATGTCTCAGCAACGGCGTTTAAGTACTCCTTCACAACTGTCCCATCACTAAATGTTTTTTTTTTTTTTATGTTGCCCCAAAATCCATGCTACTTTTAAGGAACATTCATTTGCACGTTGCTGGGCTGTAAATGTATGTGTGATGAGTCGGGTAGACCTGTCATACTGTGCTTGCAGTTCGGTTATTTTGCGGCCCTCAGCTCGGACTTCAGGGGGTAACTTTGCTCAAAAGAGCTGTGCTTTGTTTCGTAGTGGCGCTTCACGTTGCCGCTTTTAATTAACGCCACGTTTTCGGAGCATATGAGGCACACTGGTTTTGAACTGCTCGCCGGAAGAATGAACATATATTTCTCCGTCCATTCATCTTTAAAACAAAGATTTTCCTTGTCTACTTTCTGCCGCTTTTTGGAGCAAGCCATGTTGTCTCGGTCGGTTGTCTCTGAACTTAACTCTCTTCCTCTCTGCTTGTTGCTGTGCTGTGGTGCGCTGGGTAAACTAACGATTTTATTGGCTCAACTGAGTGAAGCTGTTGTCGTATTTACTGGAGTAGCAGCGCCCGCTGTCAATAGCCACGACCATCCAAAATAATGCTCCATGAAAATTACTTAATCTCGTGAATTTACCATTGGTCACGGGTCCGGACAGAACCATCACTGGGTCCGGATCCGGACCGAGGTCCTCCATTTGGTGATGCCTGATCTATACTATCAACAGTATCACAAACTGACAGCCACGTCACACATCACATCACATTATCTCTAGCCGCTTTATCCTTCTACAGGGTCGCAGGCAAGCTGGAGCCTATCCCAGCTGACTACGGGCGAAAGGCGGGGTACACCCTGGACAAGTCGCCAGGTCATCACAGGGCTGACACATAGACACAGACAACCATTCACACTCACATTCACACCTACGGTCAATTTAGAGTCACCAGTTAACCTAACCTGCATGTCTTTGGACTGTGGGGGAAACCGGAGCACCCGGAGGAAACCCACGCGGACACGGGGAGAACATGCAAACTCCACACAGAAGGGCCCTCGCCGGCCCCGGGGCTCGAACCCAGGACCTTCTTGCTGTGAGGCGACAGCGCTAACCACTACACCACCGTGCCGCCCTGACAGCCACGTGTTATCATGAATCGTTGAGAATTTCACAACATAAACAAAGGAAGTATATTTTATGACATTCAGACGTCAGAGACTCAGACACGGTTTACGGTAATCGCTAGACGCATTTCATGTTCACTTCATATTATGAAGCGACTGAACAACAAATTGAAATGTATATGCCAAAAAATGACACTTAACAATAATTTAAAAATATTTTGGGTTCTCCACCCTTATGAAACAGGATATTTTCTTCTAATTTGGGCGATTTTCGTAAGTTCTATTTTGGGCCTTTTGACAACCCCGTAATTTGGGCGCCGTTATACGGTATGTAATTGGGGCTGTATTTGCCCTTGTGTTATGTCAAAGACACTCAAAGTTACACAGTAATGACATCGGATTCTGACGTCAGCCATCTCAGTAACCAAATTTTAGTTTTGTTTTTCTTAACCAACATGATCTTGTGTGTATATCTTATAACATAGATCTTCGTTTTCCTTGTTAAATGTATACTTACATGGTACTTGGTTAATTAATTGCAACTGATTGAACCAAATGATAAGACATAACTTGGTTTAAAATTTGGTCTCCCAGTGAAGCTGGTTTGGCATTGACTAGGAGACCAAATCTGGCCACTGGGAAACCATTTGCTCTGATTCAGACCCTCCAGGATTTCGCGATGTTGCGATTTGCCACTTCAACCAATCCCCGCGAACTCAGGGCGGTGTTGCAATTATATCCAATCACCGCAACTTTCCCGCAAATTTGACCAATCGTTGGCATCGTCTTGAGGTGACGTCGATAAACTACCTTCCGCCTTACTTCCGTGTATACGTTCAAGAGAAGCAGCATGTGCCGCAGTGTTGCCAGATTGGGCGATTTTAAGTGCATTTTGGCGGGTTTTGAACATATTTTGGACTGGGAAAACGTCAGCAGTATCTGGCAACATTGCATGATGTGCGAGTCAGTGTTTATGTAGGCTTAAATTCTGTTACTGAAAGTGTGTTATGTTTACAGTGAAGGACTGTGTGCACTTTTTTTTTTTTACTTAATACAAGAAATTAATGGATGCCAACATTTTTGCCAAAATGGTATTTTATTTTCCATTGTTTAGGCAGCTTCAGCATCATACTGTGAGATTCTGTTCAAATTTTTTTTTTCTTCTATGAAGCCTGAGCCATTTATTTTATTAGTTCATAATTATTGTTTAATTTAGTCTTCAGGAGAGACTGCCTGCACACAGCACTAGTATTAATAGTTTTTTTTTTCTTACATGAAAGCTGAGGCATTTATTATATTTTAAGGTAACTTCATGTTGTGCTGTGAGGTTCACTTTAGCTTTTGAACCAACAGGTGCATTTGGATAAGTAAAGCCTATTTTTCTGCATTTTTGTAGTCCTGGTAATCTTTTATATTGGTAAAGTTGTTTATAGGACCATTTCTCAGTGTCTGTTTTTTTTAATCAATAGTTTTTCAGTAATAACGTAATATTTAACATATCACTCAATTTTAATCACAAAAAGAGAAAATCGCAACAATTTCTCGCAACTTTCACTTCCTCCCACAATGTAATCGCAGCAAAAACCTAAAAAACACCGCAACTTTCATCACAATTTTTTGGAAAAAACCCCCGCGACATCAGACATTTTAGCCCGCGACAATCACAAAAAAGGCCCGCGGAATCCTGGGGGGATTGTCTATTGGTATGTCCTTCACTACATGAATAATTATTGTATTACTCGCACGGGGCGCTAGTGTCAATGCCTGTTGATACAGACAGTGTCTGAGAAGGTTGAATAATAAATAAAATGTGTAATATTTGGGCAACCATGTTCTGAGTTCAGGCAACCAGATTTCCACAAATGGTTGCCCGAATGGGCAGCCATGTCTCAAAGTTAACGTACCGTAGAGCCCTGAACTTGAGTGTCCAACATCAGTTCTTGACCTCACTAATGCTCCTGTGGATGAATGGGCAAACCCCCAGAGCCATGCTCCAAAGTCTGTTGAAAAGCCTTCCCAGAAGAGTGAAGGTTATCATAACAGCAATGGGTGAACAGTTGGCATTCATTCCTTTTGAATTGGTAGGAGTTTGTGCAAGGTGGCGTTTAGGTGAAACACATTTCAGAGGTGATTTACCAGTTTGGGACTCTTCAATGTGCTATGCAGTAGGGCACTTTTTGAAAATGTCTGGGCTTCTCTATCAGTAAGCCTAAGTAAAAGACACTTCTTAAAGCGTACTGGTACTGGTCATGCTTACAACGTTAATCGTGCTTTATGTATTACTTGTAGACAAAAGATGTGCACATTCAATAAAAAAAAACACTGTAAAAGCACTTCTGTGGACAGTTTTATTCTGTGAATTACCCGCGGGGGCAGAACCAATGGGGAGTAGCCATTGCCGCCCGGAAGTGACGTGCAGTCGTTGATTCCGGGTTATCGGGCGCGAGTAAACAAGCAGTGTTCTGTGGGTCGAGGTGAAAGGAGGTGTTAAAGAAGCAAAATCTGGCTAGCAACTTTGATGAAATGGGTGTTAATGGTTCTCTATTCGAGCCAGAGAGGGAGGAGGCTTGTGAGGACAGTGAGTCATCGCATTCTAATGATTTGGAGGAGGAAACTGCTGCAAGAGATGTGTGACGGTAGATCCAAAATGGCTACCGCTCCAAAGTGTCTATGCGGGCAGTGCTCTGTTATGAGAACTGACATGGAGTCCTACTGTTGTCAAGAACATGAACTCATTACAGACCGCTTTGACTGCTGCATTATGTCCACCCCGTATCTGCACGAGTACGTCTTTCACAAACCGTCTCTGGAAATGGCCTTCATTGACTACGTTTACATGCACGTCCAAATCGAGCTACTGTCGGTAATCGAGCAAAGGGTCCCAGCAGGGGTGCCAGAGAAATCCAATCCTACATGCACAAGTGGAATCGGGCTATTGTGCAAGGTGCATTGCGCACCCGAGCCACACGTGGCGCTACACGCCCCATCGTGTTGGTACACTTCCGGTTGTCGTCATGAAGAAGAGCTAAAGTGTTGCCAGATACTGCTGACGTTTTCCAGCCCAAAACATGTTCAAATCCGCTAAAATGCACTTAAAACCCCCAATCTGGCAACACTAGCAGTTCCGTGTTCAAGCTGTTAGGCTTGCTCTAACAGACTATGGCTACAAACTGTCCGGCGCAGACCACTGTTTTGTAAGACAACTTATTTTGCACAATAATATTTTTCTAAAGTCCATTTTTTGCTTACAAAAAATATTTTTTTTGCTTACAATTTAACTTATGTCTTAATAAACACACAAAAAGTTCAGTTGTTTTGTTTTTATTGACATTCTTCAGATGTTGGACATAGACACACACAAATACAATGACTTGTTTATGTACACAATTCACAGCTATGCAACAGCTGTACAGATGTATTTGGTGATACAGTAAGTGAGCTAAATTTTAACAGTGCAAACAATGCCACAAAAAGAAAAGATTCATGCCGTTGTCATGATTCGTTGTCATGCCGACCGAGGCTGTTGTGTTTCCCGCTTGTGGTCTCGTCACTCGTCACTTCCGGAAGTAGCTCGACAGCTAGCTCGATAGGGTTTACATGCACAAAGTAGCTTGGCAGAAATCGCATAAACTAGGTCGTGTAGCTCGATTCCGAGAAATCAAGTTCGGTTCAATTTCAGCCGAATTAAGGTGTATACATGGCATTTTGAACTTCGATTTCAGTTGAGCAACGGCAGAAATTCGATTCTCTCTATGTGCATGTAAACGTAGTGATTGATGGCATGATCTGCAGGTACCTCTGGGGACTAGCATCTGAAGGGGAGCTGACGAACAGGCAAGTTCCCAGTCAAGTAACTTAAGAACACATTGAATAAATATAGATCTAATACTTGTAGTAGATCTTTATTTTATAGCACTTCTATTTCATGGCATTATATGCAAGTAGATTTGCAACCGGACAAAACAACTGTGCTGGAACAGCCCGTGAAGGAGGCAACATGTCTCTGACCATGCCTGACTGACAGAGCAGTGACCTTAAAACTTGCGCGTACTTGACAAGAGCTTCTGACAAACGTTACATGACGGAACCACTGGTATCATACGTGATCTTTTGAAATGGCTAGTAATTAAAATTCACCACAGGTACCCTTTAAAGGGCAGAAATAAAAAATTAGATTCATTGCAGTGTGGCATATCTCAAACGCTATTGGCTGTTAGGTCACTCAGTCAAACACTTCAACATGACCTCACTCTGATCTCCTCTTTCAGAAGGAAATAACATACACCATCAAATCACAGCTAAAACTTTTCAATGGGACTTTTTTTTTAATATTGTGTGCTTTGATTGTTTTACAACCCCGATTCCAAAAAAGTTGGGACAAAGTACAAATTGTAAATAAAAACAGAATGCAATGATGTGGAAGTTTCAAAATTCCATATTTTATTCAGAATAGAACATAGATGGCATATCAAATGTTTAAAGGTCCCCTTGCATCTTTTTTTTCATTAATTGTGCGGTAGTCTCTAGTATAAATGAATGAATGCCCTGTGAGCAGGTTTTGGTGAAAAAATGCTGTGGTTCTCCTGTTTCAGGCTGTTCTAGTTTGGTGGAGGAGTGGGTGGTGGGAGAACGACAGGATTTCAGCTCTTAATCATTAATATTCATGACATGTAAACGTGTTGCCTCTGATTGGCTGACAGCACTGTGACGCTACCTCCAGTGGGTCAGAACAAGCGGATGTGGGTGTCTGTCAAAACTGTTTTGATTGGCTATTATGGTCTCGACATCGATGTTTTGACCAATAACAATGTAGATGTGGCAGCGGGGGCGTGGCCGAGTGGCGGTCTGTGAATGGAGGGCGGAGTCAGGGAAGGTAAGTGGTAGAATCACTGCACCTGATGGGAATTAACGTGCATTTGTGTGTCTTCCCCAGTGACTGTGCCCTATAAGAGGAGAGGGAGAGCAGAGGAAGGGATCTCTCTCCCCAACCAGAACGCGCGTGTGTGCACGTGACTGGGAGGGAGTCATTCATTCATTCATTCATTTATTTATTTATTTGAATGCTCCCTGCGGCAGCGACTCTCATCAAGGCACGGAGCGGAGCTCGCCTCGGGGGGTGTGGGGGGAATAACGTCCCCTGGCTGGGAGCTGACGGGCCCTGGCAGCGCTGGTTTGTTCAGGAGAGGGCAGGGGTCGCTGGCTGCCAAGTCTGGGGAGGCTGGGACCTAGGGTTAGGTGAATTACGTCCCGAGGCACGGAGCTAGCCCGCCCAGGGAGCGCTCTTTCGTTCGGGAGAGGGCAGAGGCAGCTGGCTGTCAAGTCTGGGGAGGCTGGGACCTCCCCTGCCCGAGTTACGAGCGTGCAAAGTCAGGCTGAAGCCGCCGTTAGAAACGAAACTGATGCAGAGCACCGCGCCTTGGGGCGAATTACGTCTCTCTCCTTGCGCTTTCTTCCCATGGGCGGTCGCAAGCCAAGGTGGGCGAGGCCATGAATACTAATTTTCGAAGTGACGTCAGGCATGAAAATCTCTCACCTTTCGGCGAAATTCGCCGTTTTGAAGTCAAAAAGGGTGACCTACACGAATCGTGTAGATCCGAGGAGATTTTTGGGGGGGGGGTCGGGAGAATTTTTATTTTTTTTTATTTTTTTATTTATTTTTTTTTTTAAAGATATTTTTTTGGGCTTTTTGCACCTTTATTGGATAGGACAGTGTAGAGACAGGAAATGAGCGGGAGAGAGAGACAGGAAGGGATCGGGAAATGACCTCGGGCCGGAATCGAACCCGGGTCGCCCGCATTCATGGTATGGCGCCTTAACCACCTGAGCCACGATGCCCCCATTTTTTTTTTTTTTTTTTAATTATCATATGATTGACTTAATACGCAAACTGAGCACTTCAGAAATCGGCCCTTTAAATGACACTTGGACGGTCAGTAAATCCTCCTGGCTGCTTCGCTGCCGAGAACCAATCATATGCCAAACTGCGTTCCATTATTCCAATCATGCGCACACTCTTCACATGTACTTGGAGTGCATGGAGAGAGCCTGTGGTTGAATTGCAAAGCTGCGAGAACGAGAAGCAGGACATATCCACCTGGGGCCATTATTAAAAAATGTTCTGTTTCCGGTCCACCGGCCGGGTGAGTGTTTGTGCAGGTGAATTTTTTTTTTTTTAACGCCGGTTTTTCGACTTTTTTTTTCGGGTTCGTAAATCTAAACTCGAACTTGACATTTACGCATTCCCAGGGCTTTCCACTAAGGCTCATACTGCCTCCGCCAAGTGCGCGCACACACTACTGCCTCCGCCGAGTGCGCGCGCACACCGCATGTCGGGGCCGCGGATGAGTTCCTCTCCCCTGATCAACGAAGTCTGCTGGGAATTTGTGGTTATCGGTACAAACAGCGCGAATCACAACTTAAATGAGTGCGGTTCAGTTTGACATTATTGTCAGTCCGTTAGATAAACATTTAATTTTATTAAAATCGAAAATTAATATTTGGAGCCTGTGGGCTACAAAAATAGTCAAAGTAGCCGGCTGGACTTAATTGTGTAGCCGCAGCCGGTGCTTGTGGAAAGCCCTGTCGAATCAGCTCTGCGCATGCGCCGTGTGGCACAAAAAAAATGGCAGCCACCATGAAGGAAGGAGATCTGGAGTTTTCAAACATTTGCTTAAGTGTGAAATCGCAAAATGGTATTCTAGCGAACAACAAAATAGTAAAGATTCAGAAAAACAAATCATTCAGTGATCATTTTAATAGTGTAATTTCATCCGAACTAGGCCTAACGGTCGATTTAGAACTACAAAAAGTCCGTGTGTCGGACATTTTAAGTACCTTTGTAAAAGTTTTGCAAATGTTGCAGTCAGCATTTAAAATGCTAACTTAAAGTTTTTGTACAAGTTTCAGTTGATTAAACTGTCATTTTATTAAATGTGTCTGCTTTTGTAATAAAAAGTACTGAAAGAAAAAGCAAACACAGCATTGCGATTTCTTATCCATCCATATATAATAAAAAAAATTTTTTAAAATAAAAATCCCTCCCTCCCGACTGAAAATTTTTTTGCTCACCTGGTGGACAGGAAACGGATTTTTTTAAGGATGGCCTGGGACAAGGCAGACCAGAGCGTAACTTACACATTTACCTGCATTTACCAGCGGATTGAATTTGGTGAGTAATGGTTTCAATCGTTTTCATATTTTGTGCGGTATAACAAAGTTACTGCCGTTCGCTACAGCTTGCGTTGAACACTGCCAGAGCTAGCCGAAGCTCTGGTGAAAATAATAGCTCCCGTTTGCCAGATATTAAGTTAGCTTAAAGCTTGTGTAGTTAACGGTAACATAAAAGAAGAAACACAAACTTCTTTCGATTATCTCTGTAATTGGTATTTCAGGGACGTGTGAGGATAATATTCACGTGAGGGGCTGAAAAGGCTGAAGGTGAAGTGGTAAACTCTAAAACTTGTTAGCCTATGCTTTGGCCCATGCTTGAAGCCTTTTGTGACAAAATAAAAACTTGTGAACCCTGGTCATTTTTACACTCCACTGTTTTACACTGTTATTTATTGATTCATTAAAACGTAATGGTTTTGAGCCATCTAAAATGGCAAAAGCGGGCGTCTCGCATTTACTGCCCGGGCTCCACCCATTGACGAGATGGGGTGTCACTTTTTTCAGCGCGAAATTGGAGAGAAGACAACAGGGAAGAGTGTGTCACGAAAGGCTTGCCGTGTGTTTAGACCAAAAGCCACTAAAGCTGTTGTGTAAATCGTTATGTTGATATTATTTTTAGTCGCTGCTGTAGCTTTTGTCACCATTCTAAGTCAGCTAGCCTACTTCTGGCCATTAAAGCTTTAGTAGTTTCTGGTGTGAACACACAGACCGTGAGCCAGGGCCTCAAAATATGGAAACAGTTACCGAAAAAGTGGAAAAGGCTACCATACCTTTTCTGAAAGCTTGGATTCTCAGCTTTTCAGTGATGTATGATGGCCATCTGACAAGAGTAGCTGTTTTGAGTTATCACACGTAATGTAAACTAAGGTTGAGAAAATATTGCGTATAAATCAAGCAGAACACTGTATTCATTTTGTAATGTAAATTCCATGAAAGTTGGGACCTGATATAAATTATATGTGGTGGACATGTATTAAGGACCCTTTGAAATATCTCAATGCTGAATAACAACTTTTTCTAAAAATGTTTTACCTCAGACTTTCAACTCGACATGTCAACAAATTAGAATCGTACACTACTGTTTTGTCTTTGAAAAAACGCCATGTCTGTTATCAGACTGAAAATCCCCCCTCCAAATCAGATAATATGGGTAAATGGTACATTTTCTGAATCCTCAGGGTCATGCCAGTATTTCAGTGTTTGGATTTTGTTTTTCTGGTGCTCCCTGGTGCCACAGAATTAAGACGAAGGATTACTTAGGCAGAAATGGAAGGAAAATGTGTGATTAAAAGTTTGAAGAGCTCCAGGGTTGGCTGTACTCCTCTAAAATGCTCACAAAAGGATTTAAATGAAAGCTCAGAGTCTCCCCTTTAAAATGATGCCAAACATAACAAAATAAAATATTCCAATATGTCCAATATAGATTTCGGCAATATCAGTGTTCTGCTTGATTTATACACAATATTTTCTCAACCTTAGTTTACATTGTGTGATAACTCAAAACAGCTACTCCTGTCAGATGGCCATCATACATCATTGAAAAGCTGAGACTCCCAAGCTTTCAGAAAAGGTATGGTAGCCTTTGCCACTTTTTTGGTAACGACCAACCCCTCTAGGTCACGGACTAACAGTAGAGTGTGGTTTACAGTTGATACTGATGTACCACTTGTACTAATACAAACATTATCCTTAGAATGAGTGTGTTAGGGGAAGAGGACGCTGCAGCTGTTAAGCTGGATGCAGGCATTAAATGCAGCTGGAAGTGGGCCTGGCTTAAGCTGGAGGGCAAGGTATCTGTGAAGGGACAAGAGGTGTCCTTTCATGTTGGGGATTTCTTTAAGAAAATTGACAGAGAGGGATTGGCCAGGTGTGTCCTCTGCCACAAGGACACAAATTATGCAAACAAGGGCAGCCATGCTTTGATTGCTCACGTTCAAACTGCGATACATCAGTGTACCGGAAGTATTTCCTCCGCACCACCAACGCCCGTTGCCCAACAATACCCCACCCCCGCGCGTGTGCACCCTTCTCACCTTTTCAACCCCTGACCCATTTTCATGCCTGGACGTAACTTCATATGGCTTTTTCTGATCTGCTCGTTTTTCCGACTATTTTCTTTCATAAGCTAATACAGGGAATGGGAGTAGAATTACATTTTCACATGCAGCATGCATATGCAACTCGGAGTGAACTATGGTATTTCAAAAAGAGCCAGTATTAAATGTTTTTGGTGGAAGGGCACCTTTAAACTGAGAAAATGTATCATTTAAAGAGAAAAACTAGGTGATTTTAAATTTCATGACAACACATCTCAAAGTTGGGACAAGGCCATGTTTACCACTGTGAGACATCCCCTTTTCTCTTTACAACAGTCTGTAAATGTCTGGGGACTGAGGAGACAAGTTGCTCAAGTTTAGGGATAGGAATGTTAACCCATTCTTGTCTAATGTAGGATTCTAGTTGCTCAACTGTCTAAGGTCTTTTTTGTCGTATCTTCCGTTTTATGATGCGCCAAATGTTTTCTATGGGTGAAAGATCTGGACTGCAGGCTGGCCAGTTCAGTACCCGGACCCTTCTTCTACGCAGCCATGATGCTGTAATTCAGTGATTCCCAACCACTGTGCCGCAGCACATTAGTGTGCCATGAGAGATCATCAGGTGTACCGTGGGACATTATCCAATTTCGCTTAATTGTTCCGAAAATTATTTATTTACTGCAAATAATTTGTCTTCGTTCGTCTATGCCAGCGACGTATAGTGACCGGCAGAACAATTAAATACTCTTCCAATAGATGGCAGCAGGTAGCTAATTAACCTGTGTATCTACCTGTTGCCATTCAAACAATAGAATTAGTAATGCTTCGGGTGTGACAGCGGTGATAGCGATAGATAAATATTTGAAAAGAAAAAGTACACAATCCAAACTGGGCCCTGGAGAAAATTCTGACCCAGATGAAGGCCCTAGTATGAGTAGAGGTCAGAAGAAAGCAAAAAAGGTGATTTTCCACAACCCATCTATGCAAGCTGGGCTTTTCAAGCATGACTGCTATAAAAACTAAAAAAGTAGAGTGACTCAGAGCTGTTGAAGATCTTCGTGTGTGTCTTTCTTCAATTCCTACAAGGATATCAGCTTTGTGTTCAACTAAACAGGCCCAGGTTTCCCACTAAGGAAATTGAGTAAATATATATAAAATAATAATAATTACACACACACACATTTTTGTTTGGTGTGCTGTGGGATTTTTCAAATGTAAAATATGTGCTCAAGAAAGGTTGGGAAACGCTGATGCAGTATGTGGTTTGGCATTGTCATGTTGGAAAATGCAAGGTCTTCCCTGAAAGAGACGTCGTCTGGATGGGAGCATATGTTGCTCCAGAACCTGGATATACCTTTCAGTATTGATGGTGTCTTTCCAGATGTGTAAGCTGCCCATGCCACACGCACTAATGCAACCCCATGCCATCAGAGATGCAGGCTTCTGAACTGAGCGCTGATAACAACTTGGGTCGTCTTTCTCCTCTTTAGTCTGAATGACATGGCGTCCCTGATTTCCATAAAGAACTTCAAATTTTGATTCGTCTGACCACAGAACAGTTTTCCACTTTGCCACAGTCCATTTTAAATGAGCCTTGGCCCAGAGAATGTCTAAGTTATTGTAATGTGTGTGTAATGTCTGCGCTTTTGGATCATGTTTAGATACGGCTTCTTCTTTGAACTATAGAGTTTTAGCTGGCAATGGCGGATGGCACGGTGAATTGCGTTCACAGATAATGTTCTCTGGAAATATTCCTGAACCCATTTTGTGATTTCCAATACAGAAGCATGCCTGTATGTGATGCAGTGCCGTCCAAGGGCCCGAAGATCACGGGCACCCAGTATGGTTTTCTGGCCTTGACCCTTACGCGCAGAGATTCTTCCAGATTCTCTGAATCTTTTGATGATATTATGCACTGTAGATGATATGTTCAAACTCTTTGCAATTTTACACTGTCGAACTCCTTTCTGATATTGCTCCACTATTTGTCGGCGCAGAATTAGGGGGATTGGTGTTCCTCTTCCCATCTCTACTTCTGAGAGCCGCTGCCACTCCAAGATGCTCTTTTTATACCCAGTCATGTTAATGACCTATTGCCAATTGACCTAATGAGTTGCAATTTGGTCCTCCAGCTGTTCCTTTTTTGTACCTTTAACTTTTCCAGCCTCTTATTGTCCCTGTCCCAACTTTTTTGAGATGTGTTGCTGTCATGAAATTTCAAATGAGCCAATATTTGGCATGAAATTTCAAAATGTCTCACTTTCGACATTTGATATGTTGTCTATGTTCTATTGTGAATACAATATCAGTTTTTGAGATGTGTAAATTATTGCATTCCGTTTTTATATTTACAATTTGTACTTTGTCCCAACTTTTTTGGAATCGGGGTTGTACCTGCTTTCTGCTGAAGGTTTCGTAGCCCATTAGTGTTAATTCTCTGTAGTTTCACTGATTTGCTTACGTCAAGGGACAAGTAGGAGTCTACAAATTAGTCTTGAGTAAAATATGTATTAGAGTTGTGAGAATATGCTTTTAATTTTTAACCAACATGTCCATCAGATATAAGGGTGTGTTGTATCTTTCCTTTCAAGACTATACAATGCACGTCACAACGTGATCAACAGTACAGTGTACGTGTATGAAAAGGTGTGATGTAAAGCAGCCAGTAATTGAATACAAGATCATGGGATTTTTTCACTTCAATATTTTCAAGTGCCTGTGGTGGAAATTAATATCAACTGCAAGAGAAAAATTTAAGATTTTTAGTCTGTTGTATCTTTGGCTTTTTTTCCTGTCTGAATTAGTTTGTGTAGTGCTAGGCAATATGATAATGTACTGATATTGTGATTGTGTGTGTGTGTGTGTGGGGGGGGGGGGGGGGGGGGGAGTGTGTGTGTGTATGTATGTATGTATGTATGTATGACTGACTCTGTGAACGACCCATGACGTACAGTTTCTCAAGGCTCCTCATAAACTAGTAATTAAAAACTGTGTGTGGGGGGGTTAAACATTTTACTGATGGAGATGCCAAGATCCAGTTAAGATTCTAACCGTATCGTAAATACTGCCAGTAGTGCCTCAGTTCAAGGTGGTGAAATTTTACACTCCTCATATATTAATCAAATCAAGTTTATTTGTACAGCGCTTTTAACAATAAACATTGTCGCAAAGCAGCTTTACAGAATTTGAACGACTTAAAACATGAGCTAATTTTATCCCTAATCTATCCCCAATGAGCAAGCCTGTGGCGACGGTGGCAAGGAAAAACTCCCTCAGACGACATGAGGAAGAAACCTCGAGAGGAACCAGACTCAAAAGGGAACCTATCCTCATTTGGGCAACAACAGACAGCCTGACTATAATATTAACAGTTTTAACAGGTATAACCCTCAACTGTCCTCATGGGGCCGTCCTTCACAGGAGTGGGGCGATAAAACTCCGACCAGACACAGGGCACCAGGATGGATCAAGCAGGTCCGAGGGGCAGAAGAGGCCAGCATCTCAATCCCAGGATCAACATGTAACTCAGAGGGACAGATGGGGGGGGGGAAGAGAAAGAAAACACGTTGTTAGGTATGCCCTAAAAATGACAAGTATTAAATCTGTGTGGTAGGCTCGCAGAGACGAGAGTCTTTACATCAGGCATGACACACAATGGCATGTTAATATGGTAAAAAATATATCATGACCTGCTCTGGCTGGATGCTTGATTGGGTGATGGGAGCACACTCCTCAGCAATGATGAGATGCAGATGGGACCCTTAGGCCTGGCCAAGACAATTCAGTTACATTTCACCGGGTCTGGGACATGCGACAGAATGTCTGACGGCCGATTCCCTGCAGGCTACGATAGCCAGTCGAGGTCCCCACCGTCTCCACCAAAAGATTTCCTGTTGACTCCATGTAACTCAGAGGGACAGATTTGGGGTGGGGGGGGAGAGAAAGAAAACACAGGTGGTTAGGTATGCCCAATGTCACCTGAATAAGTAGGAACAGTATACATATTGCACCGAGTACAAGCAGGGACTCCGGCAACTAACTGACAGCATAACTAAAAGGAGAGAGCCAGAAGGTAACAGGCATGAGGGAGCCCCGGGACATAAAGCAGCCAGCCACTACACCGTCAACAAACTCGAGTGAGCAAGCGAGTGGGGGACTGACAGCATCCATACATCCCAGTTTACCAAAACACTCTATGTCTGAGGACCCTCCAGATCTACTCCTTTACCTCATAAACACCATTAACAAAAGGCTTGACTAAACAGATATGTTTTCAGCCTAGACTTAAACGCTGAGACTGTGCCTGATTCCCGAACACTACTTGGAAGGCTGTTCCATAACTGTGGGGCTTTGTAAGAAAAGGCTCTGCCCCCTGATGTAGCCTTCACTATACGAGGTACCAGCAGATAGCCTGCACCTTTTGATCTAAGTAGGCGTGGCGGGTCATAGAGGAGCAGAAGTTCACTCAGGTACTGTGGTGCGAGACCATTTAGTGCTTTAAAGGTCAATAGTAGTATTTTATAATCAATACAAAATTTGATTGGGAGCCAATGCAGTGTGGATAAGACAGGCGTGATGTGGTCATATTTTCTAGTTCTAGTAAGGACTCTTGCTGCGGCATTTTGAACTAACTGGAGCTTGTTTATGCACTTATTGGAACATCCAGACAGTAAGGCATTACAATAATCCAACCTGGAGGTAACGAAAGCATGGACTAGTTTTTCTGCATCATGCAATGACATATTAACATGTGGCATTCAGGAGTTTTATCTAGCTGTTTAGAATGACAGAGTTAATAGCAAGTACATTTTTTTTTATTAATTTCTTTTTTCCCCTCCTCCCTTATAGTCCAGCTGATTATGTTGGATGATTCTGATGAATGAAATGGAATTTCTGGCAGTTTTGAGAATGGTTAAGATAACGGAATTAGTCTTGTGTTCAGCCAGAGCAGATTTTACAGTGCAGTATTTCAGTCCAGGTTGTTGTTTTAGCCATCTTCCTGAATGTTATTCAGAAATGACTGCAGCAGTTGTTGTTGACCGAGCCTTGTTTGTTCAATTACCTTTTAACAGGCACCTCTCTCAGAAAATCTCCAATACCCAATGTTACATGAGTGGGCCACACCAATCTTGAGTCTCTATGCATGCATGTAAGTGGAATTTTCATCCCCTTCATCAACTGCAGCAAAAATAGTGTGAAAATTTTAATAGAAAGTTGAAATGTGTGTCTCTTGCGCTCTCTCTCTCTCTCAGGTGCCAGTTTTTACCAGTCTGCCATGTGTATGACTTTTCACTGAATGACCTGCTTAATCCTAGTAAGTAAATGTTTTTGTTTAAAGTGCATAATGATATTAACAGAAAAGTCAACAGAAATGTGTTCGACCTATGGTCAGGAGATTGTGAGTTCTGATGTCTGCTAAGGAAACACTGCTGAGCAGGATGCTTAATTTTGACTTATTTTATGTATTAGTCTTCCATGTTCTATGGATTGATGGATGTTTTGTGCACTTTACCCAGTCAGATTAAAAATTAGATTTTAATATATATAAAACAGATTTGTCCTGCTGTGTTAACAAATTGCTGTCATCTGGATAGATTCTGGATCTCAAGGTCACTTTTTATTTTATTTATTTTTGGGAGATGTGCAGTGTATGAGCGGTCCATATGTCAGCTCAGTGTTGTGGGGTTTGTGTGTGTGTGTGTGTGTGTGTGTGTGAGATGCTCTATAGGCAAGAAGCCATATGAATGTCTGTTTTTCTTCCTGACCTTGTTGCTTCAGCAAAATTTCTACAGGAAATGCACTGTGGCTGTACTGTAGATTGTGTTCCTTGTGTACTCCAGTTATTTAGAACTAATTTGTTAAATAAGTTATTTAATCACCCATTACTTGTTATACTGCTGGAAACGGGTGGAGTGCCTACTTCGGGTCGGGGGGAGTTGCTACCTCAAGTGGAGGAGTTTAAGTATCTTCGGGTCTTGTTCACGAGTGAGGGTAGAGGGGAGCAGGAGTTGGACAGACAGCTTGGCGCAGCGTCAGCAGTGATGCGGACGCTAAACCGGTCTGTTGTAGTAAAGAGAGAGCTGAGCCAAAAGGCAAAGCTCTCAATTTACTGGTCCATCTATGTTCCCACCCTCACCTATGGTCACGAGCTGTGGGTAGTGACTGAAAGAATGAGATCACAGATACAAGCGGTTGAAATGAGTTTTCTCTGCAGGGTGGCTGGGCTCTCCCTTAGAGACAGTGTGAGAAGCTTTGTCATTCTGGAGAGACTCAGAGTAGAACTGCTGCTCCTCCACATCGAAAGGAGTCAGTTGAGGTGGTTCAGGCACCTTGTTAGGATGCCTCCCTGGATGCCTCCCAGGGGAGGTTCTCTGGGCATGCCCCATCTGGAGGAGACCCTGGGTCAGACCCAGGACATGCTGGAGAGATTACATTTCTCAGCTGGCCTGGGAATGCCTCAGTATTCCCCTGGAAGAGCTGGTGGAGGTGGCTGGGGAGAGGTAAGTCTGGGCTGCTCTGCTTAGGCTGATATCCCTGCGACCCGGACCCGGATAAGCGGCAGAAAATGGATGGATGCTTGTTGTTCCTCACTTTAATTTCTGCATTTCTTATTGCAGAGCCTAAAAGAACAATCCTTATTTTGAGTGGAATTCAAAATTTCCTGCACTTTCGGAAACGGAGGTTGGAAATAATTGCAGACCACCAGCAGGCTTTTGTAAGTCCTTTTTGTAAAATTATGAACATGACTATATACCTGAACCAATGCCCAGATATAGTATCATTTGTATCAGGAATGTAGAGTTGATTTGTCCGAAATTATCATTATCAATTCCATTTTGCAGTCTTAAAGAAGGTGTATATTTGAAGTTTTGTTATTCAATTCTGTCCTTTTGTGTTTTTTCTCTGCTTATTCCTAACTTTGTTTATTCATTTTTTCCTCACTTTGTCTTAGTTTTATACTTTTTGCATTGATTTTATAAAGGAAACTGTAATACAACCCCGATTCCAAAAAAGTTGGGACAAAGTACAAATTGTAAATATAAAAACGGAATGCAATAATTTACACATCTCAAAAACTGATATTGTATTCACAATAGAACATAGACAACATATCAAATGTTGAAAGTGAGACATTTTGAAATTTCATGCCAAATATTGGCTCATTTTGAAATTTCATGACAGCAACACATCTCAAAAAAGTTGGGACAGGGGCAATAAGAGGTTGGAAAAGTTAAAGGTACAAAAAAGGAACAGCTGGAGGACCAAATTGCAACTCATTAGGTCAATTGGCAATAGGTCATTAACATGACTGGGTATAAAAAGAGCATCTTGGAGTGGCAGCGGCTCTCAGAAGTAAAGATGGGAAGAGGATCACCAATCCCCCTAATTCTGCACCGACAAATAGTGGAGAATCAGAAAGGAGTTCGACAGTATAAAATTGCAAAGAGTTTGAACATATCATCTACAGTGCATAATATCATCAAAAGATTCAGAGAATCTGGAAGAATCTCTGTGCGCAAGGGTCAAGGCCGGAAAACCATACTGGGTGCCTGTGATCTTCGGGCCCTTATGGTGATGATACACGGGGCAACTTTTTGGGCAATGTTGCCGAGCAATGTTGCTGGGCAATTACGTTTTGACTCTTTTCTATTGAGATTGGGCAACATTGTTTCTTTCTGAATGGTTTTGATAATCTCTGGCAACTTTTTGAGAAGCCAATCAGAACGTGAGTATCGAGTCATGTGACCTCCGGTGAGGTTCGGATCAGAAATTTCAAACAAATATGGCGGCCGCTCAGTGTCAGTGGAGTGAAGAGATGGAGAGACTCCTCATCTGTTTTTACGTCGGTAAGTTGTTATTTTAATATTCTATATGGAGGAATTTACCTCACCAAAGCTCTAAAAAACAACAGACAGCTTGATTAAATGGTCACAGCAAAAATTAAGACATCGGTTTTTGTTTGTTTGTTTGTTTGTTTGTTTTTAAGCTAACTGTAAACTGCCGTTGCTAACTGTTGTTGCCCATTGTTAGTTGCCCTGAAAAGTTGCCCTGTGTCTCACCTAGTTGCCCGTTGCCAGCAACATTGCTCGGGAACATTGCCCAAAAAGTTGCCCCGTGTATCATCACCATTAGACGGCACTGCATCACATACAGGCATGCTTCTGTATTGGAAATCACAAAATGGGCTCAGGAATATTTCCAGAGAGCATTATCTGTGAACACAATTCACCGTGCCATCCGCCATTGCCAGCTAAAACTCTATAGTTCAAAGAAGAAGCCGTATCTAAACGTGATCCAGACGTGCAGACGTCTTCTCTGGGCCAAGGCTCATTTAAAATGGACTGTGGCAAAGTGGAAAACTGTTCTGTGGTCAGACGAATCAAAATGTGAAGTTCTTTATGGAAATCAGGGACGCCGTGTCATTCGGACTAAAGAGGAGAAGGACGACCCGAGTTGTTATCAGCGCTCAGTTCAGAAGCCTGCATCTCTGATGGTATGGGGTTGCATTAGTGCGTGTGGCATGGGCAGCTTACACATCTGGAAAGACACCATCAATGCTGAAAGGTATATCCAGGTTCTAGAGCAACATATGCTCCTATCCAGACGACGTCTCTTTCAGGGAGGACCTTGCATTTTCCAGCATGACAACGGCAAACCACATACTGCATCAATTACAGCATCATGGCTGCGTAGAAGAAGGGTCCGGGTACTGAACTGGCCAGCCTGCAGTCCAGATCTTTCACCCATAGAAAACATTTGACGCATCATAAAACGGATGATACGACAAAAAAAGACCTAAGACAGTTGAGCAACTAGAATCCTACATTAGACAAGAATGGGTTAACATTATCCCTAAACTTGAGCAACTTGTCTCCTCAGTCCCCAGACGTTTACAGACTGTTGTAAAGAGAAAAGGGGATGTCTCACAGTGGTAAACATGGCCTTGTCCCAACTTTTTTTGAGATGTTGTTGTCATGAAATTTAAAATCACCTAATTTTTCTCTTTAAATGATACATTTTCTCAGTTTAAACATTTGATATGTCATCTATGTTCTTTTCTGAATAAGATATGGAATTTTGAAACTTCCATCATTGCATTCCGTTTTTATTTACAATCTGTACTTTGTCCCAAATTTTTTGGAATCGGGATTGTATTACATTATATGTCTGAATAGTAAATCAGTCTGGTTTTCATAAGCGTTAAAATATTTTGTGCAATATCATGATCATTTATTGTGGTTTAAAATATCGACGCAATAATTGTGACGTGAAAATCTTGTCCACTTTTCTTGTTGCTACAGCGGGCAGATATGGATAAACTTCAGTCATGCACAAAAGGCATTAAGGAAGCTGAAAAGAAGATAGAAAAACTCATGTAGGTACTTCTTTTGTTCTTAAGGTGCTAGTCTAACAAAAATTGCATCATAAAGTCCTGGGTTTTCTGTGCATGATGCTTAAAGTTGTAAAGTTCACCGATTTTAAATAAATTGGTTTGAAAAATAAATTTTTTTGCATCTGAATTCCATTCCAAAATTCACTAAAAGCTTGTCCGCCATTATTAGATCGCAGTGATTTCACAGGTCAGCAGCACTGCATGCGTCACATCGTATGCACCACTGCCTTCTTTTGTCTACATGGACTCTGTACTATTCTCTGCAGTGGCGTACGTTCTTGATACTGATTCTTTTGAAAAAGATGACGAAAGCTCTTCAAGTTCGTCCTCAGTCTTTGGTTGGTTGTATGAGGATGATTTAGAACCTCTAGCCACAGAGAAAGATGTGGACAAATACACAAGCCAAGTCGCTAGTGAAACGGAGAACCAACTGCTCTAGCAGTTTTCTGGAACCCAGGAAGTTAATACATTGTACAAATCATAGTTTTTGTTTGTTTGCTTGTGTTTTTGTTTATTCATACATACTGGTTTGGTGTTCAACTTCTACAGTTATGATAAAGCAGTGTCTGTAATGGGGTCAATCCATGTGAAATCACCAGAGGCCTCGCTACTGACCATCTCAGATTTGCTTCATACTATCTGGAAATATTGTCAGTGTGCCCAATAAATAGTGTACAAAATTTTAGGCTTGTACCTTCATTAGTTTCTGAGATATAGGGGCTTTAAACAAGGGGCGTGGCCCCAATTTCACTGTTGAAACGCATGCTACAGAAAACAGATCTAACTTCCATAAGTCATTACTTTTAAACTACTCATGCAAGATGCATGAAATTTTCAAGGATTGTTCTTCAATGCCAGACGCCTTTTAAATACTAAAATAGAAAGTTCACATTTCAGTATTTGCCAACTTGTGGCTTGCTGAAAATCATTAAAAAAAAAATGCTTTGGAGCAACTTTGACGCCCCATATCTCCACATTAAAGCACACCAGATCTTTCAAATTTTCTTATTTATTACTCATATTATAGTACTCTTTAGGCAACTAGGTATGTGTTCAAAAGAAATCAAACTTTCTGATTTATTAGGCTTTAAAAGTTAAACATTTTTCCACCTATAATTCAAATGCATATTGCAAATGTATGACAAGGTCTACCATAAAAACAATTCTACCACTGGAAAGAGCTTGTTCTGATTAGCAAATGCACAAGATATGAAGTTGGTACCCTAAACCAAACTATAAATATTAAGGTATCAAGTACGGCATGCTTTACGATTAAATTTTCAGCTGAAAATACAATTTCTCATTCTCATCCCTGTATAAGTGGGGCATCAATGATTTTCATGACATGCACCAGAGGGACCCAACAGTTATCCTCTCTCCTGGGCCAGCTGTAAGTCTGAGGGGGACCATGAGGATGCATAAAATGTTACTTGTACATCTTGTTCCTCCTCTGATAATGCACGAACGTTGCCTATCCACCACTATCTGTCATACAAATGTACAACATATTTACCAGGAATTGTATCTGCCAGAGAGACTGCTGATTTAACAGGGGTTTTATGCATTACTTGTGGCCGATTCCCACTCATATCCACTATGAAGCTAGGACCACCTGACACCCTGCTGACCTGCAGCTGGTTGGACATGATTGGAACGAATGAGTGGTTGTCTCCTGTTCCAGGAATAGTAGCTGACCTTGAAAACCTTGTCTCCAATGCTTTTCCACTCTCCGTAACTTCCCCTGTACCAACCCAGATGAAATGGATGTTCTTGATATGTTTTTCTGCCCACAAAAACAGACCAGATGGGGTTAGTATGTGATCACTCGTGATTGCCTGTAAGCTAGCTCGAGCTGCTGACTGCTTTACAGTGCCTCCAATACCATCACAGGGTGATTTTACCATAAGTAAATATGTGCTTCTAAGGAATAGTGATAAAAATCCTAATGAATTGTGGTTTTTCAATTTTTATGCATCTCTGGATGCATCCAAGTAGACTATATGCCTTAAAACAACATTTCCGTCTATCGTAAAACATGCTGCATTTGATACCTTTTAATATTTATAGTTTGGTTTAGGGTACCAACTTCATATTTTGTGCATTTGCTAATCAGAACAAGCTCTTTCCATTGGTAGAATTGTTTTTATGGTAGACCTTGTCATACATTTGTAATATGCATTTGAATTATAGGCGCAATTTTTTTTTTTTAACAGCCTAATAAATCAAAGTTTGATTTCTTTTGAACACATACCTAGTTGCCTAAAGAGTACTATAACATGAGTAATAAATAAGAAAATTTGAAAGATCTGGTTTGCTTTAATGTGGAGATATGGGGGGTCAAAGTTGCTCCAAAGCCCTTTAATTTAATTTTTTTTTTAATGATTTTCAGCAAGCCATAACTTGGCAAATATTGAACTGTGAACTTTGTATTTTTTAGTATTTAAAGGCGTCTGGCATTGAAGAACAATCCTTGAAAATTTAATGTATCCTGCATGAATAGTTTAAAAGTAATGACTTATGGAAGTTAGGTCCGTTTTCTGTAGCACGCGTTTCAACAGTGAAATTGGGGCCACGCCCCTTTTTTAAAGCCCTTATCTCAGACTACTGAAGGTACAAGCCTAAAATTTTGTACACTATTGGGCACACTGACGATATTTCCAGAAAGTATGAAGCAAATCTGAGATGGTCAGTGGCGAACATTTTTCTAAATCTGGTGATTTGGGGCGGAATTACTCAATGGTCATCTTTGTAACCTCACTTGGTAGGCACAAGGCTAAATAATGGCAGTAATCAGACACTTTCACTTTTAGTGCTGGAGCCAGCAAGAGTGGGTGGTGCATTATGCCATATGCATTGGGCGCAGCGAGCACACAACAGCCAGGGATTTATTAGGGTTCACCTTCAAAACAAAGTTGCTCATAAAACTACAACCTTTTCTGGTTCGAACAGTACCGACTAGGACCATGTAGACCCTTTCTATTTTGTGCTACAACATTAGTAGAGGGGTGTGTGTTAGAGGAGGGGTCATTGCGCAATTACCATTATTTATTTTTACTAAAATCACTATCTCTGCAACCATAAAGATAGATAGATAGATAGATAGATAGATAGATAGATAGATAGATAGATAGATAGATATTTTTTTCCCCCAAAATTCCAAAACTTATGATCTTACGTTTTGCTCATGATGTGATAAAATCTTTCAGAGCCTATAAATACAGAAAAAAAACCTGATGAGTTAGTTGAGAGATAACAGAATGGCGTGTCCATTCATTTTATATTGAAATAACGATTTAGATGCAATATAACATCGCTCATGTTTCAGTGGACAAAATGGCAACAAGATTCAGTAATGCACAGGGAAGTTTATTATAGAGTGATTTATGAATTAATCTTACAATGGCCTTTTCTTTCATGTTAATTCCATGATTATTGTAGGGAATTTACCTTAAAATTTCAAACAGGTTCATTCATCTCATCTCATTATCTCTAGCCGCTTTATCCTGTTCTACAGGGTCGCAGGCAAGCTGGAGCCTATCCCAGCTGACTACGGGCGAAAGGCGGGGTACACCCTGGACAAGTCACCAGGTCATCACAGGGCTGACACATAGACACAGACAACCATTCACACTCACATTCACACCTACGGTCAATTTAGAGTCACCAGTTAACCTAACCTGCATGTCTTTGGACTGTGGGGGAAACCGGAGCACCCGGAGGAAACCCACGCGGACACGGGGAGAACATGCAAACTCCGCACAGAAAGGCCCTCGTCGGCCACGGGGCTCAAACCCAGACCTTCTTGCTGTGAGGCGACAGCGCTAACCACTACACCATCATGCAGCCCCTTAAACAGGTTCAATTCACCTTAAAATTTGGTTCTCTGTAAAGGGACACCATAAGTGTCAGGGAAGAGTTGGAGACTGATGTATGTGCAGAAGATGATTTTATTTATAAAGCTGATGACAAGCAAATAATCCAAATTGGTGAGCAGAGATCAGAAACGGTAAACAAGCAAAAGGTTGGGCGAGGCACAAATGGATTAGCACAGGCAAAGACGGAAGTGCGCACCAAAAAAATAAAAAATAAAAAAAAAAACAGGAGCCAAGGATTGGTAATGTGTACATAACACAGTACACTTTGCAATACTTCGCAGTGAGCGTGTGTTTTGAGTCTTTATATAGGTGCACTGATTGCACCTTCACCTTGTGTGCAGGTGTGCATAGTTGATGGCGTGCGTGGTCCGAAGCGCACCCGAGAGTCCAGCTGACGCATGCACCATGGCGCACAGGTGTGACAGGAAGATGATCATAGGTTTTGGAATTTTGAAAAAAAATCATCTATGGTTGCAGAGATATGTTGATAGTTATTTATTTATTTTTTTTAAAGTTAAAAAAATTAAATAATTGCGTGCTGACCTCCCCCAAAACACACACACAACTCTACTTAATGTTGTAGCATTAAATAGTCTATATGGTCCTAATTGGTACTGTTAAAACCAGAAAAGGTTGTAGCTTTATGAGCAATTTAATTTTGGAACCCTAACAAATTCCTGGCTGTTGCATGCTCGCTGTGCACAACGTGCCACCTACTCTTGCCGGCTCCAGCACGAAAAGTGAAAGTGCATAATTACTGCCGTTATTTAACCTTGTATAAAACTTTAGAACTGCTATCAGTGAAAAGGATAAGACTAAGGACAACTAAATAAATTCAAGCAACAGGCTAAACACAAGCTTGACACTCGCTGTGCAGTGAGCTCTTTGGGATGGTGCTTCTGACTTTTCTGTTTCCAGATCGCAGGAACTGTTCTGTGTACCAAACATCGCTCAAATCCTGCTACAGTAGTATGCAAAAGTTTGGGCACCCCTGGTCAAAATTGCTGTTACTGTGAACAGTTGAGCAAGTTGAAGATGAAATGATCTCCAAAAGGCATAAAGTTAAAGATGACTCATTCCCTTTATATTTTAAGCAAAAACAATTTATTTCCATCTTCTACATTTAAGGAAAAGGCCCTGAAGCAAAAGTTTGGGCACCCTGCATGGTTAGTACCTAGTAACACCCCCTTTGGCAAGTATCACAGCTTGTAAACACTTTTTGTAGCCAGCTAATTTTTTTTTTTTTTTTTTTTGTAGCCAGCTAATAATCTTTCAGGTCTTACCTGGGGGATTTTCACACATTTGTCCTTGCAAAAGGCTTCTAGTTGTAAAAGTTTCTTGAGCTGGCTTGCATGCACTGCTCTTTTGAGATCTATCCACAGATTTTCAATGATGTTTAGGTCAGGGGACTGTGAGGGTCAGGGCGAAACCTTCAGCTTGTGCCTCTTGAGGTATTCCATTGTAGATTTTGAGGTGTGTTTTGGATCATCGTCTTATTGTAGGACCCATCCTCTTTTTAACTTCAACTTTTTTACATGTGGTGTGATGTTTGCTTCCAGAATTTGCTGGTATTTATTCGAATCCATGCTTCCCTCGACCAGTGAAATGTGCCTTGTGCCACTGGCTGCAACACAACCCCAAAGCATGATCGATCCACACCCATGCTTCAGAGTGGGAGAGGTGTTCTTTTCCTGGAATTTGGCACCCTTTTTTCTCCAAACATACCTTTGCACATTGCGGCCACAAAGTTCTATTTTGATTTCATCAGTCCACAGGATTTGTTTCCAAAATGCATCAGGCTTATTTAGATGTTCATTTGCAAACTTCAGACACTGAATTTTGTGGCTAGGACGCAGGAAAGGTTTTTTGTTTGTTTTCTTCTGATGACTGTCCCAGGAAGGTCATATTTGTTCAAGTGTCGCTGCATAGTAGAACAGTGCACCACCACTCCAGGGTCTGCTAAATCTTTCTGAAGGTCCTTTGCAGTCAAACAGGGTGGGTTTTTTTTTTTTTGCCTTTCTAGGAATCTAATGAGCTCTTTCAAAGTTTTCTTCTTCCGGACCTCACCTTGATCTCCACTGTTTCTGTTCACTGCTGTTTCTTAACATTACAGTCTGAGGAAACAGCCACCTGAAAACACTTTGCTACGTTCTTGTAGCCTTCTCCTGCTTTGTGAGCATCAATTATTTTATTATTCAGAATGAGAGGGAGTTGCTTAGAGGAGCCCATGGCTGTTGATTTTAGGGACAAGTTTGAGGAGTCAGAGAATTTATACAGCTTTGAAATCTGCATCATCTGACCTTTCCTAACGAAGAATTTGAACAAGCCACAGCTCAATAAGCTAATTAAGGTCTGGAACGTTGGTAAAAGTTACCTGAGAACTCAAGTGTATTTGGGTGCCCAAACTTTTGCATGGTGTTCCTTTTCTTTTTTCACTCTCCAATTGTACAAAACAAAAATAATACACAAATCTTGCAGAAAACGCTGAAAAGAAATGTCTTTACCTTTATGCCTTTTGGTGATCGGTTCATCTTCTGTTCACTTAACTATTCACAGTAACAGACATTTTCAGTAAGGGTGCTCAAACTTTTGCATGCCACTGTATGTGAATCTGCCTCACAAATGTATCTTTTTCAAAATGTATGGAGCAGACACCAAACTGTCCTGTCGGCTTGAAGTTACCTCTGTCTGTACAAATCAAACCCATTCATTCCATAACTGTCCTGCTGACTTTGGGCTATAATGGATCAAAATTCCACTTTTTTTTTTTTGTAAAATCTGCTAACTTGAAAGACACACGACTGTTAAGAGGTATGCTTTTGGTTTTAGTTTTGCTGTGGAATAAATCATTTAAAACGTGCTACACTTTGCAAAGCAGACAAAGCCAGAAATGCCACAAACTTTCAAGTGTTGTGCATATGACGTCACTTCCTTTGAATTAACAGTAACTTGCCAGGAATGCATTTGTGTAATGGCAGACTTGGAGCCAAACTTTACCTGCTAAATAGAACATGTTCCCAGTCTCGGGTTAAAATACAATTTGGACAGTAAACTATTTAACGTGTCTAGTTTTATAAGGTATAACTTCCAGGGGTGATGTCATTTTTGTAAGACTAGCACTTTAAATACTGTGGTATTTCTTACCCCCCCTAAAAAAGTGTGGTCAAGGTTCAATCTACATTACTTATATTAGGTATGTGGTTATGACCCATTCCTGTGTCAGTTTTGTAACCTTTACAAGTGTTCTTGCTCAGGACAGTCCCACCAGAACAGCAAGCAGAGGCTAAAGAACTGGCTGCAGCACTTGCAGAAGTGAAAAATGCTACCATGCAAGAAACCCAGGAAGTGGTGAGATCTTTCTTCAAACATGAACTAGTGCGCTAGGATGGGAAATGTTTGGGTTTTATGCCTCCACCACCGTAAGGTGCAGGAGGCATTATGTTTTTGGGTTGTGCATCCGTCCTGAAACCTTGTGAACGTGATATCTCAAAGGCTAATGAAAGGAATTTCACCAAACTTTCACCATTTGTGCACTTTGGGACAAACATGAACTGATTAGATTTTGAGATCAAAAGGTCTAAGGTCAAAGTCGCTGTGAGGTCAAATGTCTGTCCAGAAACCTTGTGAACACTATCTCCAAGGCTAATACAAGTAATTTCACCAGGTCAAGATTACTGTGAGGTCAAATGTCCATCCCCAAATCACAACTTAAGGCATGTAGTCTACCAGGCGGAGGCATCCCTATTGACGCCGTTGGCGTCGAGTTCTATCTAGTTTAATTTTTGAAGGGGTGCACAAGGCCCTTTTCTACCACCTTGAATTATTTCCATCTTGACCCATTCTGTCCTTTTTCACAAAAAAAGCGCTGATTTGGGGCAAAGGCATCAGTGTTTTGAGACTGACGATGATTTGTGACAAATTACATCAATCTGGGTGTTCCCCCTGCCCAAATTATCCAGGCTTTTCAATTATGTAATTTGAGCTACACCCTGTATTTCTGAATTTGGGCTTTTTCCATCATGATGCAGGGTAATTTGGGCTTTTCTGCACACGCAAAGTGCTGTTTTCCCAGCGCTCGGTGTTTAAACCTGCTGCTGTTGCTTTTTTTAGCTATAAAGTTCTCATCTCATTATCTCTAGCCGCTTTATCCTTCTACAGGGTCGCAGGCAAGCTGGAGCCTATCCCAGCTGACTACAGGCAAAAGGCGGGGTACACCCTGGACAAGTCGCCAGGTCATCACAGGGCTGACACATGGACACAGACAGCCATTCACACACTCATTCACACCTACGGTCAATTTAGAGTCACCAGTTAACCTAACCTGCATGTCTTTGGACTGTGGGGGGAAACCGGAGCACCCGGAGGAAACCCACGGGGAGAACATGCAAACTCCACACAGAAAGGCCCTCGCCGGCCACAGGGCTCGAACCTGGACCTTCTTGCTGTGAGGCGACAGCGCTAACCACTACACCACCGTGCCGCCCCCAGCTATAAAGTTATGAATAAATAAAGAAATCTATGAATGTTATTTTTACCTTTTATTGCAAAATGTCTATAGCATTAATCCCTCTTGATGTACATGACAAAAATAATTAGAATACAGTTAGTATTTAAAAGATGTGTTGGGGCCTGAGGAGAGCCTGGAGGAAAGGAGCCTGTGAATGAAAAAGCAAGTTATGCACTGTTGCCATTAAAGACAAACCTGTAGCAGACCTGCGACACAAAAGGTTTTTCAGTCACATCACAAGAATTGGCAGTGCAATTTACAGTACAGTGGTGCTTGAAAGTTTGTGAACCCTTTAGAATTTTCTATATTTCTGCATAAATATGACCTAAAACATCAGATTTTCACACAAGTCCTAAAAGTAGATAAAGAGAACCCAGTGAAACAAATGAGACAAAACTAATATACTTGTTCATTTATTTATTGAGGAAAATGATCCAATATTACATATCTGTGAGTGGCAAAAGTATGTGAACCATTGCTTTCAGTATCTGGTGTGACCCCCTTGCGCAGCAATAACTGCAACTAAACGTTTCCGGTAACTGTTGATCAGTCCTGCACACCGGCTTGGAGGAATTTTAGCCCATTCCTCTGTATAGAACAGCTTCAACTCTGGGATGTTTTTGGGTTTCCTCACATGAACTGCTCGCTTCAGGTCCTTCCACAACATTTCGATTGGATTAAGGTCAGGACTTTGACTTGGCCATTCCAAAACATTAACTTTATTCTTCTTTAACCATTCTTTGGTAGAACGACTTGTGTGCTTAAGGTCGTTGTCTTGCTGCATGACCCACCTTCTCTTGAGATTCAGTTCCTGGACAGATGTCCTTACATTTTCCTTTAGAATTCGCTGGTATAATTCAGAATTCATTGTTCCATCAATGATGGCAAGCCATCCTGGCCCAGATGCAGCAAAACAGGCCCCAACCATGATACTACCACCACCATGTTTCACAGATGGGATAAGGTTCTTATGCTGGAATGCAGTGCTTTCCTTTCTCCAAACATAACCCTTCTCATTTAAACCAAAAATTCTATTTTGGACTCATCCGTCCACAAAACATTTTTCCAATAGCCTTCTGTCTTGTCCACGTGATCTTTAGCAAACTACAGATGAGTAGCAATGTTCTTTTTGGAGAGCAGTGGCTTTCTCCTTGCAACCCTGCCATGCGCACCATTATTGCTCAGTGTTCTCCTGATGGTGGACTCATGAACATTAACATTAGCCAATGTGAGAGAGGCCTTCAGTTGCTTATAAGTTACCCTGGGGTCCTTTGTGACCTCGCCGACTATTCCACACCTTGCTCTTGGAGTGATCTTTGTTGGTCGACCACTCCTGGGGAGGGTAACAATGGTCTTGAATTTCCTCCATTTGTACACAATCTGTCTGACTGTGGATTGGTGGAGTCCAAACTCTTTAGAGATGGTTTTGTAACCTTTTCCAGCCTGATGAGCATCAACAACGCTTTTTCTGAGGTCCTCAGAAATCTCCTTTGTTCATGCCATGATACACTTCCACAAACATGTGTTGTGAAGATCAGACTTTGATAGATCCCTGTTCTTTAAATAAAACAGGGTACCTATTCACACCTGATTGTCATCCCATCGATTGAAAACACCTGACTCTAATTTCACCTTCAAATTCACTGCTAATCCTAGAGGTTCACATACTTTTGCCACTCAGATATGGAATATTGGATCATTTTCCTCAATAAATAAATGACCAAGTATAATATTTTTCTCATTCGTTTAACTGGGTTCTCTTTATCTACATTTAGGACTTGGGTGAAAATCTGATGTTTTTGGTCATATTTATGCAGAAATATAGAAAATTCTAAAGGGTTCACAAACTTTCAAGCACCACTGTATGTAGTCAGGTAAAAGATCTTGGTTTAAATGAAAGGCCAGTGTCTAAGACTATCATCAACAAGAGGACCAAGCTCCAAGTCACTGATTCCACCCATACTTACACAATAGTGTGTATTTAAGATGCAAGCTGTATCTTAAATACACACAGTTGTGTCCTGAATGGCTCTGTTATTCAGTCTTTTACCTGATTTACCTAATGTGGAAATCCCGCTCTGGTCATTGGTATGTGAGTCTCGCTCCTCCATGAAATCATGGCGTGCCGATCGCCATTGATGGAGAGTTTGTGCTCTGCGCAAGGCTTACGGCTAGTTCGACGAACTCAGAACAACATGGGAATGGTGCGGATTTTGCATCAATTATGAGACATGCATGCTAATTCTCACTAACTTCTGTGGTTTTTTTTGTTTTTTTTTAAAGAAGAAAGTCAGGACATTGGGTTTTATGCAGCCAAGTTTATTTAATCAAAACTTTTTTTTTTTAACTTTTGGTAGCATATGTTGGGCACCTACGACATTATCAGTCACAGGTTTCATGTAATTGAAAGGCCTGTTATCAACTGCTGCAATCTAGAAGGGAGTTTCAGTGCCAGTACTAACAGCTTAGTTAGAATAGGTACACAGTCAGAATAAACAGCTTAAAAACTAAAATCGTATACACTGCTGTCCGTGACTGTCTTTGCTGTGTATAGGTGCTTGATTTTGATTTAACATGTTCTCAAATCCAGAAGTATAAATGCTTTTATTATTTATTATTATCCATGTATATGCAGTATGTTGCACGGTGGTGTAGTGGTTAGCGCTGTCACCTCACAGCAAGAAGGTCCTGGGTTCGAGCCCCGGGGCCGGCGAGGGCCTTTCTGTGCGGAGTTTACATGTTCTCCCCGTGTCCGCGTGGGTTTCCTCCGGGTGCTCCGGTTTCCCCCACAGTCCAAAGACATGCAGGTTAGGTTAACTGGTGACTCTAAATTGACCGTAGGTGTGAATGTGAGTGTGAATGGTTCTGTGTCTGTGTCAGCCCTGTGATGACCTGGCGACTTGTCCAGGGTGTACCCCGCCTTTCGCCCGTAGTCAGCTGGGATAGGCTCCAGCTTGCCTGCGACCCTGTAGAACAGGATAAAGCGGCTAGAGATAATGAGATGAGATGCAGTATGTTAGAAAACCTCAACATTTGATGACCTAATGGTTCCAAAAAAAAGTTGACTGGTTTCATGAGCAGACAGTGACGTCGTTAGTAGAGGAAGGAAGCTGCAGCTCCAAAAGGAAGCGGGGAGAATGCTCTGTGAACCTTTGTCCTTACTGTCCTTTACTGCCCTGCTGTAAACTGCTTAAAATTGTCTCTTATTCATTCATTTTCCCCCAGAATGGCCTTAATGAACAGGTTGCAGAGTGCAAAAGAGAAATCGCAGCACGGTCACAGAAACTGGTAAGTACAAATCAATTCCAACATAATATCCCCACGGATCCTAAATCCATGATTGCATTGCGCAGTGCCCAGAAGACCAGTGTTAACCTAATTAATTAGGTAGTGAAGTATGATTAATTGATGGTTAATCTTGGGTGAAGCCTACGTAAGCTTTATCCTCACCCATCACAATGCCGATGGTGCTCGTCATAGGGGTTTTTGTTTGTTTGTTTGTTTGTTTGTTTGTTTTATTATGAGCTCTGCTGGAGTGTAAGGGCGTTTTCGTACTTTGTCCGAATACTCGATTCTGCACTCAGGACCAATTGTGGACTCGTTTCAGGTAACTGCTCATAATTGCAGGTTGTCATTTACACAGAAGAAATGCTTTTTGACTGTGGCTCGAATGCACAGGTCCATGTGCTTGCAGGTGCACAAAATGGCAGGCACTAGACTCCTCCATTTGCCATCTTATTTTCTTGTGGTACCAACACTCAAGCGATGAACAGTGAATTTTAGCTACATGGCATGTCATCGTGCAGGAATACCTACAAACATGGAGCCGATCTAGTGTAAAAATTTTGAGGCGTATATTTTTCATGATCCTGTCAGTGCAAGCACTCATGCCACAAAAGTGAACTAATTACAGTGCTCCAGTCCTATGAACGTCTGGTTTTATAACTCTCTAACTAAAACGACGCTTTCCTTCTGCATCACCAAAATCAAAACCGTAAGTAATGTGACAAACTGAATCCATCACATTGCTTTGTGTGCTGTGAAGCAATCCCCAAACCTCCATTTTCAGGAACGTTGTTTCTCTTAACCACTCCTGTGCTTGAAAACGGCGCCAAGAAATTTGTCCAGTTTTCCCTCCAACACCAAATTCAGCTCATGAAGGCCTTAATACACAGATCATAAGCTGAAGGTGTGTTGAATGAGGGAGAATGCGACATTCTGAAGTCCTGTGCCTCAGCCACACAGTTTTGCAGTAGTCTACCGTAACTATAATGTACAGTCCCATCCGAAACTATTGGAATGGCAAGGCCAGTTACTTTGTTTTTGGTATACACCTGAAGACATTTGGGTTTGAGATGATATCAGAACTTCATCTATCGTTTCCCGATATTTACGTCTACAGTGTAACACTGGTTTGACTTGCTTTTATTTCCACAAATTTAGGACAGTCTGTCTGTTTTCTGCAAAAAAAAAAAGTGTATCTGTATTACAATAGGTTGCATACATTGAATGAATGTAAATTCCTTTTTCTGACCATACCTTTTTTAAATAGATTTTTTTTCTCTCTATAGAGCCAGAGGAAGCTAGAAGTGGCCACTCACAAAGATGAAATAGCCAAACTTAAGTCTCAGATTGTTGAGTCTCCTGAGGAGCTCAAGAATGAGATGGAGAAAATGAAGGAGAGCATAAAGAGCATCAAGATCTCAAAAGTAGGTGGCTATGCTAGGCATGAAGGTTGCATGTGGAAATGTGTAGGCTTTTAAACCAAAAACACCCAAATATCATCACCTTGGTTGTAGAAGGTATAATTACACTTCCTCTGTGTTTAAAAGTCCCGGTAGTGCCATTTTAAAGTACACATTACCCCGTATGTCATTTACATGTTTAAAATGTTGAATTGCAGAGGTGATAAAGAACACTATGTCCTGTTTGCATGTAACTGCAGGAGCAGGCAGATGAGTTGCTGGTGGAGATGCAGATTCAGGTGCAGTGCGCTAGCCAAGGTGAAGCAGAGATTCAAATAATACTGAAACAGCTGCATGACCTGCAGGCCAGCATGTGCAAAACTAACCAACAGAAGGAAGAGGTAAACCTGCACACTTCCTGTTTTAGGACCTACCGATCTTTTTGGTGATAAAGTAGTGGCTCATAAACCTCAGTAACTTGTCCTAACCCAGATTTAAATAACTCCTAAATTTAGAAGATAAACATGATGGCATGGGAATTGGGTTACACCTACAGTACTCTGTAACTTGGGCGAGTTTGATGTGCAGAAAGTGAGGTTACAGAGTAGTTTTTGTAGGTAATTAAATGAAACTGAACAGCCTTGTCCTATTAATGCGGTGACTTCAGTATGTAACCACTAGGAGTTAAGAGTACTGAAGTTTGTGTGGTCCAAGAAGATTGTGAGGACAGTGGGGTTTTTTTTTTTTTTTTTGTGCGCGCGCGTGTGTACAGGTCCAGAGTTTGGTGGCTCTCTACGAATCTCTGCAGAAGGAACTAAAGGGCCTGAGCAATGAAGAAGGCCAGCTAAAGAGGGCTCTAGCCATGAAACAAGACAAACAGTCCAAGCAACAGATTCGCCATCAGAAAAAGAAGGAGCTCAAGGATCAGCATGTCCAAAATATACTTGGGTAAGAATTGAGGCAGTGTGATTGTTACTGATGTGCCACCCTCCCCATGTCAAAGGTAAAGCATATATTGTTTTTCTTTGTACCAAGGCAATATGACAAAGTTCATGAAAAACGTGAGGAAATCGTGGATCGAATAAAAAACATCACCCGAGAGACCACACAGTTCAAGGCAAAAATGCAGAAGCTTCAACATACTTGCAACCAGAATACTGAAAAAGCTCAGGTACACATTTCTCTTAGATGTTGCATTGAACAGTGTAACCCTGTGCATCTTGGAGAACCCTTTTTAACTTTTTTTACAGGGCACAAAATGCTGTTTGTCTACAATGTCGTAGCTTAAAGGTAGACTGCCTTTCAGATTTTTCAAGTTTAGGTCATAAGAATTTTCCCTGACACCCAATTATTTTTGTTTAGTGGACCGAAAGCTACGGAATTCGAATCACAGACTTCCAATTTTATTAGAGTGGGTGGGGTTTTTGTGTGTTTGTTTTGTTTGTTTGTTTGCTTGTTTTTTTTTTTTTTTAATGGAACAATTAATGAATTTGGGGCCACGTGGCCCTAAATCCCCCCGCGCGCGCTTCACCGTGACTCAGATACTATGTCGTGCATCATGTGGTGGTGTGGGATACAAATTTGAGACAGGAGAGAAAAACGGAGGACGCGAATGAAACGTGAAAGGCCGACTACAGTAACAGAAAGTGAGAAGAAAAGATGTGATGTTGCAAAGGAAAGGAAATGCAGGACCAAACTAATAAATATCGGTGGTCAGCAAGAACCTTGGTGTGATCGGCTGTTCTTTTAGCGACAGAATGATGTAACTTTCAGTGCATGGTCAAGGTAAACCTGTAGATGGCAGTAATGCAGCACTGGATCCCAGCTGCAGTAAAACCCAAAAGAAGGTAAACCTGCACATGTGCACACCAGACTAACTCTGTCTGCTTGACTGCATGAAGTGAGCGATTTCATGCATATGATTTGCGAGGGAATACCCTCAAATTAAATAACTTCCTAGCCACAGAATGGCCTGGATTATTTTTTTTTGAGATATTACAGAAATAAACATGTATCACAATGACTAAATTTCACTGATTTTTATGAAATCAAAAGGTCGTCTAGCTTGAAGAAAGAAAGAGAAGAAACCTTTGTCACATGCACACTTCAAGCACAGTGAAATTCATCCTCTGCATTTGACCCATCTGAAGCAGTGAACACATGCACACACTCCGAACAGTGGGCAGCCACACCAGAGCGCCCGGGGAGCAGTCAGTGGTCAGGTACCTTGTTCAAGGGCACCTCAGCCCAAGGCTGCCCCACTTCAACCAAATTACGTCTTTTGGATTGTGGGGGAAATCGGAGCACCCGGAGGCAGCGCTCGAAACTAACGGTGTCCCGATGTCCCGGGGACCATAAAAATGTCATCGGGACACGAAATTATCATATCTGGGACAATCCCGGGACAATGAAAAAAAATAGATCTAGAAAAAAAGTTCTACATTAATATTATTTACAAAGCCGTCACACATACGTAGACATTCACCTAATTTGTCAATTTTAATTTTAAAACGTTAACAGCGAAAAATACATAGTAGCTACACTTTCGATGCACCTGCATCCGTAGGCTACAGAGCAGCGCATTCTGTTCTAGAATCTTCGGCCGGAGTCCGCATTATATGGACTTGGAATGGAATTGCTACCGCACACGCTGCGCCGACTCTTGCAGAACAAAAATGCTGAAGTGGTTGAAGCGGCCCGACCGCGGGGAAGAAACTGAAAGCCCAGACATAACATCTCCGGGACCTTCAGGATCCAAAGTGTCATCGCCTGGTCTGCAGGCAACGCTAGCAACTGAATGAACTGAATGAACACTGTTAGACACGTTATAAAATACAACAGGAATGATGTGGATGATATTGACGGAAGATACCGTTCAACAGAATAAGTGAGTTTTCTTGGTGTCTTTCTAGTTCAGAAAGTTTAGTCAGTCAGCAGCACAGCTAGGCTCGGACCTGCCACTATGCTGATGGTGCTAACATTTGCACCCGGCAGCGAAAGTTCATAAAAATGGATAACGGAAAGTTCATAAAAATTGATAACGGTAATGGATAACGGAAAGTTCATAAAAATGGATAACGGAAAGTTCATAAAAATTGATAACGGTAATGGATAACGGAAAGTTCATAAAAATTGATAACGGTAATGGATAACGGAAAGTTCATAAAAATGGATAACGGAAAGTTCATAAAAATGGATAACGGTAATGGTGAAAATGATAAGTTGGCCTTATAAGTGCCAACAGATATTCAAGGTATAAGTAGATGAAATGAACATAAAAGGGGTCTTATTTTCAACTAAAGTGTACTGCAGATGTAGGGAGTTGAAACATTTTCTGAATGAGCTAGTTGGCCCCTTTAAATAAACGGGTATCTATTCATACAGTGAGATCGCCAAAGTTTAATAAACTGAAAATGCAATAACTGTAATTTTGAAGTAGATGATGTATAGGACATGTGTCGCTTGTGTCTTGTGACTTATTGTAAAAATGATATAAAGGGTTCAAAATCGCATAGTTACAAATATAATAGTAACTTCATATGATAATATTAACCACTGGTTATTTCACAGAGGAAAAAAATGGGGACACTATTGCTTCCATTCGGGACAATACAACACAGAATTCGGGACCACTGGGGGACACAAAGAAAAAAAGTTAATTTCGAGCCCTGCCCGGAGGAAACCCATGCAAACTCCACACAGAGAGGCCCTCGCCAGCCGCTGGGTTCGAACCCGGAACCTTCTTGCTGTGAGGCGACCGCGCTAACCACTAGTGGGGGGAAAAAGTTTATTTCACAAAAATCATACTGGCACAAACGGCCCAAATGAACATAAATTCTGTTTATTTAATCCACTGAGGGTTTGTTCAATTGTGAGAAAATGGATTTGCTTTAATTTCATCAGACTGGATCAACACCCCACCCCCCCCACCCCACCCCAAAAATCATCAGACTTGATGTGTTTGACCAAAACACTTGGGGGGGGGCACACTTCCTTGGTGTTAGTGTGTTACCCTTATCTTTATCATTTTAATATGTATATTTCACCTGGAAACATGGATAGTGTAGATCACCCCACCCCTGAACAGATTAATCAAACAGCCAGTCAAGCCAAGGTACAATGTTAATCCAAGTACTGCTTCCATGATGCATCCAACTGTGTCCCTTAATGACGCAGTCATTCTCTTGTTTTCAGTGGTGGCAGGTTCTTTAGTTTTTGAATGTGCAGTAGTAAAACCCATTGTGTCTGTGCTACATTTATATTTGTTTGAAATGAGATCGGATTTGAATCTTGTTTTCTTTCAGGTCTTGTATGACCGGCTGCTCACCACACTGGAGCAGTACCACAAACGCCTTGAAAATCTAGTGATGGAGGGCAGTGCTGACATAATGAAGATGAAAACCAATTTCTAAACGACTTTAGGCAAATGTTTGTTTGTACCCTCCTCTTTACTTTCTTTGCACCGGTGTAATCCTTTTTTCTCTGCACCTTTTGTGAATATCTTTTATCAGTTTTCCTCTTTTTGCCAGGAATTAAATGTAAAAATTAATAAAATAAATCTTTTTGTACATAACTTTCTTTTTCTTAAACATGATTAAGCTCATGGCTGCAATGCTTCCTCACAGCTCCAGGGTTCTGGGTTTGATCCCAAGCTCGAAATATTGTCTGGAGTTTCTCCCTCGGTGTTTTGCATGCATTTCGTAACAAAGTTTTATTAAATAATAATCTTGTCTTTTAAGGGTTTTTATATATAAAGTCTTTTTCCCAGTACAAGGGGTTCATTTTTTTTTTAATCCCCCCCACATATACAGGGAGTGCAGAATTATTAGGCATATGAGTATGTTGACCACATTACCCTCTCTATGCATGTTGGCCTACTCCAAGCTGCATAGGCTTGAAAGCCTCCTACCAATTAAGCATACCAGGTGATGTGCATCTCTGTAATGAAAAGGGGTGTGGTCTAATGACATCAACACCCTATATCAGGTGTGCAAAATTATTAGGCAACTTCCTTTCCTTTGGCAAAATGGGTCAGAAGAGGGATTTGACGGACTCAGAAAAGTCAAAAATAGTGACACATTGCAAAGGGATGGAGCACTCTTAAAATTGCCCAGCTTTTGAAGCGTGACCATCGAACAATCAAGCGCTTCATTCAAAATAGTCAACAGGGTCGCAAGAAGTGTGTTGAAAAAAAAAGGCGCAAACTAACTGCCCGTGAACTGAGGAAAGTCAAGCGTGAAGCTGCCAAGATGCCACTCGCCACCAGTTTTGCCATATTTCAGAGCTGCAACATCACTGGAGTGTCAAAAAGCACAAGGTGTGCAATACTCAGGGACACGGCCAAGGTAACAAAGGCTGAAAAACGACCACCACTGAACAAGACACACAAGATGAAATGTCAAGACTGGGCCAAGAAGTATCACAAGACTGATTTTTCTAAGGTCTTATGGACAGATGAAATGAGAGTGAGTCTTGATGGGCCAGATGGATGGGCTCGTGGCTGGATCAGCAAAGGGCAGAGAGCTCCAGTCCGACTCAGACGCCAGCAAGGTGGAGGTGGGGTACTGGTATGGGCTGGTATCATCAAAGATGAGCTTGTGGGACCTTTTCAGGTTGAGGATGGCGTCAAGCTCAACTCCCAGTCCTATTGTCAGTTTTTGGAAGACACCTCCTTCAAGCAGTGGTACAGGAAGAAGTCAGCATCCTTCAAGAAAAACATGATTTTCATGCAGGACAATGCTCCATCACACGCATCCAAGTACTCCACAGCATGGCTGGCCAGAAAGGGTCTAAAGAAAGAAAGATTAATGACGTGGCCTCCTTGTTCACCTGATCTGAACCCCATAGAAAACCTGTGGTCCCTCATCAAATGTGAGATCTACAAGGAGGGGAAACAGTACACATCTCTGAACAGTGTCTGGGAGGCTGTGGTTGCTGCTGCACGCAATGTTGATCGCAAACAGATCAAAACACTGACCGAATCCATGGATGGCAGGCTTTTGAGTGTCCTTGTAAAGAAAGGCGGCTATATTAGTCACTGATTTGTTTTTTTTGTTTGTTTTTGAATGCCAGCAATGTATATTAGTGAATGTTGAGTTGTTATATTGGTTTCCCTGGTGAAAATAAATGAGTGAAATGGGTATATGTTTGTTTTTTGTTAAGTTGCCTAATAATTATGCACAGTTATAGTCACCTGCACACACACATCCTCCTAAGATAGCTAAAACTAAGAAAGCCCTACTCCAACTTCCAAAAATACTCAGCTTTGATATTTATGAGTCTTTTGGGTTCATCAAGAACATAGTTGTTTTTCAATAATAAAACTAATCCTCAAAAATACAACTTGCCTAATAATTCTGCACTCCCTGTATATATTCTGGAATAATTGAACTGATAGTGATGATTTACTGTTCATTATACTATTCTCTGTAGAGTATAAGATTTGATACAGAAATGTAACCTTTAGGTATAAGGTAGAATACATTGAAATAGATGTGTATGTGTGGTATAGTTTTATGTAAGCAGACATAAACATGAAAATATTCCTATACTTTGATGGTGTGATGTGTAAATAAGCAGATGAGGGACAAATTAAAGGAAAAACTGTTGTCCTGTTGGACATTTTGCTGGCGTGGTTTGGGTTGTAGAGAGAAATGACTGCAAACGGATGTAAAGTTTTTCTGACTGATCCTCTTGATCCCGTGATGAATCATTTGTCCTGCTGGGTGTGGCCAATGGGAATGTTCCGAAAGTAAATATTCTTAATGTAATACTCTTCAAAATGTATAATCCTCACTTTTTAAGAGCTCATTTACCCAAGGGAAACTGGACCTGAAAGTTGGTAATCTGCAGCATCTACCTAGTTTTATTTAAAATATCTTAAGACCATTTCTTCTGGAAATATTTACCGGAAACGAAACCAAACTACGCCTGGAGTGGGGTTGCCATATTGGAAAGAATTACTTCCCTTATGTTGCATTTCACCCATGAACAATAACAAATATAATCTGATAAGTCGAAATAGTGCTTCAGGGAATGAAAGTGGTTGCCGGAATAAGATGGCTAAAACGAAAAGTAATCTTTCCAGTCTATAATTCATATTCACAAGTTAAATATAATTACGGTACTTGTGATTTTGAGAATTTTTCAAGAAATGGAAACTCTGAATAGGGGAGTTATCTGTTATCAGGTTTTCATAATAGTATGAGTCAGATATTCTAAAGCTCCATTATTTTTAAATACACAATAGGTAAACTAATTTTTATATGCATGTTCTTCACCGGGTGGCATGGTGGTGTTAGTGCTGTCGCCTCACAGCAAGAAGATCCAGGTTCGAGCCCCGTGGCCGGCGAGGGCCTTTCTGTGCGGAGTTTGCATGTTCTCCCCGTGTCCGTGTGGGTTTCCTCCGGGTGCTCTGGTTTCCCCCACAGTCCAAAGACATGCAGGTTAGGTTAACTGGTGACTCTAAATTGACCGTAGGTGAGAGTGTGAATGGTTGTCTGTGTCTGTCAGCCCTGTGATGACCTGGCGACTTGTCCAGGGTGTACCCCAACCTTTCGCCCGTAGTCAGCTGGGATAGGCTCCAGCTTGCCTGCAACCCTGTAGAACAGGATAAAGCAGCTACAGATAATGAGATGTTCTTTACCAGCTGGGAGGTCCGTATCATGAAATACCGGGACCGAGGTCCGTATTCAAGCTCACGGTATTTCACTATATGGACCGACCTTAAGCTGGTAAATAATATACATTAATTTTTTTCTTTACCAAATTCTAACAAAAAATGAGAGCGCCCGAAAGGGAAAACCGAGCCGCGCTGCCATTTTGAATCCTCATTCACGGCTGAAATGCAAATTGCTTTCTCCTCAGTATACAAGTGCACTTCCATGGCAAGAAAAAAAACTACATTTTGCCGCCTATGTAGTCCCCTGTTTATACAAATAGGAGTCATTCAGGATTCAGCCATGTTTTTGCTTGGCGTTAGCAAGTTACAGGTTTTTAGCTTTCTCCTGAAATGTTTTCTTTAATTTTGTCTTCCTCAGGGTAGTAAAACTCGCTTTTGCTGTGAACACTGTTATCACTATCCATGCTGTAAAATTAATGCTATTTTGAATCCTCATTCACAGCTGTAATGCAAATGGCTTCCTCCTCGGTATACAAGTGCACTTCTATGGCAGGAAAAAAAAACTGTTTTACTGCCTATATAGTCCCCTATTTATACAAAACTGATTCATTCAGGGTTCAGCCATGTTTTGGCTCGGCGTTAGCAACAGTTACAGGTTTTTAGCTTTCTCCCAAAATCTCATCTCATCTCATTATCTCTAGCCGCTTTATCCTTCTACAGGGTCGCAGGCAAGCTGGAGCCTATCCCACCGGACTACGGGCGAAAGGCGGGGTACACCCTGGACAAGTCGCCAGGTCATCACAGGGCTGACACATAGACACAGACAACCATTCACACTTACATTCACACCTACGGTCAATTTAGAGTCACCAGTTAACCTAACCTGCATGTCTTTGGACTGTGGGGGAAACCCGAGCACCCGGAGGAAACCCACACGGACACGGGGAGAACATACAAACTCTGCACAGAAAGGCCCTCTCCGGCCACGGGGCTCGAACCCGGACCTTCTTGCTGTGAGGCGACAGCGCTAACCACTACACCACCGTGCCGCCCCTGGGTTTCTCCCAAAATGTTTTCTTTTATTTCTTCTTCCTCAGGGTAGTAAAACTCACTTTTGCTGTGAACGCTGTTATCGCTATCTATGATGTAAAATGAATGCTATTCTCCTGAGAAATGCGAAAATAAATGTTGACAAAAATGACTACCATGCTTGTTGTGAACAAGCGAGTCGCCAGAGGTCCGTAACTGGGGTCCGTATCGTAGGATACGGACCTGCTCGCCAGCCAATCAGAGTGCAGGATTTGATGGAAACCGGACCGCAAAAAAGGCATATTTTTCAGTTATAAATTCATAACAAACTTACCATGTATGATATTTAATTATTTTCCCAGAAGGGAATTCCGAATTCCCTTTACTGTCTATCTGCGCATCTCAGAATGACACAGGACAATGGGCGAACTAGATTTTTTTTTTTCCCCCAGCCACGGTGCGCCGGAAATCCGGCGCGGCGCGGCGGAACGCTATCACCCCTGAAAATATCTCAACATATTTTTTTTCTAGATATACATCTACTCATTTGTGCAACTTTCTATTCAGACAATCGTGTGGGAACAGTGCAATGCATAAAATTATGCAGATTGGGGACTGCAGCTTCGGGTAATGTTCACACCAATCATCAAAATAGGGGGAAAAATGTGATCTCAGTTATTTTGATTGTGCCATGATTGTTGGTGCCAGTTGGGCTAGTTTGAATATTTCAATAACTGCTGACTATCTGGGATTTTCCACACACAACAGTCTTTAGAATTTAGTCAGAATGGTGCAATAAATGAGCGCCAATTCTGTTGACAGAAATGACTTGTTGATGAAAGCAGTCAGTGAAGAATGGCCAGACGGTTTCAAGCTGACAGATAGGCTACAGTAACTCAAATAACCATTCTGTGCAATTGTAGTGAGCAGAAAATCATCTTAGAATGCACAACACACCAAACCTTCAGGCAAATGGACTACAACAGTAGAAGACCTCATCGGATTTTACTTCTGCCATCAATGCTTGAATGCCACAGCCTATTTGAGTATTGTTGCTATGTGCATCCCTTCATGTCAACAGTTTACCCATCTTCTAATGGCTACTTCCAGCATAATAATGCACCATGTCACAAAGCAAACGCCACTTCAAAGTGATTTCATGAACATGACAATGAGTTCAGTGTTCTTCAGTGGCTTTCCCAGTCACTAGATCTGAATCCAATAGAATGGGATGTGGTAAAATGGGAGATTCTCAGTATGAAAGTGCACCTGAAAATTCTGCAAGAATTGCGCAATGCAATCATGTCGACATGGACCAGAATCTCAAAGGAATGTTTCCAATATTTCATGGAATCCCTGGCGTGAAGAAATGAGACTGTTCTGAGAGCAAAGAAAGGCCCAACACAGTATTAGTATAGCGTTCCCTGAGTGTACTATCATATTGGTGTCCATAGCACTAAGAGACCGGTACAGGACTTTCAAACACAATTTTTAAATGGGTGCATAAATGCATGATGCACAAATATGCCAATCACATGAAAAACAGTTTAAATCTGTTTTGTGACTCTTTATGTAGTGTTAAACTAACTCAACACTGTTAACCATCTTGAACTCTGATAAGCTCTTCATCATGCAAACTGATAGTCAGTGATGATAGACCAAACTACAACTGTAGGTTATTTTGGTTTCATTTGCATGTAAAATGAAAATACATTTCAAAATGCTCTCCAGATGAGGAAATTGCATTCATAACTCAAAATTCTTCTGATTAAGTTGCAAAGGATGCTGCTGAGCATGTGCACCACTGAGTGTCACCACTGCAGCTTGTTTCTAATTGGAGCAACGAAGTTCTTGCATCAGTGTTATCATGCAGGTCCTATTTGAAATAGTGTGACTCTCAGATTTAGACCAGTTTAAATTTAAATCCAAATCCAAAATTATTATTACTGTATAATATCTATTATATTGAAGACCTAATGAAATTAATGGGGAAATTCTCAGAAAACTTTCAAAAGACTGCTCTGTAAGTTTGCTCTCCACAGCCCCAGACTGGATGATGACGGCTGACCTGGAGAGGCAGCTGAAAATTCCACCACACATCACCCAGTCTACATTGAGACCTGACATCATCTTAGTCTCAGAAGCCATAAAGCAGCTGATACTGCTGGAGCTGACGGTACTCTGGGAGAAGAGGATGGAGGAGGCTCAAGAGAAGAAGAGGGCAAGATACCAGGAATTGGTAGAGGATTGCTGGAGGAATGGGTGGTGGACCAGATGTATGCCAGTGGGGGTGGGCTGTAAGGGATTTGCTAGTTACTCCCTGCACAAGGCTTACAGAACTCTGGGCATAACTGGTCCCAGCAGAAGAGCCATTGGTAACAACATGAAGGTGGTAGTGAGAGCATCCAGATGGATCTGATTGGGGGGGAGCAGTGGGGGGCAGAAGAACACCACGAGGACACAGGCTGAGGTCTGATCAGCCTTGGTTGGGTCGCCTGGAAGAGGGTGTCCATTGTAAGACCTGAAACACCCAATGACTCCAGGAAACAACATTGATGTGTGCATCAGAGGATGCTTTGGAGAACTTGAATTGCACATGATGTCATGATATGAGACAATGCTACTCTGTGGGAAGATTTCACACAAAGTCGCAATCATGGTGAAGGTGAAGGAGCTTCCTTATCTTTCTCTTCTTCGTTTGGCTGCTCCCGTACATTCGGGGTCACCACAGCAGATCTCATCTCATCTCATTATCTCTAGCCACTTTATCCTGTTCTACAGGGTCACAGGCAAGCTGGAGCCTATCCCAGCTGACTACGGGCGAAAGGTGGGGTACACCCTGGACAAGTCGCCAGGTCCACAGCAGATCTCATCTCATTTCATCTCATTATCTCTAGCCGCTTTATCCTTCTACAGGGTCACAGGCAAGCTGGAGCCTATCCCAGCTGACTACGGGCGAAAGGTGGGGTACACCCTGGACAAGTCGCCAGGTCCACAGCAGATCTGTTCTGCATATTTGAGTTGGCATAGGTTTTTCACCCAGTGCCCTTCCTGACACAACTCTCCTCAATCTATCCGGGCTTGGGACTGGCACTAAGTAAGTCTTGTACAACCAGTGGCTGGGTGTTTTGCCTCTTTTAACCATTCATACATATGGACAATTTAGAGTAGCCAGTTAACCTAACCGCATGTCTTTGGACTGTGGGGGAACCCAGAGGAAACTCACGCAGACACGGGGAGAACATGCAAACTCCACACAGAAAGGCCGCCGTTGGCTACTGGGCTTGAACGTGGAACCTTCTTGCTGTGAGGCGACAGTGCTAACCACCATGCCACCCGAAGGAGCTCCCTCATCAGAATCAGAATCAGAATCAGGGGTTATTGCCAAGTCTGCTATCACATACAAGCAATTTGCTTTGATGGTTGGTGAGTGAACAGTTAAGATAAAATAATTTAAAAATAGACATAAAAACAGTTATATATTTTCAGGGACAATACTGTTAAACACTTAATTGGAAACAAACAACAACTACAGAGCCATATCAAAGACCATAAACCAGCAAGGATTTATAAACTGTTAATCTGGCAACCCTGCTAGTTTGAAGCACAGAGTCGGGTTGTCCGTCTCCTACAGCTCGCATTACAGTGAAGACTGGAGAGTGTGAGAGAGAGAAGAGCGATATCCAGCATGGCCTCATCCATCCTCACCATCCTGGCCTTCACTGCAACATTGATTTTAACCACAGTTTGTAAGTGGAAATGAAATACTAGTGTTGATTTTTTTTTTATTGGGGGGGTGTTAATGTTATTTGTTTATGTATTTAGTTATTTATCAATCTTTCTAGTTCTCTCCCTTAATTGCGAGTGTGCTGTTTTATTTATCCGACAGGAAACTTGCTGTTGTGGTTTTGCGCGTTCAACATTTTTAATCTCAAGTTGTTTACATGATTTGTTCATGTCGTTCGCGTGTGCGCTTGCGCGTTTTAAGAGAACTGGCAAACAGCTCGCGCTTTCTCTTCTTCTGGTTTGTTGTTAGCTGTTAGCCTTCTCTAAATGTTTATTTGTTTATTCCCTCAGCGTAAATATACACAAATATAATATATCCTCTATTTTCATGTGTTACCCAAGCGTGTATACACACACACACTAATATATATATTTCTTATTTTTAAATAAAGTGTTATGTCTTCTATTTTCATGTGTTACCCAAGCATGTATATATATATATATATATAATCTTATTTTTAAATAAAGTGTTATGTCTTCCATTTTCATGTGTTACCCAAGCTTGGATAATTGCTTACTACAGAACTATTTTTTTTTTTTTTTGTGTGTGTGTATAATACATTTCTTATTTTTAAATAAAGTGTTGCTGAAATACATTAAACCACTAACCTTAAGCTCTGACTCACTCGCATCCTGTGTAGAAATGACATGTTTTTTAAATTATTTTAATTTTTTAAAAACAAATTTGTGGGATTTAATATTACCTTATTTTATTTGCAATTATACAAACAAATAAAATTACAACATAATATTAAGTCCGGGGTGGCACGGTGGTGTCGTGGTTAGCGCTGTCGCCTCACAGCAAGAAGGTCCGGGTTCGAGCCCCGTGGCCGACGAGGGCCTTTCTGTGCAGAGTTTGCATGTTCTCCCCGTGTCCGCGTGGGTTTCCTCCGGGTGCTCCGGTTTCCCCCACAGTCCAAAGACATGCAGGTTAGGTTAACTGGTGACTCTAAATTGAGCGTAGGTGTGAATGTGAGTGTGAATGGTTGTCTGTGTCTATGTGTCAGCCCTGTGATGACCTGGTGACTTGTCCAGGGTGTACCCCGCCTTTCGCCCGTAGTCAGCTGGGATAGGCTCCAGCTTGCCTGCGACCCTGTAGAACAGGATAAAGTGGCTAGAGATAATGAGATGAGATGATATAAATTTGTTCAAATATTTTCTTAGTTTTTTAATACAGGTTTAATAACAGGGTTTTTTTTAACTACATTTTTAACTGACACAAAAATGTCTTAAATACTGAAGAGAAAAGAAACCTGTTCCTCGTGCTGTTCACTAGTGCCCTGTCCTCCTTCACCTGATCATTACCCAGCTCCAGAAGTTGAACCTGTTGTTTTTTCCCCATATTGTTTAAAATGATGCTTAAGTATTAATTCTTTTTTATTTTTGTTCACAGGTGAAGACTGTGACTCCTACTTCACTTCGAGTGGTGTATTCAAAAGAGAACAGAGTTGCTCATTTTACCAATATTGCTGTGGTTCCTGTGACAATCGGTATTGCTGTGCAAATCTCTACAGTAAACTCGATGAGGATTCCTGCAGGTAAAAGAATTCTTTAAGATCAAGTCAAAGTATTAAACATATGCATGGTGTTCTGTTACTTCTGGTAAAATATCGTGGGGGGTTTGGCTTATTTTTTGATGGAGAACATGAATAAAAGCTTAACTAAACCTTTAATTTAACTGATTTTAGCTTTGTTGTGGCTTTACTAGTTTGTACAGAAGTGAGTCAGTGTGCTTTCTTTCCCCCACTTTGAATTGCAGCCCCCAGACTGCAAGTTTCTATGCACTGCTTCCTGTAGTTCTGTTATACAAGTGGGCTTGCTAAATCACTTTGTTGTTTGCTTTACTTTCATTTTTGCATTATTTTCAACAACAGTATTTAATGTGCTCTTTACTACACTATACATGGGTGCTGCATGTAAACTGAACCTTCCTGTTTTCTTTAACAGGCATCCGTTTTGTTTGTTTTCCTAAAGGTTTTATATACGCTTACTGACCACTTTATTAGGAACAACTGTAGACCTGTACATTCATGCAATTATTCACTCAGCCAATCATGTAGCAGCAGTGCATAAAATAATTCAGATACAGGTCTGCAGCTTCAGTTAATGCTCACATCAAACTGAATGCAGGGGAAACAAACAAACAAACTCCTTAGTCACTTTCACTAAAGGCCTAAATAACAATTGTGTGTTCTTCACCAACTTCTAGAAACAAACAACTAAAATCGGGTGACAGCACGGAGTTTACGTTTTGGGACAAAATGACTATATATTAAAATCTGTCTTCCCCCTCCTGAAGTTGTTTGTTTATAGAACTTAGAACTTGGTGAGGACCAAAATTGTTATCAAGGTGCTGATAAATAAAAACGTAAATTGAAGCAGAGTGTACTTTTCTTTTTCCCCATGAGTATTCATGCAATGTTTCATGCTTCACATTCTAGAGGTGTAAATTAGGATTTGAGAAATTGATGCAGACCCCTTTTTTTTTTAACGTACAAAAATGTACAGAATATTGTTAGCTTGTGTTAGATTGCATATTTAATGTCTTTGTTTATTAATGTCAGATTAATGATGATGATACTGTCAGTAAATAAAAGTTAAGTATATCCCCTACCGCGAGTTGGCCTAGTGGTTAGCGTGTCCACCTCTTGATTGGGAGATCGTGAGTTCTACTCACGGTTGGGTCATACCAAAGACCATCATAAAAATGGTACCTACTGCCGTCTGGCAAGGCATGCTGCAATACAGACGCGAGGAGGAGTCAAACTCTCGCGGTTTCCAGAGGACTAGCCCCCCACTGTAACTCTAGCTAGGTGAGAGGCCGAGGGCTATGGAAACGGGGATCGGCGCTGCCCTATGCGCCACGTGGCATGGGAAGGACTTTTTTTTTAAAGACTTTTTTTGGGGCTTTTTTCACCTTTATTGGATAGGACAGTGTAGAGACAGGAAATGAGCAGGAGAGAGAGATGGGGAGGGATCAGGAAATGACCTCGGGTCGGAATCGAACCCGGGTCCCCGGATTTATAGTATGGCGCCTTATCCACCTGAGCCACGACGCCCCCACAAAACCACCTCTAAAGAGTTTGGACTCCACCAATCCACAGTCAGATAGATTGTGTACAAATGGAGGGAATTCAATGAATTCTGAATTATACCAGTGAATTCTAAAGGAAAATGTCAGAACATCTGTCCATGAACTGAATCTCAAGAGAAGGTGGGTCATGCAGCAAGACAATGACCCTAAGCACACAAGTCGTTCTACCAAAGAATGGTCAAATGCATGAAAAAATAATTGAAATGTTGAAAAACAGCATTCCTCAAAGAAAAAAAAAAGAAGAGATTTGGATATTTCACCCTCTATGGTGCATAATATCAGTAAAGGATTCAAGGAATCTGGAGGAATTTTGGTGCGTAAAGGGCAAGGGTGCAAGCCTAAGCTGAACACCCGTGATCTCTGATTCTGGCACTGCATTGAGAACTGTCATTCATCTCTAGCTAATATAACCACATGGGATTATTTTAGCAAACTTTTGTCAAGCACCATAATACAGCATTGCATCCACAAATGCCAGTTAAAACTTGCAAAAAGGAATCCTTATATTAACTGTGTCCAGAAGTGCCGTCGAATTCTCTGGGCTTGGGAATATCTGAGATGGACCATCACACAGTGGAAATGTGTATTGTGGTCAGACAAATGGCTATTCCAGGTCTTTTTTTTTTTTGAGAAGAATTGGACGCTGTGTGCCCTAGACCAAAGACGAAAGGCACTATTCAGACTTTTGCCCACAATAAGTCCACAAGCCAGGGTTTGTCATTGTATGGGGTTGTCAGTACCCTTGGCAAAGGTAACTTGCACATCTATTATGACAGAAATAATGCAGAAAAGTACATTGAAATTTTGGGGCAACATATGCTGCCTTCAAGAGGACATCTTTTCCAGGGATATTTCAACAAGACAATGCAAAACCACATTCTGCACACATTACAAAGGCATGGCTGTGGAAGACGAGGGAGTCTGTCCCCTCTGTCCCCAATAGAGAATGTGTGGCAAATTTAAACATCTTTTAAGTGTTGTGAGAAGGAAAGGTAAATGCTTTACCATGCCAACTTTTTTTGAAATGCGTTGCAAGACTCAAAATTGAAATGTGACACCGCCCCAACTTTTTCTGATTTGGGGTTTTACTTATTGGGTAAATACAACAAATTCACTATCAGTGTTGGACTGATCTTTGGCATCAGCAAAACGTGGTGTGTTAAGAAATGGTATGTGTGTTTGTGAACAGGTGCCGTTTGCCCTTTGTGAGCCACTTAAGTCCATTCAAGTGTGGCCACGTATATTAACTGAGCAAAATAGATAACTGAGCCTCAAACAGGTGTTCATGTCCAATAGAAGTTTTTATTGGTCCAGTGATTTTATATGCCTTATTGCTCAAAAAGCCTTTTTCTAAAGTGGAACTGAGTTTTGATTTGTTTTGTGACTGTAGTTTTAACCAGCGGTTAGTGCCAGACCACCTTGTGCATGGTGAAGCTGTGGTGGTGTTTGTTCCTTTCTAACAGTGTATTAAACTTTTTTTGTACAGCCTAACAACAAAGTTAAGTGTTTAACATTTCTGCTTTCTTTTACGCAACACAGCCTCATGACTTTTTGTAAATCATCAAAATACGGGAAGTGAACATAATGTTGAAATTGTTAGTTTTTTGTGTGGTGTGTGGTTTTTTTTTTCTTTTTCTTTCTGTACTCATTAAATAATATAAAGTAATAATTTTAGCTCTTGTCAACACTTGTTGAGGGCAATCAGGTACCCTGTGTTTATCATATTTTACTATTATAGCTACAGGATATTGCTTGTTTTCCCATTTTTCCCCCCCCCCCATTTATTTGGGTTGTTTTTTTTTCAATTTTGTATTGTTTGTAAAAGTTAGGTAAAAATATACAAGTTTTCATTTACTCACATTCACTTCCTGTTAATAGCTGTTGTTCATTATTACACTACTGTTAAGCTTATAAAAGTGCCATTCAGTGAAGGAAAAATATATAAATCATTAACCCCAATTGTTTTATGTGACAATCTCCTGCCGAATTACAACAGGCCTACAGTACATCAGGTGAAACATCTGATTTTCACACATTGATACCACAAAATGTTTCACTTAAAGAAGGTTTTGTTTCATATGGAATTGATCTGTGAGTTGTCTTGTACATATTGTGGTTGTGAAATAATTTCAGTATAGAATAGCAAAGGCAGTTGCCCTGCACAAACAGTGGTGCTTGAAAGTTTGTGAGTCCTTTAGAATTTTCTGTATTTCTGCATAAATATGACCTGAACCATCATCAAATTTTCACACAAGTCCTAAAAGTAGATAAAGAGAACCCAGTTAAACAAATGAGACAAAAATATTATACTTGGTCATTTATTTATTGAGGAAAATGATCCAATATTACATATCTGTGAGTGGCAAAAGTATGTGAACTTCTAGGATTAGCAGTTAATTTGAAGGTGAAATTAGAGTCAGGTGTTTTCAATCAATGGGATGACAATCAGGTGTGAGTGGGCACCCTGTTTTATTTAAAGAACAGGGATCTATCAAAGTCTGATCTTCACAACACGTTTGTGGAAGTGTATCATGCCACAAACAAAGGAGATTTCTGAGGACCTCAGAAAAAGCGTTGTTGATGCTCATCAGGCTGGAAAAGGTTACAAAACCATCTCTAAAGACTTTGGACTCCACCAATCCACAGTCAGACAGATTGTGTACAAATAGAGGAAATTTAAGACCATTGTTACCCTCCCCAGGAGTGGTCGACCAACAAAGATCACTCCAAGAGCAAGGTGTGGAATAGTCAGTGAGGTCACAAAGGAGCCCAGGGTAACTTCTAAGCAACTGAAGGCCTCTCTCACATTGGCTAATGTTAATGTTCATGAGTCCACCATCAGGAGAACACTGAACAACAATGGTGTGCATGGCAGGGTTGCAAGGAGAAAGCCACTGCTCTCCAAAAAGAACATTGCTGCTCACCTACAGTTTGCTAAAGATCACGTGGACAAGCCAGAAGGCTGTTGGAAAAGTTTTGTGGATGGATGAGACCAAAATAGAACTTTTTGGTTTAAATAAAAAGCGTTATGTTTGGAGAAAGGAAAACACTGCATTCCAGCATAAGAACTTTATCCCATCTGTGAAACATGATGGTGGTAGTATCATGGTTTAGGCCTGTTTTGCAGCACCTGGGCCAGGATGGCTTGCAGGGGCGGAGCTAAGGGGTGGCCAGGGGGTGCTGTGGCCACCCCAGGGCACGCCTTGGCCCTGCCCTGGCCACCCCAGGCCTGGACAATAAAATTTATAAAACTGATATGTCTCACGAAATGTAAGTTCTGCCTGCTGGATTTTTGTTCTGCCTATTTGGTTTCTGCGGGGATGCATATTATCACATAAACATTTCGCGCGTTCAAGCAGCAGGTGGTATCAGATAGTCATGCTCTAGTCTGACAACACAACTTACGAACTACGTGAACGTGTGATTAATTTGGGATCTAAGTTATTCATCTTTTATACTCTCTTCAAGTTCTCACTTTGTAGACATACAGTTACAATTCTGTCCTCAGACAATTCAGAGTTTCCAGAAATCTCCACTTTGTCCAGGGTTTTCGAAAGTATCCATTTTCAGTGACTGAAACCTTCGTTTACATGTAAATGCAACCGTATAGATAAATATGCGTCTTTATAGATATCCGGCTACAGTGGGATTTGTGCTGTGTGCACACATAGATAGATATTAGATAGAGAGAAAGCAAAACGTCGGTGGTTTTCGATTGTACGACTCAAAAGAGAAAATTACATCTGCAAGTTAGCTGTCTGTGAATCACTTTGCTCACTCTAACCACAGAATACAACTTTTAAAGTTAATGTTTTGTTTGTTTGTTTGTTTGTTACATGAAAATATAGAGATGTGTGTTACTGGTGGGAGTACACATTGATTAATAATTGTCACACTCATACATACACAACACTCATGCATTCTCTCAACACACACTCTCCCCCTACCCCTCTCATGCACCACATTTCTATATTTACATGTAACACACTCACTCATATACAACACTTGTGCACTCTCTTAACACACTATCACACTCTCACACGCACACAATTTGTGCACTACATTTCTATATTTACATGTAACATTCATACACTCTCAACACAGACACACAACTCATGCACTAAATTTTTATATTTAAATGTAACACTCATGCACTGTCTTATCTCTCTCTCTCTCTCATATATATGAACACATACTTCACTCTCTTGACACACACACTGTCTTTCTCTCACTCACTATAAGTAACAACTCATGCACTCTCAACACACACCCTCTCTTACACACACCACTCATGCATGATGCACTACATTTCTATATTTATGTGTAACACACTCGCTGGTATACACAACACTCGTGGACTCTCAACACACACACACCACTCATGCAGTCTGAACACAAACTCACCCACACATCACCCATGCACTACATTTCTATGTTCACGTATAACACACACAACACTCATGCACTCTGAACATACTCTCTCTCTCTCTCTCTCACACACACACACACACACACACACACACACACACACAACTTATGCACTTCATTTTTGCATTTACATGTAACATATCTTCTCACACACACACACACACACACACAAAATTTGTATACTACAGCTCATCTATATCTACATGCAGTGCACATACTCCCCCCCCCCCCCACACACACACACACCACTCATGCACTACACCTCATCTGTGTCATGTGTTACATCAGTGTAACACTTTCACTCACTCTCGCGCGCGCGCGCACACACTTTATAACTCAACACATTTAGTTTGTACAGTACTTACAATGGACAATATCACAACATGTAAGTGTTTTACATATGTTGTATGTATGAGTTAAGTATACAAGTATTTTCCTTTTCCTGAGCAAAGCACTCTTTATTCAAGCCTGACTAATATCCTTATTATTTCCCAGGTGCCTGGGACAGGTGATCTTTTAGTTTTTACTTTTGCATTTTAGTAGTGATCGTTAAAATCCTGATGCTTAACTAGAGTAAACAAGTTGGATGGTTTCTTTGTTTTGCAGATGCTTTGTTACATAAATAAATTAATACATTAATTTCTGACCTCTTGGCTCACATGGGTTTTGTTCATGAGTTAGGCACCAGATATGCCACCAGATGCATCAGAATACAGGAAATCAAATCTAGCTAATTCAAAATTTCCCGGGGGAGGACCCCCAGAACCCCCCCCCCCCCCCCTTTATTTAGTCACAGCATGGCCACCCCTTGTATATCTTTGGCCACCCCATGTAAAAAATCCTGGCTACGCCACTGACGGCTTGCCATCATTGATGGAACAATGAATTCTGAATTATACCAGCAAATTCTAAAGGAAAATGTCAGGGCATCTGTCCATGAACTGAATCTCAAGAGAAGGTGGATCATGCAGCAAGACAACGACCCTAAGCACACAAATCGTTCTACCAAAGAATGGTTAAAGAAGAATAAAGTTAATGTTTTTGGAATGGCCAAGTCAAAGTCCTGACCTTAATCCAATCGAAATGTTGTGGAAGGACCTGAAGCGAGCAGTTCATGTGAGGAAACCCACAAACATCCCAGAGTTGAAGCTGTTCTGTACGGAGGAATGGGCTAAAATTCCTCCAAGCCGGTGTGCAGGACTGATCAACAGTTACTGGAAACGTTTAGTTGCAGTTATTGCCGCACGAGGGGGTCACACCAGATACTGAAAGCAAAGGTTCACATACTTTTGCCACTCACAGATATGTAATATTGGATCATTTTCCTCAATAAATAAATGACCAAGTATAACATTTTTGTCTCATTTGTTTAACTGGGCTCTCTTTATCTACTTTTAGGACTTGTGTGAAAATCTGATGATGTTTTAGGTCATATTTATACAGAAATATAGAAAATTCTAAAGGGTTCACAAACTTTCAAGCACCACTCTATCCTACACTTCGAAGTGTAGTACATTGCATACTTCATGCCCATTAGACCTCTTTAATTTCTCTTGGCAGTCCTGTACAGTCATTTTACTACCAATCACAGACCAATTCTTTTCTTACAAAAAGAAATTGTGCTTTGGTGGTACAGATACTTTTTAATTTAGATGATTCCTCTGTCCCTGCCTCATTTTAAACTGATTTTCTTGTTTAAACATCACCCCTCCACTTTAAAAGTTTCTTTATAATAAACAGTATTTAAATCACATTTGCATTTGATAGTTAAAAAAAAAGGCCACTCCTCCATCTGATGATTGCGAGTTCAAGTCGTTCCACATTTAAATAGGGCCTCACGTGGTCAAGCCAATCCTCAATATAAATTTATCGGATGAATATACAGTAATTTGAATTAATAATTTAGGCTTTCCTTAGCAACTCTAATATTTTTGTCCTTTGTAATAACTGCTGATGGTTGCAATGACCCGCTGTTGAATAAATGCAGGCTATGGCTACTGTAGCTCTAGGCTGGATCACTTGATAAGCAGACCCAGTATTACCTAATGACATGCTCACATGTTTGGATTTTTGCACATGCCTTCCCTAAAAAGAATGCAGAGTCATTTGCAGCTATAACCTTTTCACATGACTGGATAGCAAATCTTCTATAATTTTAGCAAATTCTCTTATGTTGATCACTGATGTATAAGAAATCTTTATAATTTCTGGTTGTTTAAATGCAGTGTGTTGTTGACTCCCCAGTTGCTGCATACACACAGAGAATCAGAATTGAATTAAATTAATTCAGTTCAATTTAAATTTTATTTGTCTAGCACTTTTAATAATAGACATTGTCGCAGAACAGCTTTACAGAAGTGTAGACATTCCGGGTACAAATTTTAAACATATGAGTTTATAAATTTATCCATAATGAGCAAGCTTGAGGTACGGTAGAAAAGGGAAAAACCTCCCGGAGACGACACTGTTGTCCCTTTTCCACCAAAGCAGTTCCAGGGCTGGTTCGGGGCCAGTGCTTAGTTTGGAACCGGGTTTTCTGTTTCCACTGACAAATAACTGGCTCTGGGGCCAGAAAAACTGGTTCCTGGCTAGCGCCAACTCTTTGCTGGGCCAGAGGAAAGAACCGCTTACGTCAGCGGGGGGGGCGGAGTTGTTAAGACCAACAACAATAGCAAGACCGCGAAAGGTCGCCATTTTTAAGCGACGAGAAGCAGCAGCTGTACAAACGCAAAGTCATCCATTATTGTTGTTGTTGCTGCTTCTTCTTTTCCGTGTTGTTTTTGCTTCGATGTTCGCGCCAAGGTTTATGCAAACGCAGCGACGTAACTGACATATACAGCGACGTAATGACGTGGCTCCCCTTAGCACCACGAGCTATGGAAAAGCAAACTGGTTCTCAGCTGGCTCGCAAGTTGAACGAATTGTGAACCAGCACTGGCCCCGAACCAACCCTGGAACTGATTTGGTGGAAAAGGGGCATCGGAGGCCTTGAGAGGAACCAGACTCAAAAGGGAACATATCCTCATTTGGGTGACACTGTGATTTTATTTATAATTACTTTGACAACTGTATAGTCAAAAAGTGCCATTGTGTAAGCAGGAAATTCATTACACTTTTGACATGATTTTACCGAAGTAATCAATTGTTTACTGATGGAGACTTGAGTGCAAGAAATTGTTACTGCAAGAAAGAACTGCAGTCCTAAAGTTATCATGGCGACTGTAGTTCTAAGCCATTGTAGCAAAACTGTTTGTATTAATTGTCCAAAGTCATTTTGTAAGTGTATCTTTAGGCTGTTTTGTATGGGTTAATTAGGGTTTAATGGTTGATTAGGGTTGACTCTTTACATCTAATACTTTTATTCCATTTTTCCTTTTCAGTAACATGGACTTCAACACCGTTTCCATTGCTGCTTTTATAGTGGGCGCAATCATCTTCATCACATTCATCATAACCTGCTGTGTTTGTCCCTGCTGCTGCTTGTACAAAATGTGCAGAAAACCAAGGCGTAAGTCAAAGCTTTTGGCATTTCTTTTAAATTTCAGTTCAGTTGTAATTAATCGCAGAAGCCCATGAATCAGAAAAACCCACCCACTCCAGATATTTCCCAGTTAGTATCAGTCTCACTTGCTCCGCTCCCGGCTCACAAATTGTTTATCTGTTGTACATTTTTTCTGACCACAACCATCAGAACCATGAAGGTTACAACCTGACTGGCTCTCATAACAAAACTTTTGTACACTGTGACTCAAGCTTTTTGGATAAATATATGTATAGTTACTGGGGGGAATCCATGGCGCCACTTCTTTCGAATTTCTTTGGCCATTATATTTGAAACAAGGAATGGGAGTAAACGTGGATGGTGGTTTGCAGTGTCGGTCATATAGCCATTTCCTGTGAAAGTGGGTATTTTTGACCAGGTTTATTGAAGAAACAGAGTAGGCTGTCTCGCAGGGTGTGAGTGAATATTTTCATAATCCTTCTTTATCAACGATCTATGCCATGCAAGCAGAACACAGTTTAATTTGTATAGCGCTTAGAATGCAGCTCAGCCACTGCGGTGCCACACTTCAGGTACCACAGACACTTTCACCTTTTACAGAGTGCTCACTTTTGTCCTTACAGAATGGCTACTCTTGTTTGTCTTAATTTATGATTTAAAAAATAATAATTTGCGCTAGCAGCACTAGTGCAAATTGTTACTCTCACTCAGGATTCTTCTTCTTCTTCTTCTTCTTCTTCTTATTCTCGTAAAATTTTTTTAGGACACCATTTCTTCCTCAGTTTTCAACCAATCATCACCAAATTTCACATGAAGAATACCTCTGAGCTGGATTACGTTGCTATGACTTTTGGTGGTGATCTGGATCACCAAACCAGAATGATCTATGAAAAGTGGGCTTTTTTTCAATCAGTTTTTTGTGGCTACTGCCTCATATAGAGGAGGTAGCCACTATGTCATCGTGCTGTAAGAACGCAAGAGTGTAACAATTGTGCATTGCGCACGTACACGTGTTCTGATTAAAATGGTTGGTGAGTGTATACCAGGGCTTTTCAAAGTGTGGGGCGCGCCCCCCCTGGGGGGCGCCAGAGTTCTTCAGGGGGGGCGCAACGTGAGGAGCCTTTACCAGAGACAAAATGGATCGATTTTTAGTACCTAAAGCTACAGTGAGTGAGGAGACAGAGTCTGGGCCAAGCAAAAAAAACAGAGCCTCCAGGATGTTGCGATTTGCAACTTCAGCACAAATTCAACCAATCCCCGTGAATTCAGGGCGGTGTTGCAATTATATCCAATCACCGCAACTTTCCTGCAAATTTGACCAATCGTTGGCGTCGTCTTGAGGTGACGTCAACAAACTACCTTCCGCCTTACTTCCGTGTTTACGTTCAAGAGAAGCAGCATGCGCGCAGTGTTGCCAGATTGGTTTTAAGTGCATTTTGGTGAGTTTTGAACATATTTTGGACTGGAAAACGTCAGCATTATCTGGCAACGTTGCATGATGTGCAAGTCAGTGATTATGTAGGCTTAAATTCTGTTACTGAAAGTGCGTTATGTTTACAGTGAAGGACTGTGTGCACTTTACATTATTTTTTACTTAATACAAGAAATTAATGGATGCCAACATTTTTGCCAAAATGGTATTTTATTTTCCATTGTTTAGGCAGCTTCAGCATCATACTGTGAGATTCTGTTCAAATTGTTTTTTTTTTCTTCTATGAAGCCTGAGCCATTTATTTTATTAGTTTATAATTATTGTTTAATTTAGTCTTCAGGAGAGACTGCCTGCACACAGTACTAGTATTAAAAGATTTTTTCTTACATGAAAGCTGAGGCATTTATATTATATTTTAAGATAACTTCATGTTGTGCTGTGAGGTTCTATGCACTTTAACTTTTGAACCAACAGGTGCATTTGGATAAGTAAAGCCTATTTTTCTGCATTTTTGTAGTCCAATCTTTTATATTTGTAAAGTTGTTTATTGGGCCATTTCTCAGTGTCTTTGTTTTTTAATCAATAGTTTTTCAGTAATAACTTAATATTTAACATATCACTCAATTTTAATTACAAAAAGAGAAAATCGCAACAATTTCTCGCAACTTTCACTTCCTCCCGCAATGTAATCGCAACAAAAACCTAAAAAACACTGCAACTTTCATCGCAATTTTTTTGGAAAACCCCCGCAACATCAGACATTTTAGCCCGCAACAATCACAAAAAAGGCCCGCGGAATCCTGGGGGGACTGAAAAAAGAAGGAAGTATGACCACGATTATTTAAAGTTTGGATTTTCATGGACTGGATCTGAAGATGCTCCACTGCCACAGTGTGTTGTCTGCCAAGAGGTGCTAGCTAATGATGCTATGAGATGTTTAAAATGTGTAAAACAAGATGTTTTAAAAAGCACAGATGTTTAAAATGTGAAAAAGGAAAAAATAAAAATGTGTACAACAACCATTTTTTAAAAATACGAATGGAACATTAAGTATAGCAACAACAAAAATTGTGTGTGGGGGGGGCGCTGTTGTTTATTTGCTCTCCAAGGGGGGGCTGACTCTCCCACACTTTGAAAACCCCTGGTGTATACAATTCGGTTCACCATTAGAAATAAATGGACTAGACTAAAGAAATCGCTTTCAGACATGTTTATGCTTATTACAGAGGGAAAGTGTTTTCGTATTTTAAAATGTACTCCAGGTCGTTCCCCTTTCCTCGCCTTTTTTGGCCAGTGGTCCCATATGTGATGTAGATGTGACGCACTTCTGAGTTGTTACAGGATGTTGTCAAATAGTATTGAGACCACTGAGCTCTAGCGCCAGGCCGTTTCCAGAAAATAAGAGTTTCGGTCATGGTGACAGCGTGTGTATGTCAGCCTCGGTTCAGAGGTTTCAGTTTCGAAAGCTGTAAGAGTAGAATCATATAAAGTACAGACACTCCTGTATATTTTACTTCTGTGATTTTTTTTTAAATTGTTCATTTTTTTGATTAGGCTTCATTTTTGTGGCTGTTGCTTCATAGAGTAAATTATATATGCTATATTTACTGTATGGACTTGGTATCAGAAAAAAAAATTATTTATAAGCAGTAGCCACATGTACCCATGGGGTACCTATTTTTAAAATTTTGTTCAGCAAATGACTTTGACTTTCAATTGACCAAGGTCAGCTAGTGCAGATTACTGTGATTTTAGTCACAGTCTCTCTGTGTATTTATTTTCTTCTTCTTCTTCTTCTTCTTATTATTATTATTATTATTCTCCTAAAGTTTTTTAGGACGCTATTTGTCCCTCACTTTTCAACCAGTCATCACCAAATTTCACATGAAGAATACCTCTGGGCTGAATTACGCTGATATAACTTTTGGTGCTGATCCAGATCACTGATCTGGAATGCTGCATGAAAAACGGGCTATTTTTCAGTCACTTAGAACTCTCTCGATTTTCAGGATTCTTTTTTCAATCAGTTTATTTATTTATTTATTTATTTATTTATTTAAATTTTGTTCAGGGTGGCAAGGTGCAACTTTCCCCTCACTAAGCATCATTCTCTATTTCTTACCATTCCGGATCTGTAGGGTACAGTGACCAAATGTCCCTGTTTGTAACAACTAGCACAAATTACTGTGACTTTAGTCACAGTCTATCTAATTTTTGGATTGCTTTAATTAATATGAAATGACTTGAGTTTCTCAAATGATTCATTTGAACCTGATCAGTTAAGGTTTACATTAGTAAGTCTCCTTATATGTAAACTCAGAAGTGAAATGTGATAGAAACATCTGAACATTTTTCCCATTTCTTGTGTAAATATTCCCGCAAAAGAGTTACAAATAAATTTGTTCAGATCCAGCTAGATAAATATGAATTAAATTACATAAAAATAGGTTTCATCCACACATTAAGTCTGTTTTCTTGTAAAATCATTGCTGATTGTGGTCACAGCATTGCGACAAAAAAGGGGGGAAAAAAAAGGGTGTTACTTTTGGTTTCGCTGATTTTTGTCTGGACTTGACATGATTCTTCCCATTTGTGATTTCTGTTTGTGACTTTTGAGGTACTGATACTGATTATCTTAAGTTGATAATTAAAGGGTAGTGGTGGCTTAACGGCTAATGGCTGTGAATCACTGATCCAAAGTCCTTATAACCCTCTTTGTTCCAGGTGTGTCATGGCTGCTGGCTGATCCCAGTTTGCTACTAAGCTAGGATATGCGAAGAGAGAATTCCACTGTACTATCATGCCTTTGTGACAAAAATAAGCTTCCTTCTTCTATTCTACAGTGGTGCTTGAAAGTTTGTGAACCCTTTAGAATTTTCTATATTTCTGCATGAATATGACTTAAAACAACGTCAGATTTTCACACGAGTCCTAAAAGTAGATAAGGAGAACCCAGTTAAACAAATGAGACAAAGTTTTATACTTGGTCATTTATTTATTGAGGAAAATTATCCAATATTACATATCTGTGAGTGGCAAAAGTATGTGAACCTTTGCTTTCAGTATCTGGTGTGACCCCCTTGTGCAGCAATAACTGCAACTACCGTAAATCCTCTAATATAGGCCGGGGCCTTTATTTCACTCAAGTGCATCTTGGTCCAGGCCATTATTGGAAGGAGGCCAGAATTAGAGGCAGGCCTCTATTTCTATTTGAGCAAAACAGACTACCAGTGGAATGAATAAAAACGAGATTTTGTGTCTATTTGAACCTATAAAATAGGTTCATTTATTAGCCTTCCATGAACACAGGCTGATATTTGAACAACATATGTGAACTACCGTAAATCCTCTAATATAGGCCGGGGACACACGACAATAAACAAACTCTTTATAGCCTCGATTAGAATCTAGTGAACTTGCTCAGCACTACCACACGCACGACTCTGACACACACTGTAGCGCAACGTGGGGTACATAGACTCGTTGAAAAACTCCTCGGGTATTTTTCTGAGTTTACCGAAAATCAGAGTAGAAGGAGCCACCCACCCTCTGTCTGGTTTGAAGCGGTTCTGTAGGACATTGAGCTTTACAGAGTCCGGTGCACATTTTAAGGCATCTGGTTGAAGTTTACCTATGTCTGATAAATCTGATGTCAGTGATAGCGGGCTGACTCGTGGCTCATTAGTAAAGCTATCTGATGGCTCATTTGTCAGCAAGGTGGAGCAACCATCTACTTCTGATCGTAAGGGACATGGGGAGATGTAGGTGTTCTTATATGAAATTCACTGGATGTATGGCTAGTTTCAAACTCAGAGGTAGATGAAGGCAATTCCCTCAAAGGAACTGAGCTAGCATCCAGCTGCAGCGTACTGCTGCTAGGTTGCGGAGGAGTGGAAGCTGCCGGTGCCATGTTACTAGCTGATACTGGAGAGGACTGGCAAGCAGATGACACCCCTGGATCACTGCTTTTGGACTTTTTCGTAAAAGTCTGAAACAAGCTCGTTTGTTTCAGGGTTCGTTTACTCATTTTTGACTCGCTTCTCAATAAATTCTCGCACAAGCTCTGACTACTGACGATTGTCTGTCTCCGTTTCTCAAAACTGGAGAGAATCTCAGTGGTGCAAGAAAAGTATATCTGCATTGACCAATGAGCTTTCTTGGTCACGCACACCCCACCCACTCCTGAAGCACACAAATGCGCCGGCACACACACGTCTCTCTCTCTCTCTCTCTCTCAAATTATGTTGCATTGCCAAAGCATTCAGGGAACAATTATAATTTAAAAAAAATATCTCTCTCCCCAAGGTACACCTAGTGCGTACGGCCATACGCCTGGCGGCGCCACTGATCACAATTGTCTTTCAGATCGGAACGATTGTGTAAGGCCACTATGATCTCAGAAACATCGTTGGTTATAGCCCCGGCCTGTATTAGAGTCCGGCCATTATTTACCTCCTCCGACAGCGAGACCGGCCAATATTAGAGTCCCGGCCAGTAATGGAATACAGGCCAGTATTAGAGGATTTACTGTAAACGTTTCCAGTAACTGTTGATCAGTCCTGCACACCAGCTTGGAGGAATTTTAGCCCATTCCTCTGTACAGAACAGCTTCAACTGTGGATTGGTGGAGTCCAAAGTCTTTAGAGAGGGTTTTGTAACCTTTTCCAGCCTGATGAGCATCAACAACGCTTTTTCTGAGGTCCTCAGAAATCTCCTTTGTTCGTGCCATGATACACTTCCACAAACGTGTTGTGAAGATCAGACTTTGATAGATCCCTGTTCTTTAAATAAAACAGGGTGCCCACTCACACCTGATTGTCATCCCATTGATTGAAAACACCTGACTCTAATTTCACCTTCAAATTAACTGCTAATCTGTCGGTTCACATACTTTTGCCACTCACAGATATATAATATTGGATCATTTTCCTCAATAAATAAATGACTGAGTATAATATTTTCGTCTCATTTGTTTAACTGGGTTCTCTTTATCTACTTTTAGGACTTGTGTGAAAATCTGATGATGTTTCAGGTCATATTTATGTAGAAATACAGAAAACTCTAAAGGGTTCACAAACTTTCAAGCACCGCTGTATATTATAATGGTTTCAATGGCAAAGAAATGACAAAGCAGTACATTTCAAGTCTTTTAAAAACTGCTAATGTAAATACTGAATTCCTTTGGATTTTCCTCATCACAGGTGTGATATTACTAAATGAATGCTAGCAGGATGTGTTGGGCTTCTTCTCGTGTTCTCTTGGATTAGGGTCCAATGGACTTCTTGAGAGTGTGCCTAATTTAGAAATAGTAAAGGAGGTATGGGATTCCCCACTCACTCTGACTCATGTTTTCCAAGATGACTTCACTGGCGCTTGCATACCATGAGCTTTTTTATAAGAGGCCATTGCCAAACCACAGTGTGAACAAAAGACATTACACAAGACTTTCCTGAGACAGTGGGTGGACCTTTGATAACATTTGTCTAACATAGCATTGTATGGAAATTAATAATAAATAATACATTTTATTTATAAAAGGCACCTTTCAGGATACTTAAGATCACTTCACAAAAGAAGAAACATCAACAAACGCAATGACGCCAATAAAATGAGAGATTGCAAAGGAATAAGTTGTGACCTTTCAAACAGATGATGTTAAAGTGAATACACCGGTTTAAAAAGATTAGTCTTAACAGCGGTTTTAAATTGTACTACAGAGTCCAGTTGACAGATATGAGGGGGAAGAGAATCCCAGAGTTTGTGGGAAAAGACTCTAGCATCCATGGTGAAAAGTTTAATGTCCGGGACAAAAAGTAAACCTGCTGATGAGGAATGAAGGGAGTGAGAGGGATTATAGTTCTGTAAATGATCAGAGATAAGATGGGGCAATATTTTTGGGGGATTTAGATGTTAACGGTTGTATTTGGTATGTCATAGGGAGCCAGTGTAGCTGAATCAGGAGAGGTGTAATGTGGCCAGTGTAGTTGGAACAGGTAATAATTCTGGCTGCAAAGTTCTAGATGAGCTATAGTCAGTGGAGACATTTATTAGGGATACCAAAGAGAATGGCATTGCAATAATCTACGTGGGATGTAACTAAAGTATCGACCAAGATTTCAGTGCTGTGTTTTATGAGGGCGGGCCAAAGTCTGGAAATGTTTTGAATGTGGGTGAAAAAAGCAGTCCAGGAAATGTTATTTTTATGGTGAGCAAAGGAGAGAGTACTGTCCAAGATGACACCAAGGGTTTTTACCTGTGTGGAGATGGGTATAGTGGTGGTGTCAGTTGAGATTGTAAAACTGTTAATCTTTGCAAGTTCTGTTTTAGTTCTAATTAGAAGAACCTTAGTTTTATTGTTCAGTTGAAGAAAATTGTCATCCAGATTCTGATGTCAGGGAGACAGTCACTGAGCCTATCAGGAGGAACAACAGAGGTAGGTTTGGTGGACAGGTAGAGCTGAGTGTCATCAGAGTAGCAGTGAAACATAATGCCAGAAGATACTGCCAAGGGGCAGGAGGTAGATAATGGACAGGATTGGCCCCAAAGCTGAACCCTAGGGGACTCCCTGTGCAGTTGCAGAGCTCTCAAAACCATTGATGTGCATGGACAGGGACTCCAACACATGTTCCAGAAGTAATTGGTGGGATATGATCTCAAAAGCTGACCTGAGGTCAAAAAGAATTAAAATTGATTAATATCAAGATCAGCGGCACAGAGGAGGTCATTCGTTATCTTGACCAAGGCTGTTTCTGTACTGTATTTAGGACAAAATTTGGATTGGAATGGTGCCAGAAGGTTATTATTTGCAAGGTGGGACTGAAGTTGGGAGGCTACTATCTTCTTTAGGGCTTTGGAGACAAATGGATGATTAGAAATAGGCCAATAGTTATGAAAATCATTAGGATCTGAGCCAGTTTTATTTATTTATTTATTTATTTTTCCAAAACATTGGTGTAACTGAAGCAGTTTTTAGTGATGGGGGAACTGTATCAATAGTGAGTGAGGCCTTAATTACTGGCATTATTATGGAGAAGATGCATGGCAGATGGGTCTTGATGAGGCTTGTGGGTAAAGAGTCCAAACAGGAGGTGGAGGAGTTAGATTTTCTTATGAGCTCAGAGATATAATTTTCAGTTGGTAGACTGAACCCTGAAAGTAAGGTAGTTGGTGGTAGAACAAGGACGATGGTTGTTGGTAGTTCATTCTCCACAGTGATTTGAAGAAGCCAACTGCTGATGAATTCTTGCAATTTTGGAGTTGAGCAGCACTAATCAGAAAGGTTGTAGCAGGTTTAGGTCTCTGGTGGTTTGATTAACCTATTCACTGTAGGGGAAAATGAGCTCTTTGTATTTCTTTATTATTTGGTAATGATATTTGAATAGTATGTGGTTTTAGCAACAGAGAAGGTGTTTTTGTACGGAGTATGTGATCTGGATACATTTCATTGTGTACAATGAGTCCCATCTTTTTTGGATAAGCACTCTAACCGCTATGGGTGGCACTGTGGTGTAGTGGTTAGCGCTGTCGCCTCACAGCGAGAAGGTCTGGGTTCGAGCCCCGTGGCTGGCAATGGCCTTTCTGTGCTGAGTTTGCATGTTCTCCCCGTGTCCGCGTGGGTTTCTTCAGGGTGCTCCGGTTTCCCCCACAGTCCAAAGACATGCAGGTTAGGTTAACTGGTGACTCTAAATTGACCGTAGGTGTGAATGTGAGTGTGAATGGTTGTCTGTGTCAGCCCTGCGATGACCTGGTGACTTGTCCAGGGTGTACCCCGCCTTTCGCCTGTAGTCAGCTGGGATAGGCTCCAGCTTGCATGCGACCCTGTAGAACAGGATAAAGCGGCTAGAGATAATGAGATGAGATGAATGAGACTCTAACCGCTGGCCCATGGCCTTGAGCTGATGGACTTCAGCTGTAAACCAGGGAGTAGTGTAAGACAGTGTTTCTCAACCACTGGGCCACGGCCCATTAGCGGGCTGTGGATTTTATTTTTCAAGTTGAAGCTAATTTGTAGTAGGGTACAGTTGCTGGGTTGCATCCAACATCACATCTGCCTCCATTAGATATGCAAAACATGAAGTGGTGGTTAGCTGAGCTCACTGTTCACAAAGCGTTACTATGGCTGGAGCATCTCGTTACTTGTTAAAATGCCCTACAGCTTTGTTTTGGGCTTTTTGAATCGAACAAACTGTGAAACTGATAAGTTTCTTCTGGGTTCCCTGAGGAGTGATAAGGGGTGAAAGGGCAAAGGATTTTACCAAAAGATGATGAGAAAGGTGACTCTTGAACTTCGAAGGGATCGGGGTCGAAGAACATTCGAGTTTGCAGTGATCACTTTGTGAAAGGTTTGTAAATTCCTCTGATTTATTTCGTTTTGACTCGGGAGACTTTTCTCACCATTTTCTGTTATTTTGTGATGCTTTGAAGTTCAGGAGACGCTTAAAGTGCATATCCTGGACCAATTTCGTTTTTTAAAAAAATATGAAAGTATGTCCCTTTACACACTCCTCCAGAAGGGTAATTTTGCACAAGGCCATCTGTCTACAGCAGAAAAAAACAAAAAAACAAAACGCGCCTGGAAAAATCTCAAGGGAATCTGGAGCCAGATTCGTGGTGTTACCTGCGGAAGTGTCAGCAAGCTGCGAGAGCTTGCACGGTTTCAGTGCACAGCCTGTGTAGACCAAGTTTAGCAGCTAGCGATTTTGCACTGAAATATGGAATTGTCACCTGAGTGCAATGTTACTTCACCTTTGGATGAAAAATATAATGAGATGTCAGAATTATTTCTTACCCTGGCAACAGTCAACTTGTGAATCGCCGATTTTCTTGGTCTTTTTCTCAGCTCTGCTTTGGTCCTCGGCTTCTGGGTGCCTCGCACGAAGCGCTCCCATTTCTCTCTCATTGTCCGGTCTTTTGGAAAACGAGGAGTACTAATGCCATCAAGATTGGTGTTGCTACACCCTCTTATGATACATCTGCTAACCATTTTAATAATTATGCGATAACGTTGAAGAAATTTACGGAAAACCACCAGGTCGTTTTCTCATAAACAAACCAGCACTGACGTAGGATTCAGAAGGAGGCATCCCGCACGCGACGTCACGAAAATCAATGTTTCCCGGGAAATCCAAATGCCAAGTTTTTTCAGAGGCGGACCAATTCGCCTCAAATAGCTTGATTTCAACTCAATTTTTCTGGTATTGCGCAAGGTAAAAAAAAATGTGCAAAATGTGACAGATATTTGACCAAAGTTTAATATAAAATAGGAGAATTACATTGATCTTGCTCCTGAATTTACCCGTGATGTGCACTTTAAGGCCTCCGATGTGTTTTTGCTTACTGTTTGATCGTGGTCGCCATATTGTAAACTAACGCGTATATAATATGCGTAATACCCAGGCCTTTAAAGGTATTTCTGGGGATCTTTGTGAATGATTTATCTGGAATTGGAGCGCAGGGAGGATTGAGAATTGAGCGGCTGTGGTTTGTTTACACCCAATACTAAAACTTGTAGTGTCCTAGCAGTCATTGTAAAGATGCGTACAAAAAGCTGAAAAATGCCTACTTGCCTGGGTATAAAGAACAGAGGATTTATCTTGTAATGTCCTGATCCCCAGATCTTTAACCCAGCCACTTATAAAAAGTTGTACGCCTCCGTGATCTTCCAGGTTTTCATCTGTGTCTCCGTGTAGAACGAGGTCTGCAGCACCAGGTAGTTTGAGATATCCAGGAACTCAACAGATGGATAATTTTTCCAACTCGTAGGAAAAATCCTTCTTTGTTAACGTGTAAGACTGTTTCCAATTGAGTGGTTTCTATATCCACTTCATGGTTTTAATAACTTGCTTGTTTGCTGTACACAAACATGGCAATAAGTTCCTGTGTTAATCAAGCACACTGTGCTTTTGGATCATTACTCCCTTTTGACTGAGAGTGCCCAGCATGCATGGTTTTATGTTGGCTTCTGGCACATCCATACAGTTTTAAATACAATACCTACAATTTAAAACAGTTTGTATTTATTACATTTATTTAATTCCTGGGCTCCCATCTGTGATGGGGAGTGATGTTGCATTCCATTAATACACTTTATAATAGATTATTACATTCTAATAGAATGGATGAGCCAAAATAATTGGGGATCTTTTTTTAATGGGCCCCGACTCGTTACAAGTACGAATAGGTGGGCCTTAAAGTAGAAAAGGTTGAGAATCCCTAGTGTAAGAGAACGAGGCAGTCACTCAGTGCGTTTACATGCACATCCAAATCGAGCTACTGTCGGTAATCGAGCTAAGGGTCCCAGCAGGGGTGCCAGAGAAATCCAATCCTACATGCACACAAGGAAATCGAGCTATTGTGTGAGGTACATTGTGCACCCGAGCCACAGGTGGCGCTACACGCCCCATCGTGTTGGTACACTTCCGGTTGTCGTCATGAAGAAGAGCTATTCAAGAGTATAAACAAAGTTATCAGTTCTGTGTTCACAAGAAGAACGACGACGAGGACAGCAACATCGATATATATATATATTTATTTATTTATTTATTTATTTATTTCAACTCCTTAAGCTGATTGAGCATGAACTCTATCTCCTCATTGCTCCAGAAGTGCACATTTCTACTACTGTTGTCATGCCGGCCGAGGCTGTTGTGTTTCCCGCTTGTGGTCTCGTCACTTCCGGAAGGGGCAGTGCTGAAGTAAGTAGCTCGACTACGTAGCTCGATAGGGTTTACATGCACTAAGTAGCTCGGCTACAATTGCATAATCTAGGTCGCGTAGCTCAATTACGAGAAATCCAGTTCGGTTCGATTTCAGCCGAGCTAAGGTGTTTCCATGGCATTTAGAACTTCGATTTCAGTCGAGCTACGGCAGAAATTCGATTTTCTCTATGTGCATGTAAACGCACTGAGTGTTCTTCGAGGAGCCAGAATGTTGATCGCAGAGGATAAACATGACTTAGAATATTCCACCAATTCTACAGCTGAGGCCGTGGATGAGGGCTGTCTAGGTGGACCTGCATAATATTACGAAATGACATAAGCTTGAAGCTTTGATTTCCTGAGTGGAAGGTATGAGTCAAAGAGCACAATATTATGGTCACAAATGGGTAAATAAACAAAAGTTGGTTTGCATGGTGAAATACCAGAACAACAATCCACTGTAGGTCCAAGGTATGACCTTTGTTATGGGTTAGGAAGTTCACAGATTTATAACCAGACAATCCAACATTTCATTAAAATCTTAATAAACATTTTAGTAGGTCTGTCAGTATAATTTAGTCACCCATTAAGATGATATTTGGAGACATTGCACACAGTGATTAGAAGAGATGAGTGTTCTGAGATGAAAACATTTGATTGCATTGGTGGTCTGTACAGTACAGCAACAATTGTAGGTGATGGTCCACAGAGTTTGAGAACAAGCAGCTCCAAGGAGGGCTGATCAGGGAGAGGGAGAGATGACATAACTTTGTCATGATAAATCAGCGGGAGACCGCTTCCCCTCCCAGATGAGCAAGGTTTACAGATGTAAACAAACCACAGTGGACCTGCTTGATACAGCTGTAAAAAGTCATTATGTTGCTGCCAGGTTTCTGTGAGGCATAAAGTCCAGCTTATAGTCTGTTATAAATTTGCTAACCAATGGAGCTTTGTTAGTAATAGGCCAAATAGTTCAAACAGTAAAGGTGCGTATTCTCCAGTGATTTAGCCAGAGTGAACACATTATGGTCAACGCATCGTTGAGCGACGGCGATTTTACAGACCAAAAGGAGTTAGGATCCTTATTTAATAATAGAACATGTACTTGACACATTTACTTGACTGGTATTTTCCAGGTTGTCAAACTGCATGCTTTTAAACAGTGTTTCCTTCTTGTGAATGTCTCGCTTATATGTGGAGCATCTTGCGCAGTGTATTGCTAAGTTTCAGTTTCACATTTTAATCAGTGTTTGTTTATAAAAAGCTTAAAGGATGTGTTATCTCTTAACTTGAATTACTTTAGGAGAACATGTAAGGCGAATTTGGCCATTGACGAAACTGTAATTTGCATGGTTTGGTCATGATTTTAGTCTTTTTACAGTATTATACAATTCTCAGGTTTTTATTCGTGTCAAATTGATTCATTATATTTTTAGTAGACAATATGCACGGTTGTCAAACTGCCCCCCCCCCCAAAAAAAAGGCTCCACCAAAACAATTTCCAACACAAAATTTATTGCACTGAAAAATGTTTTTATACAGTCAGAAAAGATAACTGAAAGGTTCATGCTGAGGAGATTATTTTATGTTTTTAACTTTCCTCCACAGCGGTGATGTCAACAGCCACAACCACAGTAGTAACCACCCAGTACCCTCAGCAGCAGCCCCCAAACCCGGTTTCTCAGTATCCAGCCTACCAGCCAGTTCCTGCACAGCCTGGCTATGGTGCCCAGCCTGGGTACGGAGGACCAGCCATGCCCCCTGCCCTGTATCAGAGCCAGCCTTATGCCCCAGGACCGCCTCCTCCATACCAGGAAAGTGGTAAGAACAGCATTAAGAGCTTTTCTTTCCAAATCCAAACTTAATTCATAAACTACCTGCAATATGTTTTTAGGTGAATTTTTAGCTGAAGTTAAAATATTAATTCCTTGGTTAGACCAACGTTTTAATCCACCGGGTTTTTCAAATATTCACCCTTTTGATGTCATTTTTGTGAAGGTGATGTGAAAACACCCTGAGGATGTATGTGAGGCTCCAGCTGCCCTTATGCAGCCTTGAAAATGAGAGCGACGTTATCTTAAATAGTACAAAAACACTGCCTGTACAGGCTATGTCCTCCTGATTTTTTTTTTTTCACACAAAAAATAACATTGTGGAGTACTGTGTAACTGATCTACTGCTGATTATTTAAAGAATCTGATAAGCATCTGCAGTGTAGCTTACTGCTACATAAGCTGTGGTGAATTTTGAGTCCGCTTTTAGTTCTTAACAAGTCTGTTAAAAACTTGGCCTAATTTCGACTTTGGAGAGTTTGTTGTGCTCTCTGCCTTGTCCTGCTTTTTCAGCACTTTTACTTAAAGGGGAACTGAAGGCAAATTTTTTGTTCTCAAAATTCTATTTATCTCATTTATAAAATGTAGGAATGCATTTCTGACAGCTGTTTTGTCACTGCTATAGCAAGTTATGAGTGTTTGAAACATGCTATGTAATATCAGTCCATATGTCAAAGCAATGGCCGTAAATGAGATTCGCTTAGACCTGTGCGAGACTTCATAGGACGGAAGTACAGTGGTATGCAAAAGTTTGGGCACCCCTGGTCAAAATTGCTGTTACTGTGAACAGTTAAGCAAGTTGAAGATGAAATGATCTCCAAAAGGCATAAATTTAAAAATGACTCATTCCCTTTATATTTTAAGCAAAAACAATTTTTTTTATTTTCATCTTCTACATTTAAAGAAAAGGGCCTGAAGCAAAAGTTTGGGCACCCTGCATAGTTAGTACCTAGTAACACCCCCTTTGGCAAGTATCACAGCTTGTAAACACTTTTTGTAGCCAGCTAATAATCTTTCAGTTCTTTCCTGGGGGATTTTCACACATTCGTCCTTGCAAAAGGCTTCCAGTTCTACAAGTTTCTTGGATTGTCTTGCATGCACTGCTCTTTTGAGATCTATCCACAGATTTTCAATGATGTTTAGGTCAGGGGACTGTGAGGGCCAGGGTGAAACCTTCAGCTTGTGCCTCTTGAGGTATTCCATTGTAGATTTTGAGGTGTGTTTTGGATCATTGTCTTATTGTAGGACCCATCCTCTTTTTAACTTCAACTTTTTACAGATGGTGTGATGTTTGCTTCCAGAATTTGCTGGTATTTATTCAAATCCATGCTTCCCTCGACCAATGAAATGTGCCCTGTGCCACTGGCTGCAACACAACCCCAAAGCATGATCGATCCACACCCATGCTTCAGAGTGGGAGAGGTGTTCTTTTCCTGGAATTTGGCACCCTTTTTTCTCCAAACATACTTTTGCACATTGTGGCCAGAAAGTTCTATTTTGATTTCATCAGTCCACAGGACTTGTTTCCAAAATGCATCAGGCTTATTTAGATGTTCATTTGCAAACTTCAGACGCTGAATTTTGTGGCTAGGATGCAGGAATGGTTTTCTTCTGATGACTCTTCCATGAAGGTCATATTTGTTCAGGTGTCGCTGCATAGTAGAACAGTGCATCACCACTCCAGGGTCTGCTACTGTAAATCTTTCTGAAGGTCTTTTGCAGTCAAACAGGGGTTTTTATTTGCCTTTCTAGCAATCCAATGAGCAGTTCTTTCAGAAAGTTTTGTTCATCTTCCAGACCTCACCTTGATCTCCACTGTTTCTGTTAACTGCCAGTTCTTAATAACATTACAATCTGAGGAAACAGCCACCTGAAAACACTTTGCTACGTTCTTGTAGCCTTCTCCTGCTTTGTGAGCATCAATTATTTTATTCAGAATGCGAGGGAGTTGCTTAGAGGAGCCCATGGCTGTTGATTTTAGGGACAAGTTTGAGGAGTCAGAGAATTTATACAGCTTTGAAATCTGCATCATCTGACTTTTCCTAACGAAGAATTTGAACAAGCCACAGCTCAATAAGCTAATTAAGATCTGGAACGTTGGTAAAAGTTACCTGAGAACTCAAATGTATTGGGGTGCCTAAACTTTCACATGGTGTTCCTTTTCTTTTTTCACTCTCCAATTGTACAAAACAAAAATAATACACAAATCTTGCAGAAAACGCTGAAAAGAAATGTCATCTTTACGTTTATGCCTTTTGGTGATCAGTTCATCTTCTGCTCACTTAACTATTCACAGTGACAGACATTTTAAGTAAAGGTGCCCAAACTTTTGCATGCCACTATAAAACGTATAGCGGAAATCAAAGTGACCAACATCTGCCAACGCTGTCAAAAGACACGCGTGCCCTCCTTCGAATGCTGACATAATCAAGCCTTAAGTTCTTCCCTGTGTCCGAAATCGTTCCCTACTCACTATACAGGGCACTATATAGTGGGGACGCCATTTTGTAGTGCTGTCCGAAACCTTAGTGAGGATTATGTGGGAAATGCACTCAGTATAATATGTATTTATCACAAAAATACATGCATGTATTTATTATTTTTGAAAACCCACCAGCTGTCTGATCTGGCACGTTTTAATTGTGCTACAGTAATGACATAAATACCAGCGCGACGGACTTGTCCTTATCCTGTCGTCTTTCCATCTCTTCTCTACTCCACGTTGGTTCGAAGTCATATGGAATAATCTCCATGTCACATATGCGAGGGAGGCGGATATATGTGCAGAAGTATACAGTTTAATAAAGTGCAAAATATATATACAGTGAGACACAGGCAAACAGTCCAAAACGGCAGACGAGATCAAAAACGAGAATACAGGCAAAAGGGTCGGTCAAGGCGCAAACAGTACATCAAAGGCTAAGCGAGGATGAGAACGAGAAACAGGCACAAGGATCGTGAAACAGGAAATCAAGACAACAGGCAGAAAGGCTCGGTAATGCGTACATGCGTATCGTAATACTTCGCGATGCAAGTGCATCAGCACAGTCCTTAAATAGGCAAACACAGTTCCTTAATTTCCATGGAATAAAAACGTGTATTCTGTTCCCTTCTAGTGGGTTTATTGATAGAATGCAATATTATCATATCGCTTATCCTCTGTCTATTACGCCACTCTCCCCAATGGAGAATGAGCGTGCAGTATTATAATATTGCACGTTGTCAAGACAACACAATGTCATACGTCGGAGACGTAAAACTTCTGCGTAAGCGAGCAACAGTGACAATTTATAAACAAACATTTGTAAAACACTAATGTCTATGCAATAATAATTTATTATTATTATTTTCAATTTGTAAATATACGAGCACTTACAATTAAATTAGTAAAGATTCTACCACTTACATGCTAATAGTATGGCTAACTTCTTGGTAGTGTTTACCTTTTATAGTGTATGGGTTACAATGAGTAAGCAGAACAGACTAATGTGAAAAATTGTTTTAAAAAAATTATACATAATTCAATGTATGTGTCTAGAAATTAATATAATGGGCAGTATAGAGCGTCATCTGAAGACACCCCATTAGCAACAGCGTGGACGTACTTTAGCTTGGGTGTTTTGGTTTCTTTTACTACAACCCCAAATCAGAAAAAAGTTGGGACGGTATGGAAAATGCAAATAAAAAAGGAACTAGTGATTTTCTAAATTTACTTTAACTCATATTTCATTGCAGACAGTATGAACCCAAGATACAGTTGTGCTTGAAAGTTTGTGAACCCTTTAGAATTTTCCATATTTATGCATAAATATGACCTAAAACATCAGATTTTCAAATGAGTCCTAAAAGTAGATAAACAGAACCTAGTTAAACAAATGAGACAAAAATGTTATACTTGGTCATTTATTTATTGAGGAAAATGATCCAATATTACTTATCTGTGAGTGGCAAAAGTATGTGAACCTTTGCTTTCGGTATCTGGTGTGACCCCCTTGTGCAGCAATAACTGCAACTAAACGTTTCCAGTAACTGTTGATCAGTCCTGCACACCGGCTTGGAGGAATTGTAGCCCATTCCTCCGTACAGAACAGCTTCAACTCTGGGATGTTGGTGGGTTTCTTCACATGAACTGCTTGTTTCAGTTCCTTCCACAACATTTCGATTGGATTAAGGTCAGGACTTTGATTTGGCCATTCCAAAATATTAACTTTAACCATTCTTTGGTAGAACGACTTGTGTGCCTAGGGTTGTTGTCTTGCTGCGTGACCCACCTTCTCTTGAGATTCAGTTCATGAACAGATGTCCTGACATTCTTCTTTAGAATTCGCTGGTGTAATTCAGAATTCATTGTTCCATCAATGATGGCAAGCCGTCCTGGCCCAGATACAGCAAAACAGGCCCAAACCATGATACTACCACCACCATGTTTCACAGATGGGATAAAGTTCTTATGCTGGAATGCAGTGTTTTCCTTTCTCCAAACATAATGCTTCTCATTTAAACCAAAAATTTCTATTTTGGTCTCATCCATCCACAAAACCTTTTTCCAATAACCTTCTGGCTTGTCCACGTGATCTTTAGCAAACTGCAGACGAGCAGCAATGTTCTTTTTGGAGAGCAGTGGCTTTCTCCTTGCAACCCTGCCATGCACACCATTGTTGTCCAGCGTTCTCCTGATGGTGGACTCATGAACATTAACATTAGCCAATGTGAGAGAGGCCTTCAGTTGCTTAGAAGTTACCCTGGGGTCCTTTGTGACCTCGCCGACTATTGCACGCCTTGCTCTTGGAGTGATTTTTATTGGTCAACCACTCCTGGGGAGGGTAACAATGGTCTTGAATTTCCTCCATTTGTACACAATCTGTCTGACTGTGGATTGGTGGAGTCCAAACTCTTTAGAGATGGTTTTGTAACCTTTTCCAGCCTGATGACCATCAACAATGCTTTTTCTGAGGTCCTCAGAAATCTCCTTTGTTCGTGCCATGATACACTTCCACAAACATGTTGTGAAGATCTGACTTTGATAGATTCCTGTTCTTTAAATAAAACAGGGTGTCCACTCACACCTGATTGTCATCCCATTGATTGAAAACACCTGACTCTAATTTCACCTTCAAATTAACTGCTAATCCTAGAGGTTCACATACTTTTGCCACTCAGATATGTAATACTGAATCATTTTCCTCAATAAATAAATGACCAAGTATAATATTTTTGTCTCATTTGTTTAACTGGGTTCTCTTTATCTACTTTTACAACTTGTGTGAAAATCTGATGATGTTTTAGGTCATATTTATGCCGAAATATAGAAAATTTTAAAGGGTTCACAAACTTTCAAGTACCACTGTATTTCATTTGAAATACATACATTCCTGCATTTTAGGCCTGCAACACATCCCAAAAAAAGTAGGGATGGGGCAGTTTAGGGCTAATAATGAGGCAAAACAATGAAATGATGTGATTTGAAAGGAATGATGTCAACAGGTGATTGTAATCATGATTTGGGACACAATCAGTATCCAGGAAAGGCCTAGTCTTTGAGGAGCAAATATGGGTTGAGGATCTGCAGATTGTCAATAAAAGCATGAGAAAATAATTGAAATGTTTAAAAACAATGTTCCTCAAGGAAAGATAGGAAGGGATTTGGATATTTCACTCTCTGCAGTGTAAAATATAATTAAATGATTCAAGGAATCTGGAAGAATTTTGGTGTGGAAAGAGCAAGGGCACAAGCCTCAGCTGAACACCTGTGATCTCTGATTCCTCAGATGGCACTGTGTCAAGAACTGTCATTCATCTACAACCCCGATTCCAAAAAAGTTGGGACAAAGTACAAATTGTAAATAAAAACGGAATGCAATAATTTACAAATCTCAAAAACTGATATTGTATTCACAATAGAACATAGATAACATATCAAATGTCGAAAGTGAGACATTTTGAAATTCCATGCCAAATATTGGCTCATTTGAAATTTCATGACCGCAACACGTATCTCAAAAAAGTTGGGACAGGGGCAATAAGAGGCTGGAAAAGTTAAAGGTACAAAAAAGGAACAGCTGGAGGACCAAATTGCAACTCATTAGGTCACTTGGCAATAGGTCATTAACATGACTGGGTATAAAAAGAGCATCTTGGAGTGGCAGTGGCTCTCAGAAGTAAAGATGGGAAGAGGATCACCAATCCCCCTAATTCTGCGCCGACAAATAGTGGAGCAATATCAGAAAGGAGTTTGACAGTGTAAAATTGCAAAGAGTTTGAACATATCATCATCTACAGTGCATAATATCATGAAAAGATTCCGAGAATCTGGAAGAATCTCTGTGCGTAAGGGTCAAGGCCGGAAAACCATACTGGGTGCCCGTGATCTTCGGGCCCTTAGACGGCACTGCATCACATACAGGCATGCTTCTGTATTGGAAATCACAAAATGGGCTCAGGAATATTTCCAGAGAACATTCTGTGAACACAATTCACCGTGCCATCCGCCGTTGCCAGCTAAAACTCTATAGTTCAAAGAAGAAGCCGTATCTAAACGTGATCCAGAAGCGCAGACGTCTTCTCTGGGCCAAGGCTCATTTAAAATGGACTGTGGCAAAGTGGAAAACTGTTCTGTGGTCAGACGAATCAAAATGTGAAGTTCTTTATGGAAATCAGGGACGCCGTGTCATTCAGACTAAAGAGGAGAAGGACGACCCAAGTTGTTATCAGTGCTCAGTTCAGAAGCCTGCATCTCTGATGGTATGGGGTTGCATTAGTGCGTGTGGCATGGGCAGCTTACACATCTGGAAAGACACCACCAATGCTGAAAGGTATATCCAGGTTCTAGAGCAACATATGCTCCCATCCAGATGATGTCTCTTTCAGGGAGGATCTTGCATTTTCCAACATGACAATGCCAAACCACATAGTGCATCAATTACAGCATCATGGCTGCGTAGAAGAAGGGTCCGGGTACTGAACTGGCCAGCCTGCAGTCCAGATCTTTCACCCATAGAAAACATTTGGCGCATCATAAAACAGAAGATACGACAAAAAAGACCTACGGTAAGACAGTTGAGCAACTAGAATCCTACATTAGACAAGAATGGGTTAACATTCCTATCCCTAAACTTGAGCAACTTGTCTCCTCAGTCCCCAGACGTTTACAGACTGTTGTAAAGAGAAAAGGGGATGTCTCTCAGTGGTAAACATGGCCTTGTCCCAACTTTTTTGAGATGTGTTGTCATGAAATTTAAAATCACCTAATTTTTCTCTTTAAATGATACATTTTCTCAGTTTAAACATTTATGTCATCTATGTTCTATTCTGAATAAAATATGGAATTTTGAAACTTCCACATCATTGCATTCTGTTTTTATTTACAATTTGTATTTTGTCCCAACCTTTTTGGAATCAGGGTTGTACGTATAGCTGATCTAAGTACCTGGGCTTGGGATTACGTTGGCAAGCCTTTGGCAAGCTCCAGTAGGGAGTTACAGCCACAAATGGCAGTTAAAACTTTATTGTGAAGATAGGAAGCCTTATGTTGACTGTGTCCAGAAGCGCTGTCGACTTCTCTGGGCTCTGAGTCATCTGGGATCAGACCGTCACACAACTGTTCCAGGGATATTTCAACAAGACAATACAAAACCACATTCTGCACACATTACAAAGGCATGGCTGTGGAAGGAGAGGGTGCCTGTCCCCTCTGTCCCCATAGAGAATGTTTCAAGTTTCAAGTTTATTTGTATAGCGCTTTTAACAATAAACATTGTCGCAAAGCAGCTTTACAGAATTTGAACAACTTAAAACATGAGCTAATTTTATCCCTAATCTATCCCCACTGAGCAAGCCTGTGGCGACGGTGGCAAGGAAAAACTCCCTCAGACGACATGAGGAAGAAACCTCGAGAGGAACCAGACTCAAAAGGGAACCCATCCTCATTTGGGCAACAACAGACAGCCTGACTATAATATTAACAGTTTTAACAGGTATAACCCTCAACTGTCCTCATGGGGGCGTCCTTCACAGGAGCGGTGCGATAAAACTCCGACCAGACACAGGGCACCAGGATGGATCAAGCAGGTCCGAGGGGCAGAAGAGGCTAGCATCTCAATCCCAGGATCAACATGTAACTCAGAGGGACAGATTGGGGGGGGAGAGAAAGAAAACACATGATGTTAGGTATGCCCTAAAAATGACAAGTATTAAATCTGTGTGGTAGGCTCGCAGAGACGAGAGTCTTTACATCAGGCATAACACACAACAATGGCATGTTAATATGGTAAAAAAATATCATGACCTGCTCTGGCTGGATGCTTGATTGGGTGATGGGAGCACACTCCTCAGCAATGATGAGATGCAGATGGGACCCTTAGGGCTGGCCAAGACAATTCAGTTACATTTCACCGGGTCTGGGACATGCGACAGAATGTCTGACGGCCGATTCCCTGCAGGCTACGATAGCCAGTCGAGGTCTCCACCCTCTCCACCAAAAGATTTCCTGTTGACTCCATGTAACTCAGAGGGACAGATTTGGGGTGGGGGGGGAGGGAAAGAAAACAGGTTGTTAGGTATGCCCAATGTCACCTGAATAAGTAGGAGCAGTATACATATTGCACCGAGTACAAGCAGGGACTCCGGCAACTAACTATGACAGCATAACTAAAAGGAGAGAGCCAGAAGGTAACACAGGCATGAGGGAGCCCCGGGACATAAAGCAGCCAGCCACTACACCATCAACAAACTCGAGTGAGCAAGCAAGTGGGGACTGACAGCATCCATACATCCCAGTTTACCAAAATGTGTGACAAATTTTGAAACGAAAATTATGAGAATGACGACCCATAGTGTTGCATACTTTTAAGGCCTGTTTGCAGGAAGAATGGGACAAAATAACACCTGAAATGGTTCGTTACTTGGTGTCTTCAATCCCTAAACATATTTGAAGTGTTGTGAGAAGGAATGGCAACATTACAAAGTGGTAAATGCTTTACTAGCTCAACTTTTTTTTTTTTTTATGTTTACTTTTGCGGGAGGGGGTGACAATAAAATTAATGAGAGAAAACATCAAATAATGTGCTGTTGTATTGTTTTGAGTGCAATACTAATATTTTCAATTTTAATTTCAACATACAATCCCAACTGTATATTTCTTGAACTTGTAGGTATTTGCCCCCCCCTTCATAGTTGTATATCTTTCAGGATGAATTGTATAGTTTGAAGCCTTTCTTCAGCATATTAGAAGGGGCTTTGTAAGTATTGACATGTTAGTGTTTACATGTGCGGCGATTTGAAAAACTAGAGTGGCTTAACATGACCTTCACTGACTCGTGTCAGTGAAGGTCACTTTTGGGGTGTCACCCACCACCGCTGGTTATGATAATGCAACAGGGAGAAATGGGTAGTGGGGTGGTAATTGGCAATGGGGGGGTGGGGAGACTGGCCTGCATTAATGAAACTAATCCCCCCCCCCCCCCCCCCAAACACCTACACCTATTCATGTTTTGCCAAAACACCCATTCATCTGAAAACTGATCTGTCTGAGAGATGTTCAGATTATTCAGTTCTCACAATATACTATCTATTAACAAATTCTACTGATATGCCACCCTCAGATTTAGCAGTGATGCATTTCATGTTGGCAAGTAAAGCAGTGTTTAGCTGTAATTGTCAGATATGGATTAATTTTGTGTCTTTTCTCTCTGTATCTCCAGGAGCATATTCTGCACCATACAGCCAGGCTGCCTATGATGGTGGTCAGGCTCCGTACCCTCTCAGTCCCCCTGTAAAGCCTGGCTATGCCCAACCTCCTCCACCGACTGACTGTACTGTAGCTCAGCCTCCATACAACCCAGCCTACGTGGAACCGCCCAAAACCGGATACTAAACCACAACTGTCTGACACCACGCAGCCTCGGCTGGATTACAGACGCCTACATACTTCCACTTTGGGTCACGCTGGTCCTATATGTGCCATGTTTACCATGGAAAGCCTCAAACACGACTTGTTTTCCCATGTGATTTTTTTTTTTTAATTTTTTTTATATACAGTATAATATATATAAAATATTCATGTATTCATTCTCACCCAATTATTATGATACAAAGATTCTTTAAAGTTAAGAAACAGCATATACGCTTAAGCTTTCCATGGAAAATATAAAGCATATAGAACCTGTTTAACTCTAAGCCATACTCTGTGTTTTTTTTTTTTTTTTGGTTGTTGGTGAGAAGTAAAAGGGAATTGCATATTTCTTTGTTTCTTCATTTTGAGTGTAGCAGTTTTACGGTGTGGGGCTGAATCTAATTTCCAGGTGACAGGGCAGGGAGTGTATTGTGCGTGCACTTTTGACCTCAAAGTTGGCTGATTTATAATAAAATCCATCTGTAGGAAGAAACTATTGAATTTAGAGGAGAAAACCTGGCGCTTGCTCTGACTTCAGCTGTTATGGTTTAACACAGTATGTAGTCTTTAAAAAAAAAAAACGCCCTATTTATGGTAAAATGTGGGTAGTGTGGGGTAGGTGTTGCAGAAGACCCATTCATACTGACTAAAAAGGAAAAAAGTTGGAAATGTCATTACTTTTTAATGTAGTGTAGTAGCATAATGTGGAAAATGTAATTACACAGATTTATAGTTTTACATCACAATACCAAAGGTTTAACCCTCTGTTGAGGATTATGATGCCAGGATATTTTTTGTGAACATAATGTATAAAGATGGGTGTGGTAGTCTATTTCCTTTCAGTATTCAAGTTTTAGATTCGTTTGTATGTCCAAGGATCCAGAATATGCCTTATTTTTCATGTTATGCAGTCATAGGTGAGGACAATATATTAACCAGCAGATGTGACTTCAAGGGTCGTATCTAATATCAGTTTAAAAGAGGATGTTCAGCTTTTTTTTTTTTAAACATCTTTCATGACATCTTTGCGATAGAAATGAAGTTGGAAACTTGAAGACAGACTTTTGTGGGTGGTGATGTTTTCATTTCAGTCAGCCTGATTGTTTCTGGACACAAGCAGCTCATATCAGGAGGAGAAAAAAAAAAAAGTTTGCAGCTGCACAAAAAGCTTGAAGTTGCGTAATCATGTACAACTTTCGGAATTTTTTGGAATTGTTGAAACTGTGTTTAAGGCCTCAGTCAGACTGTAATATTCGAATTGTCTTCTTTCACCCTGTTCATTCAGCTGTGCCTGATTTTCATCTCCACTCTGTTCCTCCTCCACATGTATGACTGGTTTTAGATACATGTAAAATATTTTCATTCAGAACACCTCTATACTTGTAAAAGCAAATTAAAGATGAATGTGCTTGAATGGTGACTTAATTTATTTTAATTAAATCATTAACAGTAAAATGTCTGTATAGTTTGATACATTATAAAGGGCTGAGAATTACAGACCAACAGGTCTGGACATTTATATGTTTATTTATGAATACTTTGTTTGACCCAGTCACACAAACACTAAAAATACAAGTGTTTCACTTTTGCTTTAATTAAGGATCTTGCTGAGCAGCAATAAAAGGTAATCCAAGATCATCAGATGAACACACACACACACAAAAGACAACCAAAAGAAACATGGTTGGATGCTTGTCAATTTTCTTCATCTTCACTTCTGGTCAAGAACCTGTGTCAATGTCCATATCTTCCACTTCCTCGGCTTCTGGTCGACAGATCTCCTCTATAGCCAGTTCTATAAAGAATTAGTGAACAATTGTTTATTTTTTGGTCTTCACGACATTTTCATGGCAAAAAGAGTTTGAAAAACAAGTGTCCCTTATGCGTCTTTTCCTAAAATGCGCTAAAACAAACGTCAGTAAAAATGCTGTTGACTAGCACTGCTACACTATTATGGCCAAAAGCACAGACACCTGACCATCACAGCCATATGTGGTTCTTCCCCAAACTGTTGCCACAAAGTTTGAAGCACACAATTCTACAAAAATCTCTTTGTGTGCTGTGGTATTATTTCCCTTCACAGGAACTAAGAGACCCAAATGACATTGTCCCTGTGCACAAAGCGAGCTCCATGAAGACATGGTTTGGCAAGGTTGGAGTAGAAGAACTCATGTGGTCTGCACAGAGCCCTGAACTCAACCCCACTAGGGTTCATCTTTGGGATGAAGTGGAATGCTGAACCCCAGACCTTCTCACCGGACATCAGTGTCCAACCTCAGTAATGCTCTTGTGACCGAATTAACAAAAATTCCCCCCACAGCCATACTCTAAAATCTAGTGGAAAGCCTTCCCAGAAGAGTGGAGGCTACTATAACAGCAAAGGGGGACTAAATCTGGTATGTTCAACAAGCACATGTTTGTGTGATAGTCAGGTTTCCACATTTGCCATATAGCATAATGGAGAAGTTTTGATGATGCATTGTATAACTGCTGTGCTTGGACTAGATTGTGCCTCACTTGTAAGTTATTTACACGATTCGCTGAGTAATCAGTGCAGGTGTTGGGATCCTTTGCATCAGGCAAAAACAATTTAAATCAAGTGATATTCTGCAAAAAAAAAAAAAGTTACCATGCACTGGAACCAGAAAATATTAGCTTTTTTTTTTTAATTCTCCAAAAAAAAAAAAAAACCACAACAACCCAGAGAAGTTTCTGAATCTTTGAGGGTGCTAAGCAACAACCTACTTTCCATTTTATTTGTACAAGTTCTAAACAAACCAACCCACCCTGCATTTTTATAGCGCCACCTGGTGTCTCAAGGGCAAATAAGAATTTGTACTACTACAAAACAGCCATGATAAGAGAATAAAGAAATGAACATATTATTCCACTTAGATTTCCCCAACCCTTAAGGCTTATAATCCGGTAATTACACAGAAACCAACACAAAAGAATTAAGCGAATAACTATATCACATTATACGAGTGAAGCATAGGAAGGTGTGCTACCATCTACAATGTTCAGGAACTTGCTTTATAGTTACTAACTATGCCCAACAGGTGGCAGCTGAATAAACCAGGTTGGGGGGGGGGGAGAAGAGTTGAATATACTCACCTTCACACTCTGAAAGGTCAGGGATTCTACGGAGTGTGTCTCTGATGGCAGGGATGATCTGATGGTACATGTGCAACACATCCAGACAGTGCACAGAGAAAGACGAGTCATTCAGGAGGAGCCAGTGCAGTAACATAAGTGTCTCCCTCAGTGAGTGAACACCGGGACCCGTCCATGTCTGAATACCACCTACGTGCTTCTCCTGACCTTTGATACACAGCCACTGTCTGTGTAAGACCAACACCACCGTCCGGACCACCTGAACAGAAAAATGCCATAACACATGAAAAAGAGGTTAGAGCCAGTCTCAGTTCAAATGATGACTGAATATGAAAACTTACTACTTTTTCCCTGCAATACAATTTGACAGAGCAGACTAAGTGTTGGTACAAGGAAAACAAACTAGGGGTTCATCAATTACTGTTCATTGTACAAATGATTTTATTGTTTAAAATAAAAAAAATTAGCTGGTTAAGATAATGCCAATAGTGGGGGCGTCGTGGCTCGGGTGGATGGGGCGCTGTGCCATGGATCCGGGGACGATCCCTCCCCGTCTCTCTCCCGCTTATTTCCTGTCTCTACACTGTCCTATCTAATAAAGGTGGAAAAAGCCCCCAAAAAAATCTTAAAAAAAAAAAAAAAAAAGATAATGCCAATAGTGTGCAAAGCGTCAAGATAAACAGCAGTGACTTTGAAGAATGTAAAATATGAAACATTGTTTTGTTTTTAACACTTGTTTACTGCATAATTCCATACATGTTCCATATGTTATTTCATAGTTTTGATGTCTTCAGCATCGTTCTACAATGTAGAAAATAGTCAAAATACAGCAAAACCTATGAATGAGTAGGGGTGTCCAAACTTCTGACTGGTACTGTATATCGCAAACAGCCTCGGTTACTCTTTACATCAAAACACATACCTGCAAACTCAGAAGGTCTGAAAAAGGTGACAAACTTTTTTACCCCCCACCCCCCGACGTAAACCAAAACCTGAGCCTGCCTCCTCTCCGAAAAAAGGTGCAACATAGCTACAGGTAAACAAAAAACCTTTTTATTAACATAACCTTGCTTTTTGGTCAATCAATCAGTGCAAAATGGCTGATGGTCAATCAACAAAATCAACCACAATCAAGTAACAACAATGTCAAGCTGAGTAATTTACTAATAGTAAATCTCATTTCTTCATTTTTTTGGCCTGGACAAGCCGTTCCATGGCCAGTTTCCTCTGCTTTGCCATGTGTCTCTTTCGGGCGACATAGCTTCAGCCCACTAAGGGCTACTTTGTCTTCAGCCAGCCCTTGGGCCAGGTTCACCATCACTGGTGCAAAGGTGAAAGGAAGTGAATATTCAGCCTAAACAAAGAAAATATTATTAGATTTACATTATTAAAGCTGGTTTAATATTCACAAACTTCCATTGCTATTACAAAGTTGTTAAGACTGGATCCTCATTCCAATAGACATGATCTAGGCTACGGTAGTTAATCCCTAAATTAACTAAACATCTCATCTCATCATCTCTAGCCGCTTTATCCTTCTACAGGGTCGCAGGCAAGCTGGAGCCTATGCCAGCTGACTACGGGCGAAAGGCGGGGTACACCCTGGACAAGTCGCCAGGTCATCACAGGGCTGACACATAGACACAGACAACCATTCACACTCACATTCACACCTACAGTCAATTTAGAGTCACCAGTTAACCTAACCTGCATGTCTTTGGACTGTGGGGGAAACCGGAGCACCCGGAGGAAACCCACGCGGACACGGGGAGAACATGCAAACTCCACACAGAAAGGCCCTCGCCGGCCCCGGGGCTCGAACCCAGGACCTTCTTGCTGTGAGGCGACAGCGCTAACCACTACACCACCGTGCCGCCCTAACTAAACATGCAATGTACAATATTTTTTTGGTAATGTAGGCTAGTCTACTCCTATATTGCCTAACATTAGCCTACTGGCAAAATATCAAGTAACCTGTTAAACAGTGAAATGGTAGAATTACAGAAAACTACAAGCCTAGCCTATTTAGCCTAATCTATACACACCTCTGCATTGGCAACTCGCTGAAATGTAGGTACAGGCACCCTAACTCACTCCCTCATAACATCAGGCCCCTTGGAAACACTGCTCTGGGACTGGAAGGACACTGGATGTGGTCATAACAGTGCACACTTTCTGACGGTGCACCTCTGTTTGGCAGTGTGCCAAAAGAGCATGAGAGCCTTTGTTGCTGTAATTTATTTCTTTTTGGCAAAGGCTGTATTTTGAATACCCAGCTTTGTCTATCTTGTTAAAAAAAAAAAAAAAAAAAACTGTTACAGCGGGAAGCTGTGCTGAACTCCCTTCACTTCAGTCTTGACCTCGGTTTTTAGCCAGGCCCAGCTCCACCTGCACCTCAGACCTGCATCAAGCTTTGCTACATAAACAGCATCTTCCTCTTTAAGCTCCCTCATTCTGGAAAAGAATTGACCAAATATTATCGGCTGGGTCAGGGCTCCTTTTTGTTACCATAAACGTTTGTAAAGGCTAACTCTAACTACAGCCATCCATGTTAAATGATCCGCCGGAGAAGGTGTTTCAATCACTTAAAAAACGCTGGTGTACTAACGTTAATGTTACATGTTCGTTTTCATTCCTCATCTTGTGACAATGTCGCATTATCATCAGATAACAGTACAGATGCAGTAGAGATAGCCTTCACAAAAATTATTCGAACTGAACCGACCGGTATGAAAGGTTAACGTTAACACACAATTCACTGATGTTAGCTGACATCCTAGCTCACGTTAGCATACAAGCTGAAAAACTTTACATTATGTATACCGTTAAACATGTTGGAAAAGGTTTCATGTCACGACACACGTAACGTTGCTAAAGTAGGATTATCTTTGACAAACCAAGTTTAATTTACACAGCATATTACATTGTTGGCAGATAATGAGACTTACCTCAAGTCTGTCGCTAGTGTCCACAGATCTCTGAAGTCTCTGACGCAAGTCGTATGTTTACTGTCTATGGTTTAGTCAGGCAAAGGTTTAGTTCGCTGTGGGAAAGATGGATTGACTTGGATGTTTGTGATTGGCCAAATGAGTAGCGTGTGATTGGCCAAATGACTCTTGTGAAGATGGCAATCCCATTTTACTGAAAGTCCCATCCACCGCTGACCACCCCCCCCCAAAAAAAAACTCTTCGGATCTAGATGAATCACAAGAACGACATTTTGTTTGCAAAACGGCGAATTTCACCGAAAAGCGACTAGTTTGCAGATATGCAAACATCAGAATGGGGGAAAACGTGATCTCATTGACTTTGACTGTGGCATGGTTGCTGGAAGCAGACAGGCTGTTCTGAGTATTTCAGAAACTGCTGATCTCATGGGGTTCTCAGGGTTTACGCAGAATGGTGCAAAAAAAATCCACCTTCCAGCAAGCAGCAGTTATGTGGGCAGAAGAGAAGTCAGAAGAGAATGGCTAGACTGGTGGAGCTGATGGGAAACCTACAGTAACTCTTTACAACCGTGGTGAGCAGAAAAGCATCTCAGAACACACAACACCGTGAACCTCGGCTACAATGGGCACAGGCTCATTTCAAAGACTGATTTTAGGCTTTTACAAACAACTAATGACAAAAAGGCTGATTTTTAAACAAACAGGTCACAATGTTTTTTAAACTTCTGCTAGATAGAAAGAGGACAGTCATCTAACGTCAGTGGATAACCAGGAAGAACTCACTAACTAAAGTGGCCTTCTTGTGCTTTTTACCTCACTGCTGCATGAGCAGGTAGATTCAGCGCTGAGAGCAGCCCACATACACGTCTTCTGTGTGAACAGCTTGGCTAACAATCGGACAACCTGCAAACAGACCAATTGGAGGTGTGAATACTCAATTTCTGATTATGCAGCTCTGTCTCAGCATCTGTGGTACTATACAGTAGCTCTGTGCACACGCAGGAGTGTTAATGAATAAAATCTATTTTTAAACATCATTTCTGATGGATTGAGACTACAGAAGTCCTGTGGTGAGAAAGTAATGAATAGTTAGAGGACTGTTAATACACATTCCCAAATGGTGTAGGTACAAGGCAAGTAGACATAATAAAGTAGCTACTAAGTGTACACTACAGCGTACTTGCAAGTTTGTGTTTTGGACAAAAGCTAAGTGTACGCATTTAATACTGTATATTACCTCAACTTCCAAACGCGACCACATGTCTTCAGGAATTACTTTATTTGATCTGGAGGTCACATACTGGAAAAGTCGTACAAATGGACATGCATCTAGGAAAGAGAGGGTTTAATTATAGCAACATTAGTGTATATTACACACAATGACTGCTAAAGTTCTTTCTGTATACTGTATCATACTTACAGATATGAGAGCAAAGCTTGTTTGCTATTTTGTCACAATCCACCAGAAATGCCAGAAATCTCACAAAGAGCCAAACAGTGCTGTATGGTGATTCCAAAGACAGGTTTTGGGACACAGCCTGACTTGCCAATACCACCTGAAATCTGTGTTCGAAACAGCTCAATGACAAATAGATCCTAAAATCTCAAATCATTATCAACCAATTGTTGCACAAGCAAAGTATATAAATGTGTGTGATGGTCTGGGAAAGCCTTTCATAGCAAACAGTCCAAAATAAATTTGTTGTTGTTCTGCCAAAGAAAACTGCACGAAACAAAGCTTTTTCCTCAAAACAGCGTTCAAACTTTCTATACATGCCTAGACTTTCTGCAAAGACACCTAAGGAACCAGTTTAATACAGGAAATTACCTCCCCAATTTAGTTTTTGTAAGTTCCCACCCACCAGCTGTCCCCAGGGAGAGTGAAGGCCAACAAATGCTTCCTTCAGAACAAACATGCAGCATCACCGGGAGGTGCAACACACTATCTGCCCTCTTCCACATACAGCTCTGGAACAAATTAAGAGACCACTGCAAAATTATCAGTTTCTCTGGTTTTACCATTTATAAGTGTGTGTTTGAGGAACATGAACATTTTTGTTTTATTCCATAAACTACGGACAACATTTACTCTAAACGCCACATAAAATATTGTCACTTAGAGAACTTAATTGCAGAAAATGACCACGGGTCAAAAATCACAGATGAAGTGTTTTCAGACCTCAAATAATGCATAGAAATCAAAATCATATTCAAACACCACAATACAACGTTTGAACTTAGGATGAGTTCAAAAAAAAAAAAAAAAATCAATATATGGTGGAATAACCCTGACATTTAAGTCACAGCTGTCATGCGTCTTGGCCTGCTCTCCACCAGTCTTTCACATTGCTCTTGGGTGACTTTATGCCACTTCTGGTACAAAAATTCAATCAGCTCAGCTTTGATGGCTTGTGACCATCCATCTTCCTCTTGGTCACAGTCCAGAGGTTTTCAGTGGGGTTCAGGTCTGGAGATTGAGCTGGCCATGACAAGGTCTTGATCTTGTGGTCCTCCATCCACACCTTGATTGACCTGGCTGTGTGGCATGGAGCATTGTCCTGCTGGGAAACCCAATCCTCAGAGTGAGGGAACATTGTCAGAGCAGAAGGAAGCAAGTTTTCTTCCAGGATAACCTTGTACATGGCTTGATTCATGTGTCCTTCACAAACAAAAACTTGCCCCATTCCAGCCCTGCTGAAGCATACCCAGATCACCAATCCTCCACCAAATTTCACAACGGGTGCGAGACACTGGGGCTTGTAGGCCTCTCCAGGTCTTCGTATAACCATTAGACGGCCAGGTGACAGGAAAAGCTGAAAACTGGACTCATCATACAAGATGACCTGACTCCAGTCCTCTGTGGTCCAATTCTTATGGTCTTTAGTAAACCTCAGCTTAGCTCTTCTTCGTTTCTCATTGATGAAGGGCTTTTTTCCAGCTTTGCAAGACTTCAACCCCACTCAGAGGAGCCTGTTTTGAACTGTCCTTGCGGTTCAAAACTTAACCCCAGCTGCCATTTGCCATTCTGTTTGTAGGTCACTTGATGTCATCCTACGGTTGAGTGACATTTGAAGGAGTTGACAATCATCCCGGTCAATGGAGAGTCGTTTTCACTCTCTGTCAGTCAGTAACTTTTTTTTGTCCCCAATATCTGCTGCTTGACCTTGTTGTTATGAACTGCCGTCCTTGAAATTTTGAGGACGGAAGCAACCTGTCGCTCACTGTATCCCTCTGCCAGTAAAGCCGGAACTGAACCGTAATTTTTTCCACTCAAAACCTTTGTTTTTAACTCAAGACGATCTATGACCACAATAGTGGTTTTTATACTTTCCACAAGATTTGGTTTAGGTGATCACCTAATCAATACCTCATTAAGTAAAATGAGGTGTGCTTGTGTTGGAATTCCAGCACAGACACTGGAATAAAATGGCTGACACACAGAGATGCTTATTTAAGAAAAAAAATTGGTCTCTTAATTTTTTCCATAATCTCTCAGACACCCACAATTGGCCAGTGATTGTGACTGACACAATGACACGAGTCATTGACACGATATGGCTAGTGTCGCTATGGTTGACAGGGGAGAGAGTTTATGCTCTAGCCCTTCCAACCAGAGGGCACAGCTCATTTTGTTGTCTTGGACTCCTGGCCATGGACAGCCCCGGCATCATTGGGATTCAAACTGTGAATAAACTGAAAAAAAAAAAAAAAAAATCAGTATATGGCATTTGTTTTTAGACAGTTAATGTGTTTGTGCCAGATTTTAAAATGCTTAACATTCCTTATGGAGATACATGCAAAAGAGAAAGACATTGCAGTTCAGTTCAGACTGCAGTTTTTAGAAAATATCAAAATTTCACAAAGTGGGGGCGTCATGGCTCAGGTGGATAAGGCGCCATACCATAAATCCAGGGACCCAGGTTCGATTCCAGCCCGAGGTCATTTCCCGATCCCTCCCCGTCTCTCTCTCCTGCTCATTTCCTGTCTCTACACTGTCCTATCCAATAAAGGTGCAAAAATGCCCAAAAAATATCTTTAAAAAAAAAAATTTCAAAGTGAAAGGGCTTCCCAGACTACCACACATGAATACCAAAAATTATATTCAAAAGAATTAAAACTAAAAACAGTAAAAGAATAAATGCCTACTATTAATCAATCAGGATAGGATTTTTCATGCATTTATGATCATTTAACAACAAAAACTCAATATAACCAAATCTGATCATTATTCTGTATAATTTACAGTACTAAATAGTAAGAGGAAAAAAGTGTGTACATTTTGGCCTATTATTATGGCCGGATTACTTAACCAAACCAATAATTGCATTATCAGTTTTTCTTTGGCTAATCAGATACAAGGTACGCCACCACACTTGCCAGAGCAGTTGGGGATTAGGCTTCTTGCTCAAGGGCGCTTCAGCCAGTCCTGCTGGTCCAGGGAATCGAACCAGCAACCTTTTGGTCCCAAAGCTGTTCCTCTAACCATTAGGCCATGGCTTCCCCCAATACAGCCTATGTACGATGCTGTTTTAATGTGGATATAAAGAAACTGTCTCAGACTGATGCATACCTCCACAGTTGGCTCTCCTCGGCTCTCTCAGCCAGTGCACACAGAGTCCCGAGACTACAATTCACCACAGCTTCTCTCTGACTTGCGTTACTGACAAACTTCAAATCCACTAACTGGAAAAGCTTCTTGAGCAGAGGATCGTGGGATTGCAGCTCATCACAGGCGTTCTCTGCAGTGCTACTATGACCTGTAGTCCGAGGCTGACGGAGTCGGTTTTCACTGGGCTTTTCTGAATCCTTTCCCTCTTGACCGCCCAGAACGGAGTTTACAGCTTCAATACTTTCACACACAATGTAATAAAGAGCTTTTATAGCTGCCAAGGCAAACTCTTCTTGAGCAACTAAAGACTCCTCAAGTGTGGAATCAGAGCTGCTGTCTGATGCTCCTGGTTGTGGGGATGGGGGGAAAAATGAAGCCATTGTAACTTATACTTCATGAATGCCCAAAATTCATTATATATTTAAACAAATAAATAAAATAAAAAATAAAATAGGAACACCACACCCACAACACTAGAATAGGGACGTCAAATTCCAATTAAAAAAAAAAAAATGGTGAAATCCAAACATTTTGCAAAATCAAATGAGTCTATAATGTTCATCCTAATTTTACATCATAATAATAGTGTATTATAACAATTTTGCATTTAAAAAAATAGGATGCATTTAGTCACCTGAATCACCAGAAATCAAACAAAGCCCTATAGATTCCCATCCCTACCTGATAGGGCACTTGCTTTAAGGGGACCCTTTCCTGACCGGTCAATGGTCTCAAGGGTCTGGCAATAAAGGCTGATGTGATAGTGAAGTAACGGAAGGAGGTGGACAGCAGGAGGACAGGACCTTCTGAAGAGCTGAGTGGAAGCACAGTGTGTTAGCATGGCCAGTCCTGACATGGCCAGACTCTGATGTTGATAGAAATGCACTCGAGGCTGATGGAGCAGCCGGATGTCTGTGGCGGTCGTGGTGGAACTGACTGAAGATCTGCTGAAGAATAAGGAGAAGGGTTCATGTTTAGTACAGTCCCTAGATAACTAAATATCATGTACGTTATTGATAAGAATGGGCTGATTGACCTATTGCATATGTCATCATAAAGCAATAAGGCACCAGACAGCGTTAGTGATTTTATCATCAGTAAAGGTATCCACAAAGCAGAGTGATAAAGTCCAATGCTAAACATCTGTTATCTGCTAAAATTCAGTTTTCAATAAATAATTTTATTTATTATTAACAATATTCGGCGGCACGGTGGTGTAGTGGTTAGCGCTGTCGCCTCACAGCAAGAAGGTCCTGGGTTCGAGCCCCGGGGCCGGCGAGGGCCTTTCTGTGTGGAGTTTGCATGTTCTCCCCGTGTCTGCGTGGGTTTCCTCCGGGTGCTCCGGTTTCCCCCACAGTCCAAAGACATGCAGGTTAGGTTAACTGGTGACTCTAAAATTGACCGTAGGTGTGAATGTGAGTGTGAATGGTTGTCTGTGTCTATGTGTCAGCCCTGTGATGACCTGGCGACTTGTCCAGGGTGTACCCCGCCTTTCGCCCGTAGTCAGCTGGGATAGGCTCCAGCTTGCCTGCGACCCTGTAGAAGGATAAAGAGGCTACAGATGATGAGATGAGAGATTAACAATATTCGATATATACAACTTTTCCACCACAGTGTGGTCCGTTAACAGTAATCTCTGGTGGCTAAACAAGGATTAGGGCAATCTATGGACAGAACAATGGCATTCAACAGTTTAAAACCTAGCACATTAGTACAGAATTTCAGTGCAGTCACCGGTTCACACATATATATCGATTACTTTGCAAGGGCTTTGAACATGGCTGAGCCATTCAGTTTTTAAAAACTGAAAAATAACCGAGGCATTTTAGACCACTCGGATCCAAAATGCGGACAAGATCCAATCTGGTTACTTTCAAATAAAAACGGCCTCAAGAATTGCGCAAAAGAAAATCGTTAACCAGATCATCAGAAAAATCAAACCCCAACAATACCACAGCCCAGGAGCCAAGAGAGCAAAATTGGCTGTGCTCTTTGGTTGGGAAGGATGGCATTACTCTCTCCACTGTCAATCACAGCGATACTAGTCAACTGTGAACTCATGTATGCAGAAGGCGGTAGATAGCACTTTCCCCCTCCGAGCGTGTTACGCTACATGAGCAGGAGTTTAAAAAGATGCACTAGTTGGCATCACATGCCTTGGAGGAGGCATGGGTTAGCCTTAGTCGTCATATGTTGGGGAGACCTAACTGTTGGGTGGGAACTGGCAAGTGATCAAATTTGGGAGAAAAAAACGTTCCTAGCACATGATTAGATATTATCCTATTATGCCTCTTTACCAATTAATTTTTTTCCTCCTTATTGTGGTTATATTTACACCAATTTGACCTACTATATAGGTAAGCAGACATACAATTACTAACTCTAGCCCATCTGCTGCTATTCACATGGCGCATTTCAGCCACCACAGGACAACTGCTAAGCAGATATTATAGATATAAAAGATGAAAGTGGAGCAAAGAAAAAAACCCTGAACTTTTGAAAGTCAAACTAAGATTGGGGGGGGTGCAGGCGTAATGTCCCCCGAAAATATTTTAATAACATAGCACGCAAAACCCTGCATTCTAGTGCATTTTAGTACTTATTTTCACTAAAACAAGTTATAACTTTTAACCCTTTTTCTTTCATGTACATTAATGACTAACGTCAAAAATATCACATTTAATTCCCCTAGTTAATGAGTAATTTTCAGGAGCGCATTTAGAAAACACGGTGATTTTCCTCGCTACACAGTTCATTACTTTGAAAAATATCAGACAGTTGAAGGTAAAGTCAGCAAAATCCCAAAACAGTACTGATAAAAAGTAAAGGTCTGTTAGAGTTTCTAAAGCTTTCAGGTTTCAATGTTGGGGATATTGAGCCTCGCTTATCAATCTTTTAGTAGAGTTGTGCGTTTGCATACGCTAAAGTGAACTAAACATTTCCAATTTCATCTCATCTCTAGCTGCTTTATCCTGTTCCACAGGGTCGCAGGCAAGCTGGAGCCTATCCCAGCTGACTACGGGCGAAAGGCGGGGTACACCCTGGACAAGTCGCCAGGTCATCACAGGGCTGACACATAGACACAGACACCCATTCACACTCACATTCACACCTACGGTCAATTTAGAGTCACCAGTTAACCTAACCTGCATGTCTTTGGACTGTGGGGGAAACCGGAGCACCCGGAGGAAACCCACGCAGACACAGGAAGAACATGCAAACTCCGCACAGAAAGGCCCTCGCCGGCCATGGGGCTCGAACCCGGACCTTCTTGCTGTGGGGCAACAGCGCTAACCGCTACACCACCATGCTGCCCTACATTAGTTCGTATTGTCTGTAAATTTAAACACACCAATGAATACCAAATTTCTCATGTAAATCAGGGGCGCAGCTAGGATTTTTCAGGGTGGGCGTGTGTGTGTGTCAGTCACACACTGGCAGCCTGAGTACATTATGTAACAAAAAATAAATTACCATTGCTAGTTTTAGGTAGCTTACAAACCGGCTCTTCCATTATTGCTGTTTCTTCCACGTTTTCTTGATGTTGTGTTCTAGAAATGGCACTAAAACTTAGCGTCGAAACCACAAAATGCAACTTTGATGGAAAAAAATATATATAATAAATTGCTTACCTCTCTTCACGTTGAAAGAAGGAGGAAAGTTTTGCTTGTTTTGACATGGCGAATTATTAACACGAGGAAATACTTGTAATTTGCAACTAAAAAGACTGCAGCTACACTGGCAGCTTGAACATGCTTTCTAGTGCGATTGTGTTGCGCTTGCGCAGAATGGTGTCAGTCCTGCGCGCCTTAGCTCGTGCACCTGAAGGCGCGCACGCCTAACGAGCTCTGGTACGCTCGCCGTTAAAAAAGAACGCCTGTCTTTAATCAATGAACTATGTTTGGGCTGTTTAAGGACTGCGCCCATGCAAGGACGATGCGAAGTATTACGCCGCGTCTAGGAACGCAAAAAATCCGAAAAATAAATTTCTCCATTCGGAAAACCGGAGATTTTCAAGAGTTTTGTCAAAAATCCGGATTTCCGGAAGACTTTCATCCCTGGACATATGATGGATTATTCTTAACACAGCAGTGACACTTCACAAAAGACTCAAGTGCTTTGCCTTTAATCAAACCCAGTGCAATCGTGCAGTACTTACGGACTAGTGTAGTCCAATTGGGTGAATATGGCAGGTAGAGCATCTGGACTGATGCACAGTAAGTGACAAAGCCCTAAAGAGCTCGGTTCCAAAGGGTGCTGAAGCAGCAGATTCAATAACGCAGGTCCTGTAATGACAAATCAACATCAACCTCACAGCAGCATAAACTCCTTCAGGGGAGGGGAGGAAAAAAATAAATAAATCACAATCACCTTTGTACTGAATCCTGTTTGTATCCTGGGCTGCGTCTGAGCTCATCTGCTCATCATCACTTTTTCCTTGGTTTTGTTTCCCACCTATTTTAAATGGTTAAAATATTGCTATATAACTATAGCAGGCATTCATGGGGAAAAAAAAAAAAAAAATCACGAACAACCATAATTTTCTTAATGTAAATCTCATCTCATTATCTCTAGCTGCTTTATCCTGTTCTACAGGGTCGCAGGCAAGCTGGAGCCTATCCCAGCTGATTACGGGTGAAAGGCGGGGTACACCCTGGACAAGTCGCCAGGTCATCACAGGGCTGACACATAGACACAGACAACCATTCACACTCACATTCACACCTACGGTCAATTTAGAGTCACCAGTTAACCTAACCTGCATGGCTTTGGACTGTGGGGGAAACCGGAGCACCCGGAGGAAACCCACGCGGACACGGGGAGAACATGCAAACTCCACACAGAAAGGCCCTTGTTGGCCACGGGGATCGAACCCGGACCTTCTTGCTGTGAGGCGACAGCGCTAACCACTACACCACCATGCCGTCCTTAATGTAAATTTTCAAATATTTTTAAATATTGTCTTGAGATCATGGCTTATAGTTTTTACTGACGTATGGAAATGGCCGATTAGGCTTGTAGATGCACGTTTGATTTTATATTAACAGCCAATTTAAGGGGAAACTGGTTAAAATAGGACAAAAGATGTGACTACTTCTAAAGAACTTGCCCAGTAATCTTTATGACCACATGTGAATGCATTGTGTCATAGATCTTGATTTTACTGGTCACACTCATTACAGAGGTCATCATTCAGACATTGTTCAACAGAATCTTTGTATTGCAGCATGCTGCACAACACTATTCACACTATACATAAAAGGTTTGAAAAAAAAAAAAAAAAGTATTCATTATTTCCCTCTCATATGTAACCCAGATTTTTTTGACAGTGGGACCAACATGAACCACATTACATCTGATTTGAAATTCAAGTTTGGACCAGATTCATACTGCATGTATTACTGAAATACAGTAGATAAGGTACAGGATGAGCGACACCTCAGTTTGAACAATCGGATCCAAATTCATGTAATCCTTACATCAATAGAACTTAATAAATCAATACAATGCATTCATTGCATTTTCACTCCAGCAGAGATTCATACTGGGTGTAAAATATATCTTGTTCACATTATCAGATACTGACCACATTAAAAAGATCATGGGGGAAAAAAAAGCCAAATGGAAAATCAAATCTCATCTCATTATCTCTAGCCGCTTTATCCTGTTCTACAGGGTCGCAGGCAAGCTGGAGCCTATCCCAGCTGACTACGGGCGAAAGGCGGGGTACACCCTGGACAAGTCGCCAGGTCATCACAGGGCCGACACAGACACCCATTCACACTCACATTCATACCTACGGTCAATTTAGAGTCACCAGTTAACCTAACCTGCATGTCTTTGGACTGTGGGGGAAATCGGAGCACCTGGAGGAAACCCACGCAGACACGGGGAGAACATGCAAACTCCACACAGAAAGGCCCTTGCCGGCCACGGGGCTCGAACCCGGACCTTCTTGCTGTGAGGCAACAGCGCTAACCACTACACCACCGTGCCACCCCAAATGGAAAATCTCAGGGGCAAAGTACATTACAATAATCAAGTGAAAAAATAAGCTGCGATTTTCAGATAACATGACCAAATTAATTTTCCCCATTGCTTCCAAACGTGATCTACAGTCCGTCTGCTGCACACTGGCAAATTTGATGACCCTTTGATGGTGTCTTTTTGCAAGTCTCGGACATCCTTTTCCCAACCTACATTATACAACACCATCATTGCCTCAGAGTCTGGCCAAGAACTTACAAGCTCACTTAACACTACATTCATCCCTGTACAAACTACTCACACTGTACAATACAGCATTACCTTAGTGCATTTTATTTGGAGAGATTATTAAACAGGACATACCCTTTTTCCACAAGCTCTGGTCAAAATCAGGGCTCGACATTAACTTTTTAATCCACTTGTCCAGTCGGACAAGCATCGAGATTTTTCACTTGTCCTGACCATAACCTTTTTATTACTACGTATTTACTAATTCGATGAAAGGAAAGTGGTTGTCATACCCGCGCAATGGACTTTCACTCATGCGCACGTTGAACAGCATGCGCCTCTAATGACAAGCACCTACCCTGGATTAAGCACAATCAGCGCATGCATAAAAGGACACTGCCAACACTTACACGGTGCAAAGCAGTGCTCGAATTAAGTGGTCTCGCAGTCTCGCCACGACAGTTATTTCCTCTGTGCGAGAGTTGTTCAGAAAGTCAGGTTACCCCGTGCGCTACTTGATTTTTCAAGCAGGGGCAACCTGACTTTCTGAACAACTCTTGCACAGAGGAAATAACTGTCGTGGCGAGACTGTGAGACCACTTAATTCGAGCGCTGGTGCAAAGTATTACAGTGTTTATCACCATTACCGAGCCGTTGTTATTGCATTGTCTTGCTGGTTATTGGCGCTCGTTTCTGTGTTTTGGTTTCCGATCTTGTCCTGCCTAGTTTAGTCTGTTTGTGCCTCGCTTGACCCTTTTGTGCATTTATTGTTACAGACTCAGCCTGCCGTTTTGGACTACATGCCTGTTTGCTTCTTTTATAATAAAGACTCTTCCTGCATATCCGTCTCCTCTCTAATCAACCTGTGCTTACTAACACTGGTTCACAAAGCTTATCAAAAAGGAGGTATAGTTATGATACTCCTTATGCTTTAATGATTTATAATATTTCAATAAAACTCAAACTTTAAATGTAACAATAAACAAAAACTATCCAATGCCCCATTATGGTGCACATGTTGTTATAACCCATTACCTCATCTGCAGTTTTCAGAGTTAAACTCACCCAAATTCAAGGCTTCTGTAGTAAATAAAGTTAAATCTTGATTAATCCAGTAAAATTTGAAGTATAAATTAATTTAAAGAAATGAAACCGGAAGAAAACAAGTTGGACATGATGAGGGTGACAGGATCACGTTGTAAATGAAAAACCGTGAGCGAATTCAGCATTGTCGTAAAATTCCTGCGAAATATTTAAATAATATTAGCTGGCTGTGAGTGGTCTATCGCAAGGGTTCTCAACCTTTTCTACTTTAAGGCCCACCTATTCGTACTTGTAAGGAGTCGGGGCCCAGTATAAAAAGATCCCCAATTATTTTGGTGCATCCATTCTATTAGAATGTAATAATCTATTGTAAAAAGTGTATTAATGGAATGCAGCATCACTCCCTGTTACAGATGGGAGCCCAGGAATTCAATAAATACAAACTGTTTTTAATTGTAGGTATTGCATTTAAAACTGTATGGATGTGCCAAAAGCCAATATAAAACCATGCATGCTGGGCACTCTCAGTCAAAAGTGATTAATGATCCAAAAGCACAGTGTGCTTGATTAACACAGGAACTTATTGCCATGTTTGTGTTCAGCAAACAAGCAAGTTATTAAAACCAAGAAGTACACTCCAAAGAAGTGGATATAGAAACCACTCAATGGGATTAGATCCTTACACGCTAACAAAGAAGGATTTTTCCTACGAGTTGGAAAATTATCCATCCGTTGAGTTCCCGGATCTCTCAAACTACCTGGTGCTGCAGACCTCGTTCTATATGGACAGACAGGTGAAAACCTGGAAGAGCATGAAGGCGTACAACTTTTTATATCTGGCTGGGTTAAAGATCTGGGGATCAGGACATTGCAAGATAGACAGTGGTAGACGGATCTAAGTGCAGGAAGTGTGTTTATTAGCAGACGTGATGTTTAAAAAAATGGAAGCAAAACAGAGTATTTAAACAGTGTTATAAACATGATTAGAGATTAATGTGATAATGACGATACTTGGCGGCACGGTGGTGTAGTGGTTAGCGCTATCGCCTCACAGCAAGAAGGTCCTGGGTTCGAGCCCCGGGGCCGGCGAGGGCCTTTCTGTGCGGAGTTTGCATGTTCTCCCCGTGTCCGCGTGGGTTTCCTCCGGGTGCTCCGGTTTCCCCCACAGTTCAAAGACATGCAGGTTAGGTTAACTGGTGACTCTAAATTGACCGTAGGTGTGAATGTGAGTGTGAATGGTTGTCTGTGTCTATGTGTCAGCCCTGTGATGACCTGGCGACTTGTCCAGGGTGTACCCCGCCTTTCGCCCGTAGTCAGCTGGGATAGGCTCCAGCTTGCCTGCGACCCTGTAGAACAGGATAAAGCGGCTAGAGATAATGAGATGAGATGATGATACTTCACAAAGCCTCTATAAAAACAGCATAGGTATCTGTACATGCTGACTGCACTCAAATCAGTATCAGGTGTTTCCCATAACGACTGGGTCCCAAGCACGCATACAACGTGCTCCGTGAGTGCACATGGCCGCTCGAGCTGCGCCAGACTCAAGTGGCATGACAGTCAAGTGTTCACATGCTGTGTGACCACAACTTTTAGCTCACGTGTATATCACCACGCATCGCCACCAAAATGCCTCATTTTCATTGACAACCCATCACAAAGCATCGCGAGCTGTAGTGTGACCGTAGTTTAATGAGGCAAATGCGATGTCAGATGCAGCCCAGCAATTATACCCTACTATGAGTAAAAATTAGTTTCAACTTGGAATCGCAGCCCACTGGTTGAGAAACACTGGTCTATCAGATGTATTCCATTCAGCTAGCATGATATTGAAAGAGTCTTCGACTCGTTCAGTATCATGCTAGGTGAATGGAATACATCTGACAGACCACAAAAAAGCCATTATTATTAATAATAATAATAATAATAATAATAATAATAATACACACTCATGTCAGCATTCTCAAAGGCCACCATCAGCTTACCTGCGACCCAGTGCTGTTAGCATGGCAGTCCAGTTACCTTCCAGCAGTTGTAGCAGTAGCATCCGAGAAAGCCAATGCTAGCCTCCTGCGACTCGGTGCTGTTAGCACAGCAGTCCAGTTACCTTCCAGCTGATATAATCTTAGCGAAGGCCAATAGTAGTGCAGTCGAGCTGAATATTATTATTATTACTGTGTAATTTACTTAGTTACTTTTAAAATAAACATCGACAGCTACACACAACAGAGCGACCTGGCAGCCAAAATTCTCTCAAAATCTTCCGTTTTTAATGATGCAAACCTGGCAGCCATGTTTGTTTACAAATTGTCACTGTCACTTGCTAGGGCAGAAGTTTCACGTCTCCGACGTGTGACGTTGTGTTGTCTTGACAGCGTGCTTGGGTAGAGTGGCGTATTAGACGATATAACAATATCGCATGCTATCGAACCAAATGAATGAAACCCGCTAGAAGGGAATAGAATACATCTTTTTATTCCATGGGAAAAGTGTCCTGCATGTATAATCATTTACAATGTGTACCATACAAAAGAAAATATAATGAATGTCTGAATGAAATGAAGATTCACCACAGATATTTATTTTATTGAGGTATTTGATCACCATTTCTCCGATTTCAATGAATTCAGAGTCTAATAAGCTATAATTAAATATTATGACGTGGTTATTTTATTTTATTTTTTTTTTACACACACACCCGCTATACTCGGCTTCCCCGACGTGATCGAACTAGTTTTGTTGGCACTTTATCGATGTACCTCTTGAATAATTACTATAAAAATGGTGATTTTCAACGGTCCCTAAAAGATACACTATGACTACGTTCAGACTGCACCCTGAAACGACCCATATCCGATTTTTTTTGCCCATATGCGACCTGTATCCGATTTGTTATTGACAATCTGAACGACACAGATCCGATTTTTTCACATGCGACCCAGGCCGCTTGGATATGTGGTCCTAAATCCGATGCATATCCGATATTTTCACATGTGACTGCAGTCTGACCGGACAGGTCGCATTCATGCGACCTACACGTCATCAACAAGAGACAAACGTCACTATTCTGCGTTGGCTAATCCCACCTCTTTGGTGGAAAACAACAACATTTGTACAGTTTTCAGAATTTAAATAGACTTTTATAGAATTGATCAAGCTAATGGTGGATTTGGTAGGGACCTGGATGTTTATCTGTTAGCCTGATTAAATAAAACAGTTTCTATAACTGATTTATAACTTAAACCATCCTGTATTACAAGATTATAAGATTGTTCTGGAAATTTCCAGTAATTTGACACCTTCGGTCTCATTAGTCTGCTGTTAAATCAGATTATTGTGTGAGTTCCGCCACAAAAACCACATCGCCAGGTCTCGCCTCATCTCCATAGCAAACTGCACTGGTGTTTATGCACCTTGAGCCAGCGCTGAGAGAAGTTGCAGAATTCAGCTGGCTATAAACAGTCTAAATAAATATTTATAAAAATGTAGAAAAAGTTTATTAATATGACGAAATAAATATGTGCAAATTATTAAGCCTGAATTAAGAGTTTGGTAATACAGCGGCCGTATCCCAAATGACTGCCTACTGAAGCTCGAGTGCACTATATAGAGTTTAAAAATCCATTACTTCCTAGTAACATGTAGTGCACTTATATAGAAATTAGAGAGACATTTAGGAGTCAACCCTCGTTACCAGGCTACACGTTTTCATTTCAGTTCAGAAACAAAAACACACACAAGACCTCACACTAACACTAACCAGATAATTAAACAAACAAACAAAAAAATCATTAAACTTGAAGACTGCGCTTTTTTTTTTTGTTTACGTATTACGTAGATGTGCTTATTACGTGTCAATTTGCGCATGCGGGACACTTTTGGGTCGTTTTCCGTTCATACTGGAGATCGCATACAAGTCTCATACAATTGGTAATGTGAACAGCCTAACAAAAAAATCGGATTTCACAACAAATCGGATATGGGTCGTTTCAGGTTGCAGTCTGAACGTAGTGTATATTGCCAAAAGTATTTGCTCACCTGCCTTGACTCACATATGAGCTTAAGTGACATCCCATTCCTAATCCATAGGGTTCAATATGACGTCGGTCCACCCTTTGCAGCTAGAACAGCTTCAACTCTTCTGGGAAGGCTGTCCACAAGGTTTAGGAGTGTGTTTATGGGAATTTTTGACCATTCTTCCAGAAGCGCATTTGTGAGGTCACACACTGATGTTGGACGAGAAGGCCTGGCTCTCAGTCTCTGCTCTAATTCATCCCAAAGGTGTTCTATCGGGTTGAGGTCAGGACTCTGTGCAGGCCAGTCAAGTTCATCCACACCAGACTCTGTCATCCATGTCTTTATGGACCTTGCTTTGTGCACTGGTGCACAGTCATGCTGGAAGAGGAAGGGGCCAGCTCCAAACTGTAAAAACAGTCTGCATGGCTAGGTGCTTGATTTTATACACCTGTGGCCATGGAAGTGATTGGAACACCTGATTCCGATAATTTGGATGGGTGAGCAAATACTTTTGGCAATATAGTGTATAAAAGCATCAGGTATCATTACTATATTGTCTGGGGCGGTTATATGTAATACTTTGTTGAGTAATTTTCTCTTGTCTGTAAACCAAATTAGATCGGCCTATATGTAGAAAATGTGACAAAATATGTGGACTACTTATACTATTTAGGTTAACTGTTTACTGCGATTATTTAACTCATTTTATATTCTATTGCAACTTTAAGCAAGTCTTCAAGGAGTTTGGCCTTATTATGTAGCCTTAGCAGTGCGCCAGCTCGTATAAATAATCTGCACGTGAACATATGACACTGGTAAACTCGCCTCAGCATGTCTTTTACAATCGTTTACCCCGCCATGAGCAATGTTAAAGTCACTGTTACAAACAGTACAGCATGCAATACCGTCATTATTTTACCCCATTAGGCAAGGGTACACTTTCGTGTAGTCGGAGGTGAAGTGGGTTTTGTCTTTTCATTTTTTGGGGCACTCTGCCATGATGCTCCTGGATACACTGAACTGATGGACTCTCGGTCCAGGAGAGAAGACGTAAAGCCCACCCACACAGAACACTGATTGGTATAATTAACCAGACAGACCAATCAGGATGCGCTCTTTCTCTCTTGGTCTGGGAGGGAAGATGTAAAGCCTGCCCACACAGAAAACTGACTGGTCTACTTAGCAAGACAGATCAATCAGCATGCGCTCACGCTCTCTCTCAAGGAGCTGCTATCAATATGTGGGAGACTTCTGAAACTTCCAGGAGAGTTGGGAATAATTCAACTTGTTCCATCGGACAAGCAGATGTGGATTGGACCTGTCCGGACCAAATATTCAGTTGTCTCGTCCAGTCGGACAACCGTTAAATGTCAAGCCCTGAAAATATCACAATGATAAAGCACCACACCTCCCTTCTCATCCTGTCTAAACAGCCCTGTTCAAATCGGATGATTTGAGTGCCTGTTCCTTTAAATGATAATGAGCTGCTGCTCACCCTCCCCCATGTTCAACTGGCCAACTGGGTAACACTTTCATAATGAATATTCATTCATGAAGACAGTTCTCAAGCCATGAGTGGACATACTCAAATGAATGGGCCGGTATAATGCTAATGAGCTCCCCTTGTGCCATATAAAGGGAACCTGTACAGCCTGTTGAAGCACGTTTTCTGAAATAGGCAGCAAAAAAGAAACTGACCAGGTTGTTTTATATCAGAGTTTGTGGGTTGGTAGGCTCTCCAGATATCCAAATATATGTGCAGAGTGCAGAAGCTCTGAAAAAGTGGGTTTTTCACACTATGCCCCCTTTAATAATATTTTATTATAACACGTGCACTGTGTAGAAGTAACATATGTAACAAATACAACATAAGATAGAGAAGTGCACACCATGTACATATGATTTGTCAGAAACAGTTCATACCCTCTGTATGCTGGCTTTTGCCTGCTGATGGTTTTACAGGCAGCTCGGCTGAGAAGGACTCCTTTGTCACAAACGCACGACTTCCAGGAGAGTTCACACTACATGCAGGGAGAATTAGGTGCACTCAGTGTGTATACTATTGAAGAACAACTTTGTAGAATTCACCCTGTTGCAATTACCTGTTTCTTACAGGAGTGCCAACAACCTTCGCACCACGCTCAGAGCTCTGCAATTTACTCCTCATTTCATTCATTTCAGCTTCCTTAAAGTGCAACTCAGACTTTAAGGACTCTACCTGGATGAGAAAATATCAAAAGTGCATGAAAGCAGGAAAAATAGCTTATTGGGGCAGCAAAACAAAAATCTTAAACTGTTAACTAAACTGTAAGCTCATTTTTAATTTAATTTTAATTTCCGCCCCAAATCACCAGATTTAGAAAAATGTTCACCACTGACCATCTCAGATTTGCTTCAAACTTTCTGGAAATATTGTCAGTGTGCCCAATAAATAGTGTACAAAATTTTAGGCGTGTACCTTCATTAGTTTCTGAGATATAGGAGCTTTTAAAAAGGGGCGTGGCCCCAATTTCACTGTTGAAACGCGTGCTACAGAAAACGGACCTAACTTCCATAAGTCATTACTTTTAAACTATTCATGCAAGACGCATGAAATTTTCAAGGATTGTTCTTCAATGCCAGACGCCTTTAAATACTAAAATAGAAAGTTCACAGTTCAATATTTGCCAAGTTATGGCTTGCTGAAAATCATTAAAAAAAAAAAAAAAAGTGCTTTGGAGCAACTTTGACATAGTCTGGCTAATGTGACTTCAAAGCTCTGTGAGCATTTGGTCTGGCAAAGATATTAAGCCCAACCATTTCCCAAAGGCGTGGTTGACCCGCCTCCCTGAAATGCCTCAGTTTGCTACTGGTCGAAGCCAGAAAAGGCTGTGACGAAGCTTAAACCAATCACATCACTCTTTCCTCTGACGTATGTGACGCGACGGAAACTGCTTGAGTAACAGGAAGAAGATAAATACCTCCAGGGCTGCTCTTTGCTACGTTTTCAATGAGAACTTCCCGTTGAATGCTTTCAATACAGCATCTACCGCTGTGTCAAAGGCTTGCCGCTGCTCCATGTTCGTAATGTTTTTAGTGAATGAAGCGCTTCCGGCATAGATTCTGTAAACAATCTATGGCTTCCGGTCGCAGTTCTACTACGTCACTGCCTTGAACACGCCTCTACCCAGGGCCGTTGGAGATGCTCAAAGTTGATTGGCTCCCGATTTTTCGGGAGCTTGGAAGAGCTGGAGATAGCTTGCCTTGCCAGACTAAGCTCGCAACAGGCCCTAGTGTTGCGTCACACTTAGGATGGGCGGGCCCAGGCTAACTTTGACGCCCCATATCTCCACATTAAAGCAAACCAGATCTTTCAAATTTTCTTATTTATTACTCATGTTATAGTACTCTTTAGGCAACTAGGTATGTGTTCAAAAGAAATCAAACTTTCTGATTTATTAGGCTTTAAAAAAAAATTTGCACCGATAATTCAAATGCATGACAAGGTCTACCATAAAAACAATTATACCACTGGAAAGAGCTTGTTCTGATTAGCAAATGCACAAGATATGAAGTTGGTACCCTAAACCAAACTATAAATATTAAGGTATCAAGTACAGCATGTTTTACGATAGACGGAAATGCTGTTTTAAGGCATATTACAATACAATTACAAACCTACAGTGTAGGAAAAATAACCTTAAAAATACTTTATTTGAAGAGCTTAAACAGTGTATTGATTTGCTTTTCCACATCAGATGGAAGTTTATACTGTCTGCCAGTTGATGTAAGTGGGGCATCAATGATTTTCATGACATGCACCAGAGGGACCCAACAGTTATCCTCTCTCCTGGGCCAGCTGTAAGTCTGAGAGGGACCATGAGGATGCATAAAATGTTACTTGTACATCTTGTTCCTCCTCTGATAATGCACGAATGTTGCCTATCCACCACTATCTGTCATACAAATGTACAACATATTTACCAGGAATTGTATCTGCCAGAGAGACTGCTGATTTAACAGGGGTTTTATGCATTACTTGTGGCCGATTCCCACTCATATCCACTATGAAGCTAGGACCACCTGACACCCTGCTGACCTGCAGCTGGTTGGACATGATTGGAACGAATGAGTGGTTGTCTCCTGTTCCAGGAATAGTAGCTGACCTTGAAAACCTTGTCTCCAATGCTTTTCCACTCTCCGTAACTTCCCCTGTACCAACCCAGATGAAATGGATGTTCTTGATACGTTTTTCTGCCCACAAAAACAGATCAGATGGGGTTAATACACTGTAAAAAAAGAATAGTCGAGAATACTTGAAATTTCAAGGCAACAGTCTGCATTAAGAATTTTATGTTTTGCCAACGATGTATGCCCATGATAATCCAAACTATGATAACACTGTTATCTTTATTAAGAATTCTTAATTAAGTCAATTTTCAATTCCTCATTCTGCCAACATAGATTTCTCTTTTTGCTGAACAGTGGCATTCACAGTAGTACAAAAAGGCAATTGAGGTTATCACAATTTTTGGGATTTTTTTTTTTTACCTTTATTTGGATAGGACAGTATAGAGACAGGAAATGAGCGGGAGAGGGATCGGGAAATGACCTCAGGTCGGAATCGAACCCGGGTCCCCGGATTTATGGTATGGCGCCTTATCCACCTGAGCCATTACAACATGATCTTCAACCGGAGAGAGAACCACATTGCCCAGCCCTTGCATTTGGGAGAGAAAACCCCGTGTCTTGGTCATTAAGAGCATGCGCTGAATAAACACCTGTGGCAATTATGTATTTTCAATTCAGATTATTCACTATTGCATATTTACACATCATTGAGGTGCACCCTATCAGTTTGATGTGGATTTTTCTGTTCGTTAATAATTATTCATATTTTCTTGTCCATTCAATTGTGAATATGGAATTACTTGAACAAAGCGTAATTCTATTTTTTAGAATTATCCACATCAAGAAAAATCCACATCAAACTGATAGGGTGCACCTCAATGATGTGTAAATATACAATAGTGAATAATCTGAATTGAAAATACATAATTGTCACAGGTGTTTATTCAGCGCATGCTCTTAATGACCAAGACACGGGGTTTCCTCTCCCAAATGCAAGGGCTGGGCAATGTGGTTCTCTCTCCGGTTGAAGTTTATGTTGTCGTGGCTCAGGTGGATAAGGCGCCATACCATAAATCCGGGGGCCTGGGTTTGATTCCGACCTGAGGTCATTTCCTGATATCTCTCTCTCCTGCTCATTTCCTGTCTCTACACTGTCCTATCCAAATAAAGGTGAAAAAAGCCCCCCCAAAAAATTGTGATAACCTCAATTGCCTTTTTGTACTACTGTGAATGCCACTGTTCAGCAAAAAGAGAAATCTATGTTGGCAGAATGAGGAATTGAAAATTTACTTAATTAAGAATTCTTAATAAAGATAACAGTGTTATCATAGTTTGGATTATCATGGGCACATCGTTGGCAAAACATAAAATTATTAATGCAGACTGTTGCCTTGAAATTTCAAGTATTCTCAACTATTCTTTTTTACAGTGTACGTGATCACTCGTGACTGCCTGTAAGCTAGCTTGAGCTGCTGACTGCTTTACAGTGCCTCCAATACCATCACAGGGTGATTTACCATGAGAAGTGGCAAAGAAATGCCACTCTGCCAAAAGTCCAAAATCGTCTGCATGCTTTTAGATTTGTGAAATTTTTATAGTTTTTGTATTGGGCTGCTGATCAGTCACTGAAGTAAATTACCTTTTTCAGCTGGGGATATAAATGGCATACATATGGTAAAACCTTTTTTAGGAATGCAGGCAAGGCCACTGTATCATGCTTAAGGCAGTCACTTATTATACAGATAGAAATGCATTTCGTTACTTTTGTACCATCTTCATTCTTTGCTCTAATGTACACTGCAAATAGATGAAGAGTGCATTGGCTGTTGTCCCAGTGGTATCCCTGGGCAGAATCCTGTACACAGAATGGTTTTCGACAAAATCCAAAAGCATAATACGTTCATCCGCTGACACATTTTCTTTCAAATTCTTCAAATATCCACTCTGGTGTTTGGCAATGAAACGATGTTTTGCTAGTTTGTCTGCTAGTAGATTATATGCCTTAAAACAGCATTTCTGTCTATCATAAAATATGCCATACTTGATACCTTAATATTTATAGTTTGGTTTAGGGTACCAACTTCATATTTTGTGCATTTGCTAATCAGAACAAGCTCTTTCCAGTGGTAGAACTGTTTTTATGGTAGACCTTGTCATACATTTGAATTATAGGAGCAAAAATGTTTTTTGGTTTTTTTAAAGCCTAATAAAATCAGAAAGTTTGATTTCTTTTGAACACATACCTAGTTGCCAAAAAAGTACTATGAGTAATAAATAAGAAAATTTGAAAGATCTGGTGTGCTTTAATGTGGAGATATGGGGTGTCAAAGTTGCTCCAAAGCACTTTTTTTTTATGATTTTCAGCAAGCCATAACGGCAAATATTGAACTGTGAACTTTGTATTTTAGTATTTAAAGGCGTCTGGCATTGAAGAACAATCCTTGAAAATTTCATGTATCTTGCATGAATAGTTTAAAAGTAATGACTTATGGAAGTTAGCGCTACGTTCACACTGCAAGGCTTAATGCTCAATTCCGATTTTTTTGTGAAATCCAATTTTTTTGTGAGGTCGTTCACATTAACAAATATATGCGACTTGTATGTGATCCTCAGTATGAACGAAAAGCGACCTAAAAGTGCTCCGCATGCGCATTGCAGGATACGACGACGTCACACGCAGTGAGCATGGCCAGTGTTTACGGAAGTAAAGCCGCCCGGTTGCGGTATGACCCATCCAATCTAGCTTGAATAGCTGCATCCCCCCAAATGGAAATCAGCTCCCTAACCTCTGCGTCCTTCCATTGAGAAGATTCAGAACCTTCACAGCCCGAAGCGTCCCTCGCATTGATGTCATGCGCAGGGGCGCAGATACGTTTTTTGAACTGGGGGGGACAAAGCTGCCAGCAAACCAACCCCAACCCCGATATGCCTGTCAAACTTATTGTGGGTTACCATAGCAACCAAGCTCGAGCTCGCAACCTGTGCAGTCTGCGCAGCTCAACCAACCGAATATCAGTCTTTGTTTTGTTTTATGTGAGTTGTTGCAACTATGTATACACTGCCGTGCACCTCAATAAACCGAATGGTAATTAGTCTTTTGATTTTTCCGTGAGGTTTGCCTTATGCAAAGAAAGACAGCATAGACGTTTTTTCCTCCCTATAAGTGGGGGGGACCGAACGAGGCGAATTTAAATCTGGGTGGGACGAGTCCCCCCCTCTATCTGCGCCCGTGATTATGCGCCATGTTGTTGTAATTTTTTTTGAGAGACCCGCCGCCTACTTCAGCGCAGAATAGTGACGTTTGTGGCTTGTTGATGACGTGTAAGTCGGATGAATGCGACCTGGCGGTTCAGACTGAAGTCGCATATGAAAAGAGCGGATAGGAATCGGAATTAGGACCACATATCCAAACGGCCTGGGTCGGATTTGAAAAAATCGGATCTGTGTCGTTCATATTGTCAATAAAAGATCGGATACAGGTCACATATGGGCGAAAAGATCGGATTTGAGTCACTTCAGCCTGCAGTGTGAACGTAGCCTAGGTCCGTTTTCTGTAGCACGCATTTCAACAGTGAAATTGGGGCCATGCCCCTTTTTTAAAGCCCCTATATCTCAGAAACTAATGAAGGTACAAGCCTAAAATTTTGTACACTATTTATTGGGCACACTGACAATATTTCCAGAAAGTTTGAAGCAAATCTGAGATGGTCAGTGGCGAGGCCTCTGGTGATTTCACATGGATTGATCCAATTGCTACATTTTAACCAGGCTCCCTTAAAATTACCCCCACTTGCCTCAAACCATCCTGAGTAGTTCAGTATCTTAATATCAATGCTTATCTGGTGTCCGACACAGCCTAACACCTCTGCTGTTATCTATTTAAAAAAAGGACAAGAATGCTACAGAGCTAAAAACCGAAGCTGTACCAGTCTTAAATCGGCAATGACTTTCTTCCTCAGAACACAGTCTGATATAGTTTTAAACATAATATTGGCCAACATGAAATTAGAAATGTTTGATAAATTATTTTGAACCCTTATTAGGCTACCACATAATACTTTTATTTAAACAAATCATATCCACACAGACGCTTATAATTCTGTCAGGAAATTTGCATTTACGTGTATTTTTAATCCTAACCTTTAAAAAAAAAAAATATATATATATATATATATATATATATATATATATATATATATATATATATATTAGGGTTGGGCGGTATTACGGTAAGAAGGTATCCCGAGGTATCCAAAAGTACCAACGGTATCGGTCTCATTACCGTCATTTTAAAAAAATATATAATATCTAAATAAATATGGAGTACATGAGGTCATAATATAAAATAATAAATTGAAGATCATCCCGAATAACTGTGTGATCGTATTTTCACTAATTCTATCAATTTCCTAAAGAAGTTTTCATCGCGTGCAGGGTTGTTTATGTCGTTACCATGGCAACCCTGCGTGACATTTTGGAGTCTGACAGAAAGCTTTGCAAGAGACTGAGACCGGGGGTGTCATGGCTCAGATGGCTAAGGCACCGTACCATAAATCCGGGGACCCGGGTTCGATTCCGACCCGAGGTTATTTCCCGATCCCGTCTCTCTCTCCCCCGCTCATTTCCTGTCTCTCTATACTGTCCTATCTAAAAAAAAAAAAAAAAAAAAAAAAAAAGAGACTGACCGCGCAAAATCGAAAAAAATCTAATATATCCCCTAAGGCACACCATAGCCTGGGGTACTCCACTTCCACGAGATCTCTCCAATGAGTTGTGTTTTGAGTAGGTTACATGAGTAACAACAAGGTAAAATAATATAACGTATGACATTTGGGATGTGGGTAATAAACGTTTGAAATGTCATCTACTGAAGAAACGGAAGAAAACATCGTAGCGTAAACTGTTAGGTTTCTGGTGGGAATTAGCAATGCGCTTGCTATCTTTGTTGGGTGTGTTAAACCGTATGGATTTAAGTGGAATAACTGTAAGGAGTTATGTGATCAAGACAACGTTTTAAGCAAGGTAAGGCCATTTGATTATTAATTTCCCAGCCATGCCATGGCATGACGTGGGCCCATATGATTTTGCCTTGTGCAGCTACCGCGCATTTGAATTAGGTTCGCCTCATTTGCGCTGAAGAATATGGTTTATCGCGCAGTCTAAACGGACTTGGGTATTGGTTGATTCTTTTTCTTTTTTTTATTTCCCATGCTTGAAAGGGTATGATCCTGCTCATCGTGTACTTTTTTTTGATGGAGCAGGTGAAATAGTGCTGCAAATGGCGTTTCAACGCAGACATGTGTAAACGACAGTTGAATGCTATTTTCAAGATGAAGGAAGAGTTGCGTGATGCTTTGAAATATCTCTTAATCCATTCATCAATGCACAAAATTCGCTTTGCTGCTTAATCCATACCACAATGCACACAATTCGCTATGCTGCTTTTAAATAGTACATTTGAGGCATAGGCGCACGTTACACAGTAGGCCGAAACAAAATATTTTTTTCTCGGTAATACCGTATACCCCGGGAAAACACAGAGACGGTTTAAAGGTATCAAAATTTGGATACCGCCCAACCCTAATATATATATATATGAGTGATTCCACGCTTATGGGTACTGAAATGGGGACATGAACTTATTCACCTAAAACCATTTCTTTTTTTACCATCAGGTCACAAAACATGTAATCATTAATGAATGATATGTTAAAAGATAACTTTAATTTTCTGAGATGTAATAAAAACATTTATATGCCAAAGTCAAGCCTATGAGTTCCAAAATGATGTCTGTTACATTACTTCTGTTATGATTGTCCATCTCGCGTCTGTTACAAATTAATTACAATCTAGCTATATACCATGTTAATCTTATTGAAAGAATGTGTATGTTTATTCTACTACACGTTTATTAATTATATTTGCTAAAACATCACCTTCCTATGTTTCAAAAAGTAATTCTACATTGTTAAAATTGAGAATATATATGTCCACAACACTTCTGTTACGTTCTGACTTTGGCATATAAATATCTTTTTATTACATCTCAGAAAATTAAAGTTATCTTTTAACATATCATTCATTAAAGATTACATGTTTTGTGACCTGATGGTAAAAAAAGAAATGGTTTTAGGTGAATTTTTAAAAATAAGTTCATGTCCCCATTTCAGTACCCATAAGCGTGGAATCACTCATATATATATATATATAAAATGGAAAAAATACAAATGAGACCACTGATTTTTACCCCTGCACAACTGCTGCTGCTAATGGGAAAACACAGTGAATATTACAGATGCTCATTTGAAATCATATAAAAGTGGTGGAGCACATTTGTATCAGAATAAAGGTTTGGTTCAATTCCTAAGAAGACATGATGTCCATTATTATCTTTAGAAGTACAGAGAACAAACCTTCTTAGAAAGCTCCTTCTCTTTTTCACTCTGGATATGAGCCCTGTCTCTCTCCAGCAGGAGATGAGCCTGTCTCTGCTGCTCCTTCTCCTGATTGGCCAATCTGAGGGAGTCTCGCAGAACCTGGATTTCACCATTCTTCATCAGGATCTGCTCCTCCACCTCCTTCAGCTGCATGCAACACACAAGTTGAAAAACGAAACATTTCACCAATGTGTTCAGTGCCCCTCATTTGCTTTACGTTTAGTTCAAAGCTAATGGAGCATAATTATCCAGTTTAGCATGGTCCATGATCACATCCTGATACAGTTTAGTGGAAATGTATTGAGTTGCGTAGCATTTTAGTGCAAGTTTTCCCAACTCTGTATGAAGCACTGCTGCTATCTAAAAAATGGACGACAAAAAAATAAAAATAATAAAATTCAGAGCTGGATGATCCTTGTGCATGCAATCAGACTCAAGTAGTACACATGATCCAAAGTTTGGAAGTGGAATAGTGTGTTAGAAGCGATTTGGAAAATAATATCACTCCAATTTGGTTTGTATGTCACTTTTAATATGGACAAATTTCATAAAGCTGTACGTCATTTGAGTGGATTCTTATTGACTTGCAGGTTACACAATGCGAAACTGGTATCTATATCGTTCCCTGACTTATTAGATTTGTATTTATATTATTTGGATTATTATATGCTCAGGGGCGGCACGGTGGTGTAGTGGTTAGCGCTGTCGCCTCACAGCAAGAAGGTCCTGGGTTCAAGCCCTGGGGCTGGCGAGGGCCTTTCTGTGTGGAGTTTGCATGTTCTCCCCGTGTCTGCATGGGTTTCCTCCGGGTGCTCCGGTTTCCCCCACAGTCCAAAGACATGCAGGTTAGGTTAACTGGTGACTCTAAATTGACCGTAGGTGTGAATGTGAGTGTGAATGGTTGTCTGTGTCTATGTGTCAGCCCTGTGATGACCTGGCGACTTGTCCAGGGTGTACCCCGCCTTTCGCCCGTAGTCAGCTGGGATAGGCTCCAGCTTGCCTGCGACCCTGTAGAAGGATAAAGCGGCTAGAGATAATGAGATGAGATTATATGCTCAATACAAAAAATAAAGTAAAAAAATATGACAGTCTTTTCTGATTGATTACAGCACTTAAAATGTACTGTATATAAATGTATAGCATGAACACACCTTCCTCTTCAACTCCGCTTGCTGTGCTTCCAGGCAGCTGTAATGTACTTCATCCCTGTCTTGTCCATTTCCTTCAAAGTCAGAAACAAAATCATGAATACTCTGAAGAATACCATCATTACAAACAGAAATGCATCAATTTAATATTAAGCATCAGTGCCAGGTCAGTATTAGGTGAGCAGATATTCTGGATCAGTCCTGAATCAGATTTGACATTTTTTAAACATCTGGCTGGACTTTCTTCTTGCGATTTCCTGGTTAAGAAGAGGAAACGCTAACCACTAGGCCAATTTGTGGTCACTTTTACTATACTTGAGTATAACTTTACTAGATTTGTACTTCTCTATACATGCATATAATTGGAAATTAATACTTGAACACAATAATTAGTACTCAGAAATCTCAACGATGACTTCAGTGTTTTTTGTTTTTTTTTATTTTGTCCAGTTCAAACAATTCTGTTTCTCATCTCATTATCTGTAGCCGCTTTATCCTGTTCTACAGGGTCGCAGGCAAGCTGGAGCCTATCCCAGCTGACTACAGGCGAAAGGCGGGGTACACCCTGGACAAGTCGCCAGGTCATCACAGGGCTGACACATAGACACACAACCATTCACACCTACGGTCAATTTAGAGTCACCAGTTAACCTAACCTGCATGTCTTTGGACTGTGGGGGAAACCGGAGCACCCGGAGGAAACCCACGCGGGCACGGGGAGAACATGCAAACTCCACACAGAAAGGCCCTCGCCGGCCACAGGGCTCGAACCCGGACCTTCTTGCTGTGAGGCGACAGCGCTAACCACTACACCACCGTGCTGCCCAATTCTGTTTCTATTCATTTAAACTTTATTGATTAACTATATTTAAAATCTGCACAGACATCATAAGCAATCAACTCTTCTTCTTGTATTAAAGCCTAAATCCATGGAAAAATTTATATGCCTTAAGAACACGGCTGGTGTAGCAGAATCCTGTTTGAAGTCATACAAAGGTTAACAGGAAAGTTAACGTTGATACTTCCCTTAACCCTAACAACATATTTTGATAAGCTACTTCCACTTAAGTAAGATTTAACACAATGCCCATAGTTTCACCCAACTATCATTTTTTTCTGTACATTCTTCACCCAAGCCTTAACCCCATCAAGTCCATCTCCAACACACTATCACGTTTTCATGCTTTAAATGTACATATACATACACATTATTTTATATAACACACACACACACACACACACTAACCAGCGGTATCATTTCTTTTAGGTTCCTTGTTGTTATACATGTTACTGCTAGGATGGTTGTTTCCAATAGAGAAGGTTTTCCTGCCCTCTCTTTTCGGTGCTTTGTTCTGCTCTGGATCAGTAGAATTGGATACAAAACTTCTCTTGCTGCTTGTGGCTTGAGCGTCTCTCGTAATGGCCTGTGATGCAATGATGTCAATTTCCTCCAAGTCATCTTGCGTAAAGTCTTCATCGTCCCCAAAGGTATCAGTTCCAGCTGGATCTTCATTGTGCAATCCTCTATGTCGCTTGCTTGGAGGATAGTCCATTTTGGCACAGGCTTTAAGGAAATCAGAATGATACAAAATTGAATGAGGTAATTTAGTTCAGGTGAATCATGTAGAAATAATCTTTTAAGATGATCATGCTGACTGAAAGATTGGCTGTGTGTTCAAGGTGAAAGCCACTCAGAACAAACTCTTTTAGATTACTAACCAGCCGATCCAAGTCTCTGCTGTAACCGGTTTAGCTGCAGTACATTCTGGAACCAATACCCCATTTTCATATTAACACTGAAAAATTTATTTACTGCTATTATGCAGGAATGGGAGCAAAACAGTAAAAAGTTTAAACCTTAAAGTGCATATCCTGGACCATTTTTTTTTTTTTTATATGAAAGTATGTCCCTTTACACACTCATCCAGAAGGGTAATTTTGCACAAGGCCATCTGTCTACAGCAGAAAAAAATAAAATAACAAAACGTGTCTGGAAAAATCCCAAGGGAGTCTGGAGCCAGATTCGTGACGTCACCTGCGGAAGCACCAGCAGGCTGTGCGAGCTTGCACGGTTTCAGTGCACAGCCTGTGTAGACCAAGTTTAGCAGCTAGCGATTTTGCATTGAAATATGGAATTGTCACCTGAGCGCAATGTTACTTCACCTTTGGATGAAGACTATAATGCCAGAATTGGGGCTTCATCTGTTTGGATTTGATGATTCAAGTAGTGAAGACGATGGAGACAACAACGGGGATGTAAATAATACGGTCGTTTTCTCATAAACAAACCAGTGCTGACATATGATTCAGAAGGAGGCGTCCCGCACGTGATGTCACGAAAATCAATGTTTGCCAGGAAATCCAAATGCCAAGTTTTTTCAGAGGCGGACCAATTCGCCTCAAATGGCTTGAGTTCAACTGAATTTTTCTGGTATTGCGCAAGGTAAAAAAAAAATTGCACAAAATGCAAAATCTCATCTCATTATCTGTAGCCGCTTTATCCTGTTTTACAGGGTCGCAGGCAAGCTGGAGCCTATCCCAGCTGACTACGGGCGAAAGGCGGGGTACACCCTGGACAAGTCGCCAGGTCATCACAGGGCTGACACATAGACAACCATTCACACTCACATTCACACCTACGGTCAATTTAGAGTCATCAGTTAACCTAACCTGCATGTCTTTGGACTGTGGGGGAAACCGGAGCACCCGGAGGAAACCCACTTGGACACAGGGAGAACATGCAAACTCCGCACAGAAAGGCCCTCGCCGGCCACGGGGCTCGAACCCGGACCTTCTTGCTGTGAGGCAACAGCACTAATCACTAAACCACCGTGCCGCCCACAAAATGCAAAATGTGAGAGATATTTGACCAAAGTTTAATATAAAATAGAAGAATTACATTGATCTTTCTCCTAAATTTACCTGTTATATACACTTTAACCTATCCCTTGATGACCAAGTAATATTAGCAGTAATATATGCCACGGCTCCAGTGGATTAACATGTTATTCTGCTAGCAGTGACACAAATGATGCAGTGATATCATGACAGAACTACTGACACCTTTCATATCATAGGAATACATTTTTACAAAGCAAAAATATTATAAATGGCCTTTGCATGAACAAAAACGTTCAGAATCAGGAAGAGAACTCCCTCAACAGAGACATGATGCGGCAAAAAGCAGTCGGACCAGATGGTATCCCGATTGAGGCTTGGAGATGTTTGGGTGAGATGGCTGTGGAGTTCCTAATGAGATTGTTTAATAAGATCTTAGAGAATGAGAAAATGCCGAATGAATGGAGAGTGTGTGCTAGTCCCAATATACAAGGATAAGGGAGATGTACAGAGCTGCCGTAATTACAGAGGGATAAAATTGATGAGCCACACCATGAAGCTATGGGAAAGGGTATTGGAGGCGAGACTGAGAAGAGAGGTAGCAATCTATGAACAGCAGTACGGGTTTATGCCAAGGAAGAGCACGTTGGATACAATTTTTGCTTTAAGAATGTTAATGGAGAAGTACAGAGAAGGCCAGAGAAAGCTACATTGTGTGTTTGTAGACCTGGAGAAGGCATACGATAGAGTGCCGAGAGATGAGTTATGGTATTGCATGAGAAAGAGTGGAGTGAATGAGAAGTATATTAGAATGGTGCAGGACATGTATGAGAACAGTGAAACAGCAGTGAGGTGTGCAGTTGGAACGACTGAATGGTTCAAGGTGAAGATGGGACTCCATCAAGGATCTGCTTTGAGTCCTTTCTTTTCTTGTTTGCCATAGTGATGGATAGCTTGACGGACGAAGTGAGGCAAGAGTCACCATGGAACATGATGTTTGCGGATGATATCTGGTGTCAAGTGTGCAGGAAAATGGCGCCTGCGATAGTGAGGTGAGAAAGAGAGTGCAGGCAGGGTGGAGAAGGATTTCGGGAGTCATTTGTGATAGGAAAGTCCCAGCAAAAGTGAAAGGTAAGCTGTATAAGACAGTAGTGAGACCAGCTGTGATGTACGGATTGGAGACCGTACCCTTAACAAAGAGACAGGAGGCAAAGTTGTAGGTGGCGGAGTTGAGGATGTTAAAGGGCACATCTTGGGTAAATTCAGGAGCAAGATCAATGTAATTCTCCTATTTTATATTAAACTTTGGTCAAATATCTGTCACATTTTGCGCAATTTCTTTTACCTTGCGCAATACCAGAAAATTCAGTTGAAATCAAGCCATTTGAGGCGAATTCATCCGCCTCTGAAAAAACTTGGCATTTGGATTTCCCGGCAAACATTGATTTTCGTGACGTCACGCGTGGGACGCCTCCTTCTGAATCCTACGTCAGCGCTGGTTTGTTTATGAGAAAACGACCTGGTGGTTTTCTGCAAATTTCTCCGTTATCACGTAATTATTAAAATGGTGAACAGATGGGATTAGTACTCATTGTTTTCCAAAAGACCGGACAATGAGAGAGAAATGGGAGCGCTTCGTGCGAGGCACCCGGAAGCCGAGGACCAAAGCAGAGCCGAGAAAAAGACCAAGAAAATCGGCGATTCACAAGTTGACTGTTGCCAGGGTAAGAAATAATTCTGACATCTCATTATATTCTTCATCCAAAGGTGAAGTAACATTGCGCTCAGGTGACAATTCCATATTTCAATGCAAAATCGCTAGCTGCTAAACCTGGTCTACACAGGTTGTGCACTGAAACCGTGCAAGCTCTCGCAGCCTGCTGGTGCTTCCGCTGGTGACGTCACGAATCTGGCTCCAGACTCCCTTGGGATTTTTCCAGACGCGTTTTATTTTATTTTTTTCTGCTGTAGACAGAAGGCCTTGTGCAAAATTACCCTTCTGGATGAGTGTGTAAAGGGACATACTTTCATATAAAAAAACAAAAAAAAACAAAATTGGTCCAGGATATGCACTTTAAGGTTTGCGATGGGAGTGACGAGGTTGGACAGGATAAGGAACGAGCACATCAGAGGGACAGCACATGTGGAGAGCTTGGGAATGAAGCTAAGAGAGATGAGACTGACATGGTATGGGCACATCCTGAGAAGAGATGCAGAGCATGTTGGAAGGAGAATGTTGAGGATGGAGGTGCCAGGCACACGAAAACAAGGAAGGCCAAAGAGGAGATACATGGATGTGGTGAGAGAGGACATGAAAGTGGCAGATGTGGTAGAGAAGGATGCGGAGGACAGGGCGCATAGGAGATGAAAGATCCACTGTGGCGACCGCTAATTGGGAGCAGCCAAAAGAAGAAGATTATTCCCATGCTGTTGATGCATTAACAGGTTTCTAGGGTCCAATATTTGCAACACCATATCCACTACTTCTAGGTTGGATTTCTGATTAATGTGACATCAAACATCGCTGGAAAATGGTGAGTGAAAAGAGAAGCTCTTGCTCTTTTGTTGTTACGCTTGAAAATCACTTTATTCTCATGTTAAATGTAATTGTAACTGTACTAGCAACAACAATGTCCCCATCTGACGTCAGCACGGCACACAACCTCTCACTTCTAACAGGAATAAAAAAATACAGCAATAAACAACAAAGTAAGACCAGAGTCATTAAACACAGCACAAATATTTCAACAGAACTCTATTATTCTGCTTCAAGATCAAGTTTTCTTTTAATGGCGGTAAGTCTGCAGCACATCTAAGCAATAAGAGGCTGAATCCCAAAGTGTGTACATGAAGTGCACTATGTAGGGCACGAGATAAGGTCAGGACACGATGTAGTGCATTATATGATATATAAGGGTATATAAGAACAATACAACTCACCAGATTTAAGCAGCAGAGATACAGATATATCAGTAAATAAAAAAATTAAAATATATATCTAAATAAATTACGGCGAACTCTCTCTCTCTCTCACAGTGTAGGACCTGAAACACAGGCTAACTGACAAGCTAAAGTAGCCGCTAATGCTATCTGACCCATTGACGCACTGTGTTTACGCTCCTGCTGCGGTTGAAACTTGTCAAAAAACTGCAATAATCTCCTCAACATGTTGTCAGGACTTTCACACCATTTGCGAATGTTTTATTTCTGAATAACGCTCATTTAGTGAAGACTAATTTCACAAAAAGCCGCTTATTGAAGCGTGAATGAAGACGCTGAATAGAAAAGCTACTGATTGGTCAGAATCCTGAAGGCAGATGATGACGTCAGATAACAGCTTTTTTCTAATTGGGCAAAGCTATATCACGTGCCGCTACGGTAACCCAGAGTGGACAATTTAAGAACAACTGGACTGGAAAAATGAAGTGACAAGAATGTAGAATGAAAGAACCTGTAGATGGCAGTAGTGCAACAGTGTGGATGTCAGCTGCCGTAAAAACTCAAAGAAGAAGCGAAAAAGATAAACACAGCTCCATGTGACTGACTGTTCGGTATCAACTCAGTCGGTTTACTGGGCGCTGAATTTTAAGGGTTAGATTTTTTTTTTTTTTGCTCAGGATGCATAAAAAAGTGAATATTCTTACTATTAACATTTATATTTGCTATTATTATATTTCAAACAAACCTTCACTGTGTGGTCATAAGTATGTGAACACCTGCCCATCACACAGACGGTAATATTTATTTTTCAGTCCCCCCAGGATTCCGCGGGCCTTTTTTGTGATTGTTGCGGGCTAAAATGTCTGATGTTGCGGGGGTTTTCCAAAAAATTGCGATGAAAGTTGCGGTATTTTTTAGGTTTTTGTTGCGATTACATTGCGGGAGGAAGTGAAAGTTCCTTCCATATTGAGTGATATGTTAAATATCAAGTTATTACTGAAAAACTATTGATTAAAAAAAAAGACACTGAGGAATGGTCCTATAAACAACTTTACCAATATAAAAGATTACCAGGACTACAAAAATGCAGAAAATAGGCTTTACTTATCCAAATGCACCTGTTGGTTCAAAAGTTAAAGTGCAGAGAACCTCACAGCACAACATGAAGTTACCTTAAAATATAATATAAATGCCTCAGCTTTCATGTAAGAAAAAAAACTATTAATACTAGTACTGTGTGCAGGGAGTCTCTCCTGAAGACTAAATTAAACAATAATTATAAACTAATAAATGGTTCAGGCTTCATAGAAGAAAAAAAAACAATTTGAACAGAATCTCACAGTATGATGCTGAAGCTGCTTAAACAATGGAAAATAAAATACCATTTTGGCAAAAACGTTGGCATCCATTAATTTCTTGTATTAAGTAAAAAAATAATGTAAAGTGCACACAGTCCTTCACTGTAAACATAACACACTTTCAGTAACAGAATTTAAGCCTATATAAACACTGACTCGCACATGCAGTGTTGCCAGATACTGCTGATGTTTTCCAGACCAAAATATGTTCAAAACCCGCCAAAATGCACTTGAAACCGCCCAATCTGGCAACACTGCGCACATGCTACTTCTCTTGAACGTATACACGGAAGTAAGGCGGAAGGTAGTTTGTCGACGTCACCTCAAGATGACGCCGACGATTGGTCAAATTTGCGGGAAAGTTGCGGTGATTGGATATAATTGCAACACCGCCCTGAGTTCGCGGGGATTGGTTGAAGTTGCAAATCGCAACATCACGAAATCCTGGAGGGTCTGATCTTTTTCTCTATTTGAACAATCAGAGCAACCAAAAATGAACCATGTTTAAGAAAGATTAAGCCTTGCTTACAGGAAAGACGGTGTCTGGAGAAATTATCCTGTGATGTCGCATGCAGTGGGTCTATAGATCTTCGCAAGACTGTTTCCACGAAGTTGGACACATACTGTAGAAAGTCATTGCAGTCCCAAGCCTGTTCCAGCATGACAATGTCCCTGTGCACAAACCGAGCTCCATTAATACATGGTTTGGCAAGATCGCTGTAGAATAACTGGAGTGTTCTGCACAGAGTGAGCCCTGACCTCGACCCCACTGAGCACCTTTGGGATGAACTGGAACATTGACTGCACCCCAAGGCTCTTTATCTGACCTTAGTAATGCTCTTGTAGCTGAATACACACAAATCTGGAATGGGATGTCCAGCACGAGGATATTGGTATGATAGTCAGGTCTGCATACAGTGGTGCTTGAAAGTTTGTGAACCCTTTAGAATTTTCTATATTTCTGCATAAATATGACCTAAAACATCATCAGATTTTCACACAAGGCCTAAAAGTAGATAAAAAGAAGCCAGTTAAACAAATGAGACAAAAATGTTATACTTGGTCATTTATTGAGGAAAATGATCCAATATTACATATCTGTGAGTGGCAAAAGTATGTGAACCTTTGCTTTCAGTATCTGGTGTGACCCCCTTGTGCAGCAATAACTGCAACTAAACGTTTCCAGTAACTGTTGATCAGTCCTGCACACCGGCTTGGAGGAATTTTAGCCCATTCCTCCGTACAAAACAGCTTCAGCTCTGGGATGTTGGTGGGTTTCCTCACATGAACTGCTCGCTTCAGGTCCTTCCACAACATTTTGATTGGATTAAGGTCAGGACTTTGACTTGGCCATTCCAAAACATTAACTTTATTCTTCTTTAGCCATTCTTTGGTAGAACGACTTGTGTGCTTAGGGTCATTGTCTTGTTGCATGATCCACCTTCTCTTGAGATTCAGTTCATGGACAGATGTCCTGACATTTTCCTTTAGAATTCGCTGGTGTAATTCAGAATTCATTGTTCCATCAATGATGGCAAGCCGTCCTGGCCCAGATGCAGCAAAACAGGCCCAAACCATGATACTACCACCACCATGTTTCACAGATGGGATAAGGTTCTTATGCTGGAATGCAGTGTTTTTCCTTTCTCCAAACATAACGCTTCTCATTTAAACCAAAAAGTTCTATTTTGGTCTCATCCGTCCACAAAACATTTTTCCAGTAGCCTTCTGGCTTGTCTATGTGATCTTTAGCAAATTGCAGATGAGCAGCAGTGTTCTTTCTGGAGAGCAGTGGGTTTCTCCTTGCAACCCTGCCATGCACATCATTGTTGTTCAGTGTTCTCCTGATGGTGGACTCATGAACATTAACATTAGTCAGTGTGAGAGAGGCCTTCAGTTGCTTAAAAGTTACCCTGGGGTCCTTTGTGACCTCGCAGACTATTACACACCTTGCTTTTGGTGTGATCTTTGTTGGTCAACCACTCCTGGGGAGGGTAACAGTGGTCTTGAATTTCCTCCATTTGTACACAATCTGACTGTGGATTGGTGGAGTCCAAACTCTTTAGAGATGGTTTTGTAACCTTTTCCAGCCTGATGAGCATCAACAATGCTTTTTCTGAGGTCCCCCAGAAATCTCCTTTGTTCGTGCCATGATACACTTCCACAAACATGTGTTGTGAAGATCAGACTTTGATAGATCCCTGTTCTTTAAATAAAACAGGGTGCCCACTCACACCTGATTGTCATCCCATTGATTGAAAACACCTGACTCTAATTTCACCTTCAAATTAACTGCTAATCCTAGAGGTTCACATACTTTTGCCACTCACAGATATGTAATACTGGATCATTTTCCTCAATAAATAAATGACCAAGTATAATATTTTTGTCTCATTTGTTTAACTGGGTTCTCTTTATCTACTTTTAGGACTTGTGTGAAAATCTGATGATGTTTTAGGTCATATTTATGCAGAAATATAGAAAATTCTAAAGGGTTCACAAACTTTCAAGCACCACTGTACATCTTTGGTCATAAAATGTATTTTATTAATATCTTCATTAATTTACTAATTAGTGAGCTAAAAATAAAATTGATATATTATTTAGAAATTTAAAAAAAAATGTCATGAATAGTGATTTGTATAATTATTATAGTGCTGTATTTAGTTACAAAGAGTCCACCTGTGTGCAATTAAAGTGTCATAATAAAAATACTATCAAAGAAGCTGCTATAAAAACAAATCTCTGGAAAAGTATGAATGAGGCTTTTTTTATTATATGAATACTTATGCAACCAACACATTTATGCTTGTAGTTGTTTAATTAACTTTTTGTATCACTATAAAATATTTTTCACCTTCAAATGTTATATACAGGGTTAGTCAAAATTATGTTAACACTAATGGATTATTTTTCTCCTGCAGATAGACGTACACCATGAGTGACAGATTAAATGGTGCTGTTGCTCGCTGGTTTTTGTGTGTTGAACAGGATGGCGAACAGGTTGAGGCCGTCCTGTAAATCATCATCCACGTATGATGCATATTTTCTGAATAAATGGTTTCTACCATTTAAGTGTTAACATAATTTTGACTAACCCTGTATATGGTGTAAATCCAATGGTAAAAGTCCAAGTTAAGTCCATTTCAGTTTCAGATTGTTACAGTGAAAAATGTGGAACGGGTCTACAGGGATGGATACGTGTACAAGGCATTGTAGTGAAAGTAAAAGGCAGTAGATGATAAAGCAATAACAAAGGCAAGTAATAACACGGATGTCGTCTTATCTCCTTTCTGCTCCTCTCAGTGTAAACATGGTTTTATTTTACCTCTGCATTATGTAATATCCTGCTGATGGTGGTCCAGATAATGTCTATGAGAAAAGAAACAGGTACACATCCAATTTCTAATGCATTTCCTTTTGCTTAATAAAGATGATAAATATCACATTTTGTGTTTCCATGTTATTTGTATGCGAGATCTCGCATCGTGACAGAAAAAAATTACCTTCTGTAGACATGTTTCATAATGTTATTATGGACTTTCACAGTTGTAGTTCAAACATATCCGTGTATTTGCTTTAAAACTATTTATGAGTAAACATCTAAGTATTTGCTTTAAATGTGAATGTTATCCTGGACACAGCAAAGAAACCACCTTTTTTAAATAATATTGCTTGATATCTTGTAACAGTGATAAAAATAGGCCTAGTCAAATTATCAATATGCAAATTATTCCTCTTTCTTCATGGCAACATTCATTATACAGTTTCATTATACACCTTGCAAATGATCCAACCTGTGCTACAAAACCATGATGAAGCACAGTATAAAATGCAATATTTTAATCCAAATCTTGTTTTAAAATGTGTTTGTTTGGGTTATTTTAAATACCATGCAATGTAGATTGGTGTAAAAAAAAAATTATAGAACAGGAAGTGTGACTTTCGATTCACAAAACAGCTTGCCAGGTTCTGTTCCCCCTTCAGAGGGAGGAAGTTGGTTATTACTCTTAATGTGTCCAGGTGTCTTCCTTCCTGATCAGACAGGTAGACAGAGGCAGAGATGTGTGAGTGTCCTGACTTCTCGTTTCCAGTGAAAACAGAAATACAACATTAATAGCATCACTAATTGTATTGCTAATTGTTGCTGTGAAATGGGTGAAATGAAGTGAGGAAACTAAAGGAAAATGAGCTCTTCTACACTGTCAGACTTTTGCAATGAAACATTAGACAACAAATATTACATAATCATAAAGTATATAATGTGTGCATATAATTAATATAGAGTATACATTAATATATGAAAACAATGGATGCAAGGAGTTACTGAAGAGTACTTGAGTAAGAATTCTAGCTTTAGTAAAAGTTGATCACAGTCCAAAATTTTCCAGAGAAACAGGATGGTTCATTTCTCAACTGTTCATTTGAATTTGCTAAAATGGACACAAAGTTTCTAGAGAAACGAGATGTTTTGGACAAAAAAAAATGCTTCTGAGGCTGTCAAAGGTGAAACCAGTGGCTGTTTGAAATATTTAATGATGTAATAGCTGTTGTCAAAATATGATGTTCTTTCCATGGGGCACCACTCTTACTCACTTTGTTGCTCACATAATAACTAGTAGTGCAAACAGAGTAAATAAAGAACAATAAAAAATATTGTTTGTTATATCTAATGGAGGCTAACTACAGTGGTGATTGAAAGTTTGTGAACCCTTTAGAATTTTCTAGATTTCTGCATAAATATGACCTAAAACATCATCAGATTTTCACACAAGTCCTAAAAGTAGATAAAGAGAACCCAGTTAAACAAATGAGACAAAAATATTATACTTGGTCATTTATTTATTGAGAAAAACGATCCAGTATTAAATATCTGTGAGTGGTAAAAGTATGTGAACCTCTACGATTAGCAGTTAATTTGAAGGTGAAATTAGAGTCAGGTGTTTTCAATCAGTGGGATGACAATCAGGTGTGAGTGGGCACCCTGTTTTATTTAAAGAACAGGGATCTATCAAAGTCTGATCTTCACAACACATGTTTGTGGAAGTGTATCATGGCACGAACAAAGGAGATTTCTGAGGGACCTCAGAAAAAGCGTTGTTGATGCTCATCAGGCTGGAAAAGGTTACAAAACCATCTCTAGAGAGTTTGGACTCCACCAATTCACAGTCAGACAGATTGTGTACAAATGGAGGAAATTCAAGACCACTGTTACCCTCTCCAGGAGTGGTCGACCAACAAAGATCACTCCAAGAGCAAGGCGTATAATAGTCAGCGAGGTCACAAAGGACCCCAGGGTAACTTCTAAGCAACTGAAGGCCTCTCTCACATTGGCTAATGTTAATGTTCATGAGTCCACCATCAAGGAGAACACTGAAAAACAATGGTGTGCATGGCAGGGTTGCAAGGAGAAAGCCACTGTTCTCCAAAAAGAACATTGCTGCTCATCTGCAGTTTGCTAAAGATCACATGGAGAAGCCAGAAGCCTGTTGGAAAAATGTTTTGTGGGCAGATGAGACCAAAATAGAACTTTTTGGTTTAAATGAGAAGCGTTATGTTTGGAGAAAGGAAAACACTGCATTCCAGCATAAGAACCTTATCCCATCTGTGAAACATGGTGGTGGTAGTATCATGGTTTGGGCCTGTTTTGCTGCCTCTGGGCCAGGACGGCTTGCCATCATTGATGGAACAATGAATTCTGAATTGTACTGGCAAATTCTAAAGAAAAATGTCAAGACATCTGTCCATGAACTGAATCTCAAGAGAAGGTGGGTCATGCAGCAAGACAATGACCCTAAGCACACAAGCCATTCTACCAATTAATGATTAAAGAAGAATAAAGTTGGGCGGCACGGTGGTGTAGTGGTTAGCGCTGTCGCCTCACAGCAAGAAGGTCCTGGGTTCGAGCCCCGGGGCCGGCGAGGGCCTTTCTGTGTGGAGTTTGCATGTTCTCCCCGTGTCCGCGTGGGTTTCCTCCGGGTGCTCCGGTTTCCCCCACAGTCCAAAGATATGCAGGTTAGGTTAACTGGTGACTCTAAATTGACCGTAGGTGTGAATGTGAGTGTGAATGGTTGTCTGTGTCTATGTGTTAGCCCTGTGATGACCTGGCGACTTGTCCAGGGTGTACCCTGCCTTTCGCCCGTAGTCAGCTGGGATAGGCTCCAGCTTGCTTGCGACCCTGTAGAAGGATAAAGCGGCTAGAGATAATGAGATGAATGAGATGAGATGAGAATGAGAAGAATAAAGTTAATGTTTTGGAATGGCCAAGTCAAAGTCCTGACCTTAATCCAATCAAAATGTTGTGGAAGGACCTGAAGTGAGCAGTTCATGTGAGGAAACCCACCAACATCCCAGAGTTGAAGCTGTTCTGTACGGAGGAATGGGCTAAAATTCCTCCAAGCCGGTGTGCAGTACTGATCAACAGTTACTGGAAATGCAGTTATTGCTGCACAAGGGGGTCACACCAGATACTGAAAGCAAAGGTTCACATACTTTTGCCACTCACAGATATGTAATATTGGATCATTTTCCTCAATAAATAAATGACCAAGTATAATATTTTTGTCTCATTTGTTTAACTGGCTTCTCTTTATCTACTTTTAGGACTTGTGTGAAAATCTGATGATGTTTTAGGTCATATTTATGCAGAAATATAGAAAATTCTAAAGGGTTCACAAACTTTCAAGCACCACTGTATTCATATTCGTACCATCAGAATAAAAGAATTTTCCTTTCCATTCGTGGGATACTTCAACAGCAATGGACACAACATAAACAACATCTTTATTTGCAGTGCTGGTTGTTGTGAGGGGAGCAGTAAAATATAGAAATACACTTCCTATAGCCTCATAAGTTCTCTGGTTTAGAAAGCTGATGAAAAACATATTACTCAAATTTGTCACTGTTATGCCCAGATCAGATGGCAGGCTGCAGCTAGTTTTCAACTACTTGCGTCTACCTGTGATAACAAAATCGCAGGTAGACGCAAGACTGGTCTTGCGTTGACGCACAACGACGCAGATAATGGCAGAGTGTTGCACAGGTTCTTTAGTAGAGGCAGGTTGACGCAAGTGGATCACAATCTGTTCGCATTTCAGCTGCGATTCGCTTCCAATTGGTGCAAATAGCAGGTTGACGCATGTAGAGGCAGGCGGTCGTGCAACGCTTGAGCGACCAATCACAGGTTGAAGTAGGTAGTGGCAGCTAGATGCAGGCTGACGCAGGGAAGACAAGTCTTTTGAGATGGCTGCGATGCATCGCAGGTAGACGCAGACTGCACTTGCAAATAATTTACAACAACCTGCGAACAGTCTTATGGCCTGATATTTTTTGAAGGTTTTCTGTGTGCTGCGTCAACCTCCATCTAGCTGCGTCTGCTTCTGATTGGTTGCGTCCTGTTGTAACTAGTTGCAAGACTAGACTCAACCCTGTGCAATTTTCAGGTGGTGGTGCGATTACTTGCTACTCATCTCAAGTAGAGGCAAGTAGACGCAAGTAGTAGTAGGCAGGATAAATAATGGAAATAGTGAGACACAGAGCTATGTTGCGTCAAATCTTATCGAATCGCAGGCTATTTGCAAGGGACTTCTGCAGGTAGAAGCAGCCAATCATGCATCTGATCGTGCAATGCTTGCACGATTCACTCTGCAGCACCCTGCGATCTGCACAGATTCAGCTTAAAATCTCTGCGTCTTGCAATACGTCTGACCACAAAGAAGGATTTGACGCAAAACGCCTGTGTCCATCTGCGATCAATTGCCACCCGACCAATCGCAGGTTCCAGCATGCGTCTTGCTACCGTCTGACCTGGGCGTTAAAGTTAAGAGTTAAAAGTTAAGCTTTTAGGGTATTGAGGGTATTTATGTCCAAATCAGATGATCAGTGTAAGAATTACAGCACGTGTGATTTCCCCTATTTACGTCTTAGACAGCTGAAATAACAGTAACTTTGTCCATGTCCAAAAACCTTCCTGGATCTATCTGATAGATTTGTGCTTTGTGACATGACATTGAAGATGGGTAAACTGGGGCCATCATGGGATACATGTGGTCAGTAACATCACTCAGGCTGTAGCATTTAAACTATACTCAAGGTTATTTTTCACACCATTCTGTCTAAACTCTTGAGACTGGAAGAGAATAGTAGTTTGATGTGAATATTAACTGAAGTTCTTGTGCTGTATCTGCTTGACTTTGTCCATTGGGCTGCTGCCACAGGATTGGATGATTGCATGAAAAACAGATGTACAAATCTTCCTATTAAAGTGACTGGTGTGTGTGTGTGTGTGTGTGTGTGTGTGTGTGTGTGTGTGTGTGTGTGTGTGTGTGTGTGTGTGTGTGTGTGTACACGTACTTGCTACATATTAAGAATCAAGACACTTGTATTTTTTTTAACCAACAGAGTGAGGACATTTTTGGGAAATGAGGACATTTTGGCTGGTCCTCACTTTTCCAAAGGGCTGGTTGAGGGTTAAGACTTAGTTTTAGGGTTCAGGTTAGAATTAGGTTTAGGTTAGTGTTGGAGTAAGGGTTGAGGTTAGGCATTGAGTTGTGAACGTTAAGGTTAGGGTAAGGGGCTAGGGAAGGCATGATGTCAGTGAGAGTCCCCACGAAGATATGTGTGTGTGTGTGTGTGTGTGTGTGTGTGTGTGTGTGTGTGTGTGTGTGTGTGTGCGTTCCCTCCCCCATTTTTTTTTTAGTCCTGTCTGTTGCACATCAGAGTTCAATGGGAGAAGATGTCCAGGGAATGTGGAGGGAAGAATTATTTTTAGTTTGGGGAGAAGCTGTATGTGGATAGTTGAGAGAGTTGATTGTATCAAGACAGGCTTTTACGCGTTTGTGTTATATTTCTGTAGCTATCCCCCCCCCCCCCCCCCCCAAGTGCTTTTGACACCTCCTAATACCCAATTCAGCTGGAAGTAATAGGGACTAAACAGAGACAGTTTCCAGTCTATTTGACAATGAGGCTAGACTAGTAGTTTATGGACTGCACCATCTCCACATATTCATCCTGGATGGTGACTGGTTTAAGAACCTGAACACCTTTGACTTGTCGATGTTAAAGTGCATATCACAGGTAAATTCAGGAGCAAGATCATTGTAATTCTCCTATTTTATATTAAACTTTGGTCAAATATGTCTCATCTCATCTCATTATCTGTAGCCGCTTTATCCTGTTCTACAGGGTCGCAGGCAAGCTGGAGCCTATCCCAGCTGACTACGGGCGAAAGGCGGGGTACACCCTGGACAAGTCGCCAGGTCATCACAGGGCTGACACATAGACACAGACAACCATTCAAACTCACATTCACACCTACGGTCAATTTAGAGTCACCAGTTAACCTAACCTGCATGTCTTTGGACTGTGGGGGAAACCGGAGCACCCGGAGGAAACCCATGCGGACACGGGGAGAACATGCAAACTCCACACAGAAAGGCCCTCGCCGGCCACGGGGCTCGAACCTGGACCTTCTTGCTGTGAGGCGACAGCGCTAACCACTGCACCACCGTGCCACCCAAATATGTCACATTTTGTATTTTGTGCAATTTTTTTACCTTGCGCAATACCAGAAAAATTCAGTTGAAATCAAGCCATTTGAGGCAAATTGGTCCGCCTCTGAAAAAACTTGCCATTTGGATTTCCCAGCAAACATTGATTTTCGTGACGTCGCGTGCGGGACGCCTCCCTCTGAATCCTATGTCAGCGCTGGTTTGTTTATGAGAAAACGACCTGGTGGTTTTCTGCAAATTTCTTCAACGTTATCACGTAATTATTAAAATGGTGAACAGATGTATCGTAGGAGGGTGTAGCAACACCAATCTTGATGGGATTAGTACTCATTGTTTTTCAAAAGACCGGACAATGAGAGAGAAACGGGAGCGCTTGGTCTACACAGGCTGGGCACTGAAACCGTGCAAGCTCTCGTAGCCTGCTGGCGCTTCCGCAGGTGACGTCACGAATCTGGCTCCAGACTCCCTTGGGATTTTTTCAGACGCGTTTTGTTATTTTATTTTTTTCTGCTGTAGACAGATGGCCTTGTGCAAAATTACCCTTCTGGATGAGTGTGTAAAGGGACATACTTTCATATAAAAAAACCTGAATTTGGTCCAGGATATGCACTTTAAGCTGTTGTTAGTTTTCCACAAGACACTGGGAGCTGAATCCCCTGTTATTGTTGTTATTCAGTTTAGGGCCTTTTATGTGTCCGTGCCCAGGGGCCCACTATCTCATGCAGTCCCTGATGCTACAATATGTTTTATTGCTTATGTAGAAAATGTCTACACTACTACAGAACATAATGTTAGACTGACAGTTAATTTTGTTGATAGGTAAACAGAATTATGGGATTTCCTTCATTAAAAAGATTATGTGATGCAACTGAACATTAGATTTAGTCCCTATCGTGTATCAGAGTGCTGTAAAGTACTCTTGACTCTTACAGCACAACATTAACTATATAACTATTTTGGGTATGGATAGCACATACAATAAGATACACTAGTACTGTAAAATAAACTCTTCGTTACATTACTGTAAACATTTCTGGCTTTACTAAATGTTTCTGGGTATTAAATCCGCATTAAACGCAACAAAGTCTGTTTCTGTTGTTACTGGACAAATGCACCGTAATCATGCATACTTGCCAACCCTCCCGATTTCGGCGGGAGGCTCCTGATTTTAGTCTCCATCTCCTGTCTCCCGATCGTATTTGCTAAAAACTGGATAATCTCCTGGTTTGGGGAAATCCCTACCTCCAAATTAAAAATACTCCCAATTATGTCCAATCAGAATCATATATGAGACACTGCTGACATCAACTGATTTTTAACCAATTAACGAACAGAACGACAGTCACTTCCGTAATGTAGGATTCACCCAGGCTGACTGACATTTTTTACAAGCAGTCATCCATCATGGCCACTAAACCCAATACCAAACAGCAAAAATATGAATGCAAATACCAGGTTGCATGGGAGAATGAATTTCCATAGATAAGCAAATGTTTGACCAGCCAGTTACACATTTTAAGGTAAAGATACCTTAAATCAGAATATAATGGACATTTGAGTGTGAAAATAAACTAGTCTTCCATACCATTTCAGAAACAAACTGTACAACTTCTAAAGTGTTTAGTGAAATTTTGCATGACAGAGAATTTGTTTGGTGAGTGTATTTGAATAGTGTGGTCGTGTCTTAGTGCTATTTTGAATTTATGTTTGAAAGTTTTAAGTGAAAGTTTACAAGTGAATTATCTGGAAAGTGATTGATTTTGATCGAGTTTTGAGGTTTTAAGTGAAAGATTACTAGTGAGTGTATTTTGGTAGTACTAAAATTTTGCATTCGAGTGAATTTCTTTGTGGAGTATATTTTGATAGTATGGTAGTATTTATAGTGCCATTTTTAAATTTTGTTTGAAAACTTTCAGTCAAAGTTTGCAAATGAGCAAATTCCTTTGATGCATTCCGATAGGCTTTTGATAGGATTTCTAGTGCTTTTTAAAAATTCTGTTGGAAAGTGTTTAGTGTGAGAGACGTATTTTAGTAGTACTAAGACAGTGCAGTATTTTTTAATTGAGTTGTTACTATTTTGGTTAAATCTTATTAAAATTTTATTTAATTTATATATGATATTATAGGGGGGCGGCACGGTGGTGTAGTGGTTAGCGCTGTCGCCTCACAGCAAGAAGGTCCGGGTTCGAGCCCCGTGTCCGGCGAGGACCTTTCTGTGCGGAGTTTGCATGTTCTCCCCGTGTCCACGTGGGTTTCCTCCGGGTGCTCCGGTTTCCCCCACAGTCCAAAGACATGCAGGTTAGGTTAACTGGTGACTCTAAATTGACCGTAGGTGTGAATGGTTGTCTGTGTCTATGTGTCAGCCCTGTGATGACCTGGCGACTTGTCCAGGGTGTACCCTGCCTTTCGCCCGTAGTCAGCTGGGATAGGCTCCAGCTTGCCTGTGACCCTGTAGAACAGGATAAAGCGGCTAGAGATAATGAGATGAGAAACATTCTTCTAAAGCATCACTTGTGTTATTTTCTATGGGTCTCTGTATGTATACAATATTCAGGCATGAGATTTTTCAGCTCAAAATCTGATTTAAGCAGACTTCCCTTTCATTGTTATTACTGTATATTAAAATTCAAGACGAGTATTATTTCAGATTTTTCACTCTGAGCTCTCTCATGCCTGATACATGAATCCCATAACCTATAGTAATTGATAGAACAATATCAACAATTCAGAAGCTCTTTAATTGTATAAATTTCAAATGGTAATCAGTGTCAGTAATGAGAACACTGAGCAGGTTGGTAAGATATCATTCAGAACGATCAACTTTTTTTTTTACTTTTTTTTCCCTTTTTTTCCTTTTTTTTTCCTCTTTATTGAAAAACCAAACATTATACAAAACACTGGAAGGGTGGGGTAGAGAAAGAAACATACAGTCATTAATTAAGAAAAGAAAGAAAATTATAAGTTGCCATTTCGGCTTTGCGGTTGTTCAGTCCTTCAAGAGAGTTCATATATGATTTGACCTCATTTTTAAACGCAGCAAATGAGGGTTTCCTTCCCCCCCCATTTACATCTATGAATATGATATTTACCCAAAATAATAAAAAGATTCAATATAAAATTATATGGTTCACAAAATGTTTTTCTTTCAAAGAAAAACAAAACATCTTTTTTACTAAAGGATACACTACAAGACCATACCTCACAACACAGACGCTCAACCTCGACCCAAAAAAACCTTGAGAAAAAACATTCATAAAATAAATGACAAATAGATTCAGACATAGCACCACAGAAAACACATAAATCTGAAAGGTCTGTTTTAAATCTTTGCAATAGTGTGTTTGTGGGGTAAATTAAATGTAATATTTTAAAAGAAACTTCCTTGACTTTGTTATTAAGTATGTAATCACTTAAGCAAACCCAAATCTTATCCCATTCAGAACGATCAACAGACGCGCACTCAGTTTACGCATGACGTAACGCCAGCGTACGATACGATTGGTCGAGTGACTTGTATGACGCTCAATAATGTTTACTACCTGACATTCCGCAACGTCCACAACTGCGAGGGTCGAATACCAAATAGACACAACGTGCACTCCGTAGGGTGCAGAAGCTTCTCATGCCAGATGCCATTCGAAGCGTATAGAGAGAGCGGTTGTGGAACTATTTGGGATACAAGCGCTGTTGAGCCTATTTTGGTCTGTGCTGGTGAAGTGAAGTGAAGTTTAGTCGAAAGAAAGTCGATTAATTTTACATTTGTGTTGGATGTATTGTTCAGTTTGCGATTAGAAAAGACTGTGAAAGTCCATGTGAATTAGTTTTGACGAGTTTAGAGGAGGTGAGTTGTCTTTAATAGTCGTTTTATTTTTGTATTATGAACAAAGAAAAAGTGCCAACCTACTCTTCAGGCCAGAGGACTAAAAGCTAACTTAAAGACTAGCTTGTGTTTCATTTTAACATAAAAGCTGTACCTTGGAAAGTAAAATGTTTTGTATGATATTTTGCAGTTTATGAAGATATTTCGAGATGAAAGTCGAGGTGACCACAGCTGTGAACTTTATCACTACATTATTGAGAAGAACAGGACTTCTGTCTGAAGAACAACTCCAACACTTCAGTCATTCTCTGGAAGAGGCATTAGGAGGTCAGATTAAACATGACATTACACACCTATGACTTCTGACCAAAGTATTCACACAATATTTAGTCTTTATTCATTCAATCTACTTATTTTTCATTTGCACTGAAATAGGCAAGTACCTTTACAATTATACTGACTCCTTGCTATGATAAAAAAGGAAAGCTTATGAGTGTGACTCTCAGTTAGTCACTGATGTATTAAAAAAAAAACCACCTATATTTAATACCGGGATCAGACTACATTATATTTTGTCTTTGACGATGGTCATGATGTCAGATTAGGCAATCATAGTGCCATAACTTCTTGCCATGTCTTGGTCCGGAGACTGGCAACATGACAAGTTTGACCCCGACCAATCATCATTCGCGCCCTTGCAGAGGAGGGTAAAAAAATTGTCAATCATGACTACATTGTCAGAGTTGTTTGTTTACTACGCTAGGGGAGAAAATACAAAATAATTCCGGCATGCTAGGCTGTCGTGGGGGATCTCAGACGCCACATCACTGTTTTTCGATTATGCCACATTATGAGGCCTGTTTGTCATTTCCGACGTTGATATATGGGCCTGACCCTGGAAATTTGCCAGACACTACAAAATCATATCCAAATATGCCTTTTGTGTAGTCCGATCCTGGCGTAATTTACAACATCCAGCATTAGAATAGAATGTAGAATAGAATGTAGAATAGAATAGAATATAGAATAGAATGTATCTTTATGGTGATTGCACATTCACACTGTACAATGAAATTGGAAGCAATCCTATCAGTGCAACATCTGCCTAAGAATATGTCTATATAATGTATATTAACAGCTCGAAAACTCTAAAATTATGCACACACATACAAGACATTTCATACTCTGCTGTTTTTTTTATTGCACAGTCTCTTTAAAAAAAGCAGTGTTTAATGCAGTTATGGCTCTTGGGTAAAAGCTGCTTTTTAGTCTATTTGTCCGTGTCTTAATTGATCTGAACCGTCTGCCCGAGGCCAGTGGTTCAAACAGAGTGTGCCCAGGGTGGGATGGATATTTTGAGGCAGTGGGAACTGTAAAGCTGTTATAGGTAGGGGAGAGGGCATCTTCTGGGTGGTGGTGACGACCCTCTGGAGTGCTTTCCTGTCTACTGCTGTGTGGCAAACAACACACTGATGCAGTATGTAAGTAAGCTCTCTATGGAGCAATGATAGAAAACACAAACAGATTTTGAGTGAGGTGGTTCTTCCTAAGGATTCTCAGGAAGTAAAGTCTCTCAGGGCTTGACATTGGTACCGTAGTTGTCTGACTGGACGAGACAACTAAATGTTCGGTACGGACAAGTCAAATCTGCATCTGCTTGTCCGATGGGACAAGTTGAATTATTCTCAACTCTCCTGGAAGTTCTGGAAGTCTCCCACATATTGATGGCGGCTCCCTGAGAGAGAGCGTGAGCGGATGCTGATTTGCTCTGTCTTGCTAAGTAGACCAATCAGTGTTCTGTATGGGCGGGCTTTACATTTTCTCTCCCGGAGAGAGAGAGTGTGAGTGTGCATCCTGATTGGTCTATCTTGTTAAGTAGACCAGTCAGTGTTCTGTGTGGGCGGGCTTTACGTCTTCTCTCTTGGACCGAGAGTCCATCAGTTCAGTGTATCCAGGAGCGTCGTGACAGAGTGCCCCAAAAAATGAAAAGACAAAACCCACTTCACCTCCGACTACACGAAAGTGTACCCTTGCCTAATGGGGTAAAATAATGACGGTATTGCACGCTGTACTGTTTGTAACAGTGACTTTAACATTGCTGACTTTAACTTGATTTCCTCCAGAAGCTTTGAATTTGGGTGAGATCTCTTGAAACTGCAGATCAGGTAATGGGTTATAACAACACATGCACCATAATGGGGCTTTGGATGGCTTTTGTTTATTGTTAAAGGTTGAGTTTTATTGAAAAATTACAAATCATTAAAGCATAATGAGTGTCATAACTATACCTCTGTTTTGGTAAACTTTGTGAACCAGTGTCAGTAAATGCAGGTTGATTGGAGAGGAGACAGATATGCAGGAACAGTCAGTGCGTTTACATGCACATAGAGAAAATCGAATTTCTGCCGTTGCTCGACTGAAATCGAAGTTCTAAATGCCATGGAAACACCTTAGCTAGGCTGAAATTGAACCGAACTGGATTTCTCGTAATCGAGCTACACGACCTAGATTATGCGATTTTTGCCGAGCTACTTAGTGCATGTAAACCCTATCGAGCTACGTAGTCGAGCTACTTACTTCAGCACTGCCCCTTCCGGAAGTGACGAGTGACGAGACCACAAGCGGGAAACACGACAGCCTCGGTCGGCATGGCAACAGTAGTAGCGAGCAGCAGAAGAGGTCAGGAGGAACAAACGAAGAAGAGAAAATGGCGAGCAGAAACGTGCACTTCTGGAGCAATGAGGAGACAGAGTTCATGCTCATTCAGCTTAAGGAGTTGAATATATTAAAATTCATGGACGGGAGAAAAACGCGCAATGGAGAACACGGAACTGATAACTTTGTTTACACTCTTGAATAGCTCTTCTTCATGACGACAACCGGAAGTGTACCAACACAATGGGGCGTGTAGCGCCACCTATGGCTCGGGTGCACAATGTACCTCACACAATAGCTCGATTTCCTTATGTGCATGTAGGATTGGATTTCTCTGGCACCCCTGCTGGGACCCTTAGCTCGATTACCGACAGCAGCTCGATTTGGATGTGCATGTAAACGCACTGAATGTCTTTATTATAAAAGAAACAAACAGGCATATAATCCAAAGCAGCAGGCTGAATCAATATCGATAAACAGGTAAAAGAGTCGAACAAGGCACAAACAGACTAAACTGGGCAGGACAAGTTCGGAAACTAGAACACAGAGAGCCAATAACCAGGAAGATAATGCAATAACAATGGCTCAGTAATGGTGATAAACGCCGCAGTACTTTGCACCATGTAAGTGTTGGCAGCGTCTTTTTATGCACGCGCTGATTGCGCTTAATCCATGGTAGGTGCTTGTCGTTAGAGGCGCACGCTGTTCAGAGTGCGCATGAGTGAAAGTCCATTGCACGGGTATGACGACCACTTTCCTTTCATTGAACTCGTAAATACACTGTAATAAAAAGGTTATGCTCAGGACAAGTGAAAAATCCTGCTGCTTGTCCAACTGGACAAGTGGATTAAAAAGTTAATGTTGAGCCCTGTCTCTGCTGTGCCTTCTTTATCACTTGTGTGATGTTAGTGCTCCAGGTCAGGTCCTCCTCTATGTGCACCCCCAGGAACCAGGAAATCCGAGAACCTTTCCACACATCTCCCGTTGATGAGTATGGGTAGAATGTCAGTTTTCTTTTCCTGAAGTCTATAATCGGCTCCTTGGTTTTGGTGGTGTTGAGGACCAGGTTGTTGTCTCTGTTTGTTGGTTTTGAGGACCAGATTATTGTCTCTGCACTACCCAGACAGCTGCTCCACTTCGTCCTGATACACGAACTCATTCCCTCCCCCACCAGAGATGAGCCCCACTGTGGTGGTGTCATCCGTGAATTTGATGAGGCTGTTACTGGAGTGGGCGGGGGTGCAGTCGAGGGTGAAGAATAGGGGGCTTGGCACACAGCCCAGTGGGGAGCCAGTGCTGAGGTTGAGGAGATATGGGGGCCTAATCTTACCCTCTGGGAGCAATCAGACAGGAAGTCCTTAATCCAGAGGCAGATGGTGTGAGACAGCGCCAGGTCTGTCAGTTTGGACACCAGTCTGTGAGGGAGGATGGTGTTCAATGCCGCGCTAAAGTCCACAAAGAGCAGCTGAGCATAGCAGGTTTCAGATTATCATTAGAGGATCGTCATCATATAATCGGACATGAAGAACATGTCTGTTTTAGTATCCGGCCAAGATTTTATTGGGATCATCTCGTACAGTAGACGAATCTTACAAGACTGCTGAAATCAGTGCAAAACAGACTTTATATTTTCAATAGGACAGATTTTTATCTCGGGAGCAATAATGCTGGCCAGAAATGCTGCCTTTTTTGAGAACTCCATCCCAAGTGAATGATAGTCATGACATTCTAATAACAAATCTATTCTTAAAACAATATGCAAGTTGAACAGAGTTTTTAAAAGTATTTTTTTCTTTGATTGTAGAGCATTATGAGCATCACTGGTTCCCTGACGCACCATTTAGAGGTTCGGGATACCGCTGTATCCGGATCAATCACAGGATGGACCCGCTAGTAGGGAAGGCTGCTTACAACATTGGTCTCAGCATGGAGCAGCTTTTCTCCCTCTTACCTTGTGAACTTACAATGTGGGTCGACCCCTACGAAGTGTCCTATCGTATAGGGGAGGACGGGTCCATATGTGTACTGTACGAATCCACACCACCACCGCCGGATACTCATCTGAACTCTCTGGATAGCTGCAAAGAGAAACTGAGAATTGGTCAGTCGAGCCCTTCAAAATCATTTAATGTGATGACTGTCTCCAGCTAATCTCTCTGCACATCTGGCCCACATTTGTTTTATATTTTAAATGATAATTTTAATGACTGAATAAATTGGATATATTTTGATTTAGTACTTGATTAACACCTGTAAATATTTGTAAATGTTTTATATATTTTGATTAAAGATGATGCTTCAATTTTTTAATAGTGTGTTTTACGTTATATTTGTGTAATGTATTTTTTATATCTAAAGTAAGTGCATATTTTAGGTGAAACTGTAGCCCATTTGTTGCTATATAATTTCTAACCCCTCTCTACCACATCCATCAATGGAAAGGATCCATCAGAGGCCCACATTAATCCACTCATACCAGTGACAGATACACTACCTTATCAGTGTTGCTGCTGCGAGAATGGTCACCCACCCAAATAACCTATGCTCAAATGTAGCATATGGTAGTTTGAATTAATGTTTATGGGTTCGTTAAAACATGAACTGAAGGTGAAATGTTTGCTGTACCATCATGATACTATATTACACCTTACATACTGCTGAATGTTATGAGACAGTGTATGTGAAGTTTGATTATCACAAGAAAGTCTCCTCCTCTGAAAGTATTAGAATGGTAAGGCCAGTTCTCCTATTTTTACCATGTTATCAAGACATTTGGGCTTGAGATCAAAAGATGAATATGAAATGATAGACTTTGTGTTAAACAACTTTGTGAATGTGGCAACTTTTGTGTGAACCCACCCATTTTTCAAGTGATCAAAAAATACTGGAATAGGTATTTCTTTTTGCCTAGGTGTGCCCTGTTAGGCTGATTCTTTAAACAATTAATAGCTTGGAGTATCTACTCTTGGTTTGAGCCATTGGTTTTGCCTGTGAAGACTGAATTTGTTGTTAAAGACCAGAGAGCTGTCTATGGGAAAACAAGCCCTTTTAAAGTTGAGAAAAAAATTGATCAGAGCTATTCCACAAGCATTGGGCATAACCAGTACAATGTGGAATGTCCTGAAAAAGAAAGAAACCACTGGTGCACTAACAACTCAGCAACAAACGTGTTGGTCAAGGAAAATAACAGCAGATTATGACAGAAACAAGTCAGTGACATCACCAGCAAATAGGGCAGGGGTGTGAGCAATTTTCTATCCACATTCACTGGATATGAGCAATTGCATTGGCTACTCTAGTACTAGTATATCAGCTCATATACCGTGAGTAGAAAAAAACAAAACAGTGGAGCATGTTGGTGAACCAACCAAGGATGAAATAAAAACTCTACTCGAAAACAGCCCCCCCCCCCCCCAAAAAAAAAAGCAACAAAATATGGAATAAAAGAATTTGATGGTACAAATGTCTTTTTTTAATTTTTCAAGAATTATTATAGCATTTTCACAAATTGCTAGTCATTTTGACGGTTTGTTTACATTGTAAGCGGAAATGATTTTGTTGGATATTTTGTATAAAGTTTTTATTTATTCTCATCTCATTATCTGTAGCCGCTTTATCCTGTTCTACAGGGTCGCAGGCAAGCTGGAGCCTATCCCAGCTGACTACGGGCAAAAGGCGGGGTACACCCTGGACAAGCCGCCAGGTCATCACAGGGCCGACAGATAGACATAGACAATCATTCACACTCACATTCACACCTACGGTCAATTTAGAGTCACCAGTTAGCCTAACCTGCGTGTCTTTGGACTGTGGGGGAAACCGGAGCACCCAGAGGAAACCCACGCGGACACTGGGAGAACATGCAAACTCCGCACAGAAAGGCCCTCGCCAGCCACGGGGCTAGAACCCGGACCTTCTTGCTGTGAGGCGACAGTGCTAACCACAACACCACCGTGCCGCCCTTTTTATTTATTGAATTTGCAAAAAATAAAAATGCTCTGTTTTTCAAAATCCAGTGAATATGGATAGAATAAAAAGTTATTACACTCAGTCTCATTGTACTTGGCTTATAACTAACTCAGCTATCAGCTCATGTACGACTTGATTTCACGGAATAACTGTTAAATAAATAAACAAACACACATATGTACTGTATATTACATCCACCACCATGCTGGTGGATAGCTCAGCTGATAACATCACTGACTTAATGCACTCTGGTGCAAGAGGTCATGGGTTTGTGTCCTGGTTGAGGCAACATTGGATGTGGGACCAATGGATGCTTCGATACCCAACATCTACAGTAAAAAACAGCAACTGCTATCGTAACTAGAGATTGATGAGAAGGAGGCAAGGAGGCGTCAGGGTACCAGTTCAGGGGGGTTATCATCATCCCCACACTCGAAGATTGAGACTGGGAACCCCCCAGCACACCCTTGCAAGCAAGAGCTTAATGCACGAGTAGCTGACCTGAAATTGAAGATAGTCACAAAGCTGAACACCTGGAACCGCTGTGCCTGAATACTGTGTGAAGTACCTCCTGAAAATCTCCTCGAAGCAGCAGTATGAACAATCCCTACTATGACCAACAAGCTGATATATGATCCTGCTTGGCTATAAGATGGACACTAACCATAAGGTGCAATATTCCATCATAGAAAAGAAGGTTAGAGGCTAAGACCAAGGTGACCCGGAGAGAAGTTAGCCAGTTATCAGAACTCCAGAAAGTATGAGTATCTAATAAATACAGCAAGCTGTCCATACCTGAGGCCCTAGAGAGTGCCAAACAAAGACTCACAGCCCTGGTTACCCATCTAAGGAGGTACAGAAGCCATACACCAGTGGCAGGGTAATAACAACATGGTTCCAGATCCACCAAGGCTGGAGACTGAACAATACTGAAAAGGGATATGGGAGAAGGAAAAATCATATAACGACAGTACTCTGTGGCTAACAGACCTGAGAGCCAAATACAACAATCTCCCTGAACAAGACCCAGTAACCATCACTGTGGCAGACATTCAAGTAAGAGTCTTGAAAATGAAGAACTGGACAGCCCCAGGCCTGGATATGGTTCATGCCTACTGGCTAAAGAACTTGGCAGCACAGATGAACCAGCTGCTGGGACTCATCCGGAATGGCTGACTAAAGGTCGCATGGTCCTGATCCTGAAGGACCCACAGAAGGGAGCAGTCCTATCCAACTACCGCCATACCCAACTACCTCGTCGTACATGGCTTATAGCGAACTCGACTATCAGCTCATGTACGACTCGATTTCTTGAAATAACTGTTTTATTCTATCCACATTCACTGGATTTTGAGAAACAGATAATTTTTCATTTTTATTTTTTGCAAATTCAATAAATAAAAACTTTATAGAAAATGTCCGACAAAATAATTTCTGCTTAGAATGTAAACAAACCGGTGAAATGATAGTAGCAATTTGTGAAAAATGCTATAAAATAATTATTGAAAAATTTAAAAAATATATGTTCTTACCATAAAATGCTTTTGTTCCATATTTTGTTGCTTTTTTGTATTTTGGGGGGTTTTCTTCTTCTTCTTTAGGGTTTTTTTTTTGGTGGTTGGCAAACCAACTTAAAGGTGCATTACCACCACTGACTGCTGTCGTGTAGAACAGGAGATATTGGGGGGGGGGGGGGGGGGGGAACTATATTCTTTTAGCTGTTTCTTTTTTTTAAATACTTGATAATTTTTGGGGTTTTATTTTCGAGAAGAGTTTTTATGTCATCCTCAGTTGGTTCAGCAACATGCTCCGCCATTTTGTTTTTTTCTACTCATGGTATCTGAGCTGATATCCTAGTAGTAGAGTAGCCAATCAGAGCACGTGATTGCTCATATCCAGTGAATGTGGATAGAATATAGGACAGATCAGTATTGGATTTAAAAAGAAAACCTTTATCCTTACTCCTTCTCTCTCTCTTTATAAAGTTCTTTATATTATATAGACACATCCACAAAAAAAATGCAAGTTAATCAAAAGAATTTTAATTTTGAACCAGTTTGCCATTTTGACAACGCGTCAGTGGAAAACTGGGAGTGCCATCATCGGAGTGAAATACCAGGAATTATTATACATACAGGACACTTTTTTGATGGAATAAAAACATGTATTCTATTCCCTTCTAGTGAGTTTCCTTCATTTGGTTTGATAGCGTCCAATAAATATTGTTAGCATATCGCTTATCCTACGTGTATTACGTCACTCTACCCAGTGGAGAACGAGCATTGAGTAGGGTTTACAATATTGCATGGTTGTCAAGACATGACATCACATGTCAGAGCTGATGTGAATATTCAATGAGAAAGTTTTCCATTCACCAGTGAGCATTGGATGTTGGTAAGTAACCCTCTGTTCTTAACTTTTTGTAAAATCTATAATTTTTCCATCGAATGTGTATGTATTATAATAATAATAATAATAATATTGGGGGCGGCACGGTGGTGTAGTGGTTAGCGCTGTCGCCTCACAGCAAGAAGGTCCTGGGTTCGAGCCCCGGGGCCAGCGAGGGCCTTTCTGTGTGGAGTTTGCATGTTCTCCCCGTGTCCGCGTGGGTTTCCTCCGGGTGCTCCGGTTTCCCCCACAGTCCAAAGACATGCAGGTTAGGTTAACTGGTGACTCTAAATTGACCGTAGGTGTGAGTGTGAATGGTTGTGTCTATGTGTCAGCCCTGTGATGACCTGGCGACTTGTCCAGGGTGTACCCCGCCTTTCGCCCGTAGTCAGCTGGGATAGGCTCCAGCTTGCCTGCGACCCTGTAGAAGGATAAAGCGGCTAGAGATAATGAGATGAGATAATAATATTGGCTGGCTTTTTTCATGGTACATCAGATATATTCCATTGAGCTGGTATGATATTGAACTTGTCTTCAATTCATTCAGTATCATGCTAGCTGAATGGAATATATCTGATATACCACTCAACGGCAGCCAATATTATTCAATTGCTATACATACAGGACACTTTTTCCATGGAATAAAAACGTGTTCTTTACCCTTCTCGCGGGTTTCATTCATTTGGTTTAATAGCATGCAATATTGTTAGTATATAGCTTATCCTACGTATATTATGTCACTTTACCCGATGGAGAATGAGAATTCAATATGGTTTACGATATTGCATGGTTGTCAAGACAACATGGCGTCACACATTGGAGCTGATGCAAATATCCAATGAGAAAATTTTCTGCTGCGCATGTGCACAAGCATTTCTTTGATTGCCGGGAAAGAGAAAGATGAGTTGAACACCTGAAAGGCTACCAAAACTTCATTAGATATTTTTCACACATATTTAAAAGAGAGAAACATACCAACAGACATAAAAAAATTGGAATAGAGACACGTAGGAGACGTAAAACTTCCACACTGGCGAGCGACTGTGACAATTTGTAAACAAGCATGGCCAACAGGTTTGCTTCGTTAAATATGGAAGACTTTGAGAGAATTTTGAAAGAGAGACACATTGAACACCCAAAAGGAATGTATTATAATAATAATAATAATCATATTGGTGCGGCACGGTGGTGTAGTGGTTAGCGCTGTTGCCTCACAGCAAGAAGGTCCGGGTTCGAGCCCCGTGGCTGGCGAGGGCCTTTCTGTGTGGAGTTTGCATGTTCTCCCTGTGTCCGCGTGGGTTTCCTCCGGGTGCTCCGGTTTCCCCCACAGTCCAAAGACATGCAGGTTAAGCTAACTGGTGACTCTAAATTGACCGTAGGTGTGAATGTGAGTGTGAATGGTTGTCTGTGTCTATGTGTCAGCCCTGTGATAACCTGGCGACTTGTCCAGGGTGTACCCCGCCTTTCGCTCGTAGTCAGCTGGGATAGGCTCCAGCTCGCCTGCGACCCTGTAGAAGGTTAGAGGCTAAGACCAAGGTGACCCGGAGAGAAGTTAGCCATGAGATGTGACCCGGAGAGAAGTTAGCCAATATGAGAGATGAGATGAGATAATAATATTGGCTGGCACACACACACACACGTGTGTGTGTGTGTGTGAATTTCTTAAGTCCCAGATTCCCCACGCAAAGGGAAAGAAGTCAAGAAACCTTTATTTGTCACACATACACTCAAGCAAAGACTTAAACACATAGTGAAATTTAACCTCTGCATTCAACCCATCTGAACACACACACACAAGTGAGCAATGAGCACACACACATACCCAGAGCAGTGGGCAGCTGTGCTACAGCACCCAGGGAGCAGTTGTGGGTTAGGTGCCTTGCTCAGGGCACTTCAGCCCAACCTCAGACCAAGGCTTCCCCATGTTGACCTACCGGTAACCACATACCTTTGGACTATGGGGGAAACCGGTGCACCTGGAGGAAACCCATGCAGACATGGGGAGAACATGCAACCAACACACAGAAAGGCCCCTGTTGGCCATTGGTCTTGAACCCAGAACCTTCTTGCTGTGAGGCGACAATGCTAAGCACTACACCACGGTGCTGCCCTGAAAACATCACAGCTGTGCTGAAGATGAAAGTACAGCACTGAAACATAACACAGACTCTAAAGGTCTTGAAATCATTTTGTTCTGCAGCATGTATGAAATTCCCTGCCTATCACCTGGGGCAGCTGTTCCTGCTCCCTGCCCATCACCTGAGGACCTACCATAATAATGTTGCCAGTCTGGTTGGGTAACAGTCTCAGCACCTTGCGCTGCACCAAGAAGTTAGGCAGAAAAACAAGACGAGGTATTTCTGTGATGGTGGCAACCACCAGAGACCACTGGAGACATTAGTCAGTCAGTCAATCAATCAATCAATCAATCAATCAATCAATCAATTCCTCCCCCCCCCCCCAAACACACACACACATTTGCTGAAACATAAGTGCTGGTTATATATTGGGATTTTTGTGAAAATCAGATCAAAGCAACAAACAGGGGACAACAAAGTACCTGTGAGACAAGAAATAAAAGTATAACACAAACATGTGATAGCCTGGGAAATTCTTTCATAGGTTCGCATTTTATCCTAAATATAGTGCTGAATACTGCCAGCTGTATAACTGTTTGTCTTTTGCATGTATCACAAACAGAAGTAAAGTTCTAGCATTTTAAATTCTGGTTGCCAACAGAAGTGAAATGGGGGGGAATCACATTTAAAAATGTCATTCCAATTCCACGAAGACATTCCGCCCATCTATCGCAACAATTATAACTTAATTTACTTATGAAAAAGCCTATGACTGCCATTTAAAAATATCTATCTATCTATCTATCTATCTATCTATCTATCTATCTACAGTGGCATGCAAAAGTTTGGGCACCCTTGCTGAAAATGTCTGTTACTATGAATAGTTAAGTGAGCAGAAGATGAACTGATCACCAAAAAGCATAAAGGTAAAGACGAGACATTTCTTTTCAGCGTTTTATGCAAGATTTGTGTATTATTTTTGTTTTGTATAATTGGAGAGTGAAAAAAGAAAAGGAACACCATGCGAAAGTTTGGGCACCCAAATACACTTGAGTTCTCAGGTAACTTTTACCAATGTTCTAGACCAGGGCTTTTCAAAGTGTGGGGCGCGCCCCCCCTGGGGGGTGCCAGAGTTCTTCAGGGGGGGCGCAACGTGAGAGACAAAATGGATCGATTTTTAGTACCTAAAGCTACAGGGAGTGAGGAGACGGCCAAGCAAAAAAACAGAGCCTCCAGGATGTTGCGATTTGCAATTTCAGCGCAAATTCAACCAATCCCCACGAATTCAGGGCGGTGCTGCAATTATATCCAATCACCGCAACTTTCCCGCAAATTTGACCAATCGTTGGCGTCGTCTTGAGGTGACGTCGACAAACTACCTTCCGCCTTACTTCCGGATGTCTATGTTCAAGAGAAGCAGCATGCGCGCAGTGTTGCCAGATTGGCGGTTTCAAGTGCATTTTGGCGGGTTTTGAACATATTTTGGGCTGGAAAACGTCAGCAGTATCTGGCAACATTGCATGATGTGCGAGTCAGTGTTTATGTAGGCTTAAATTCTGTTACTGAAAGTGTGTTATGTTTACAGTGAAGGACTGTGTGCACTTTATTTTTTTTTTTACTTAATACAAGAAATTAATGGATGCCAACATTTTTGCCAAAATGGTATTTTATTTTCCATTGTTTCGGCAGCTTCAGCATCATACTGTGAGATTCTGTTCAAATTGTTTTTTTTTTCCTTCTATGAAGCCTGAGCCATGTATTTTATTAGTTTATTGTTTAATTTAGTCTTCAGGAGAAACTGCCTGCACACGGTACTAGTATTAATAGTTTTTTTTTTCTTACATGAAAGCTGAGGCATTTATATTATATTTTAAGGTAACTTCATGTTGTGCTGTGAGGTTCTCTGCACTTTAACTTTTGAACCAACAGGAGCATTTGGATAAGTAAAGCCTATTTTTCTGCATTTTTGTAGTCCTGGTAATCTTTTATATTGGTAAAGTTGTTTATAGGACCATTTCTCAGTGTCTTTTTTTTTAATCAATAGTTTTTCAGTAATAACTTAATATTTAACATATCACTCAATTTTAATCACAAAAAGAGAAAATCGCAACAATTTCTCACAACTTTCACTTCCTCCCGCAATGTAATCGCAACAAAAACCTAAACACCGCAACTTTCATCGCAATTTTTTTGGAAACCCCCGCAACAGCAGACATTTTAGCCCGCAACAATCACAAAAAAGGCCCGCGGAATCCTGGGGGACTGGAAAAAGAAGGAAGTATGACCACGATTATTTAAAGTTTGGATTTTCATGGACTGGATCTGAAGATGCTCCACTGCCACAGTGTGTTGTCTGCCAAGAGGTGCTAGCTAACTATGCTATGAGATGTTTAAAATGTGTAAAACAAGATGTTTTAAAAAGCACAGATTTTTAAAATGTGAAAAAGAAAAAAATAATGTGTAAACCAACCATTTTTTTTAAATATGAATGGAACATTAAGTATAGCAACAACAAAAACTGTAAGGGGGGCGCTGTTGTTTATTTGCTCTCCGAGGGGGGGCTGACTCTCCCACACTTTGAAAACCCCTGTTCTAGACCTTAATTAGCTTATTGAGCTGTGGCTTGTTCAAATTCTTCGTTAGGAAAGGTCAGATGATGCAGATTTCAAAGTTGTATAAATTCTCTGATTCCTCAAATTTGTCCCTAAAATCAACAGCCATGGGCTCCTCTAAGCAACTCCCTCGCATTCTGAATAATAAAATAATTGATGCTCACAAAGCAGGAGAAGGCTACAAGAACATAGCAAAGTGTTTTCAGGTAGCTGTTTCCTCAGATTGTAATGTTATTAAGAAATGGCAGTTAACAGAAACAGTGATCAAGGTGAGGTCTGGAAGATGAACAAAACTTTCTGAAAGAACTGCTCATTGGATTGCTAGAAAGGCAAATAAAAACCCCTGTTTAACTGCAAAAGACCTTCAGAAAGATTTAGCAGACCCTGGAGTGGTGGTGCACTGTTCTACTATGCAGTGACACCTGAACTGTTAAGGTGTCAGGCTGGGATTTGAACCTGGTTCGCTGGTGTGATAATCCAGCAAACCCCCACTAGGCCACCAGGGGGATGACGCAAGTGCAGAGGTGTGAGGCGGAAGTAGAAAAAGTATCAAAAAGTTTATTTACAAAATGTACAATCCACGGCAAAATACAAAAGTAATCCAAAAGCTCAGAATATAAAGAGAAAATAAAAAATATCCAAAAGTTCAAAGTCCAAAAATAAGAAAAGAAAAGGCAAAAATGCAACTGCTCAGAAGATCTCAAAAATGGTACAAACAAAATTCAAAAAGGTCCAAAAAGAAAGCAAAGTACAAAAACCACAAAGACACAGGCAAGGAACATGGAACAGAGGGAACTAGCACTAACAGGCATAGCATAGGAAAAAGACTCTGTGACAAGGGAACAAACAGAGGGGTATTTATACACACACTAATTAAGGAACAGGGCGGGGCAGGAAACAGGCAATGAAGACAAACACAAAAACACAGTGGCGGCCTCTAGAGGCCAAAACAAACATGACAAGATGGAAATAACAGCGGCCTCTAGAGGCCAAAACAGTCCCAGTCCTAACAGGACCCCCCCCTCTAGGAGCGTCTCCTGACGTTCCCAGGGCGATCCGGATGGGCCGAATGGAAGTCCCGGCATAGTCCTTTATCTAGAATGTCCCAGGCGGGGACCCAACAGCGTTCCTCAGGGCCATAGCCCTCCCAATCTACTAGATATTGAAGCCCGCCGCGGACCCGGCGGGAGTCAAGCAGGCGATGCACGGTGAACACAGTCTGAACCTGGAAGATGCGGGGGGGTGGGAGGTTCCTAGGGGCAGGGGCATACGTGGACGTCAGTACGGGCCACAACAGGGAAACATGGAATGTGGGGTTGATCCTCAGAGTCCGGGGCAACTGGAGCCGGTAGGCGACAGGGTTCACCCTGCACACCACCTTGAAGGGGCCAATGTAGCGAGGAGCAAGCTTGCGGTTCTCCACCCGCAGCGGAAGGTCCTTAGTGGACAGCCAAACCCGCTGCCCAGGGCGGAAAGAGTGGGCAGGTCTTCTATGGTGGTTGGCCTGAGTCTGGTTGGTTCTGGAGGTCTGGATGAGGGTCTTCCTGACCTTGCTCCAGGTCTTGCGACACCATCTCACATATTGGTTGACCGAGGGCACCCCTGCGTCCTCCTCCTGCTCCGGGAACAGAGGTGGCTGGAACCCGAATTGGCACTGGAATGGCGACAGCTTGGTGGCCGATGACTGCAGGGTGTTGTGGGCGTACTCTGCCCATGGCAGCCAGGTGCTCCACGATGTCGGGTTATCCATAGCCAGGCCTCGCAGGGTGGTTTCCAGGTCCTGGTTGAGCCTCTCCGTCTAGCCATTGGATTGTGGGTGAAACCCAGAGGAGAGGCTGGCAGTGGCTCCGATGACCTTGCAGAACCCGTGCCACACTCGGGAGGAGAACTGGGGCCCTCGGTCTGAGACGATGTCCTGCGGGAGACCAAAGACTCGGAAGACATGAGTGAATAATAGCTTAGCAGTTTCAAGAGCAGAAGGGAGCTTGCACAGTGGTAAAAAGCGTCAGGCCTTGGAGAATCTGTCAACTATGACCAATATGACAGTGTTACCTTGTGACTCGGGGAGACCCGTGATGAAGTCGACTGCCACGTGGGACCAGGGACGCTGGGGAATGGTCAGAGGATGCAGGAGACCCTGGGGGTGCTGTCGTGGGTTCTTGCTTCTGGTGCACACTTCGCAGGAAAGGACGAATGACCTCACTTCCTTCTCCATGCTAGGCCACCAGAAGCGCCTTCTCAAAAAGTCCAGGGTCCTTCAAGCTCCCGGGTGGGCGGTGAGAGGGGACGAGTGACCCCACTGGAGAACCTTGGCCCGGGCTTGATGTGGGATGTACAAGAGGCCCGGTGGCCCCGTCCCAGGGCCAGGGTCCTGGCGTTGGGCTCGTCGGACGGCCTCCTCAATACCCCAGCGGATAGGGGCCACAATCCGGGACACAGGGATAATAGGCCCGACTTCACTCTCCCTGTTAGTGGCAGAGAACAGCCTGGACAGTGCGTCAGGTTTGGTGTTCTTGGAGCCGGGGCGGTACGATAGGGTGAAGTCAAACTGACTGAAAAACAGGGCCCACCTAACCTGTCATGGGTTCAGTCTCTTGGCTTGCTAGAGGTACTCCAGGTTCTTGTGGTCCGTCCAAACCAGGAATGGATGTTGCGCTCCCTCCAGCCAGTGCCTCCACTCCTCAAGGGCCAGTTTGACCGCTAGTAGTTCTCAATCCCCCACATCGTACTGGGACTCCGCAGTACTCAGGCGGTGGGAGAAGTATGCGCAGGGGTGCAGCTTTCCTTCCGAACGTTGAGAGAGCACCGCGCCGACACCACTGTCCGAGGCGTCCACCTCCACGATGAATGGTTGGGAGGTGTCCGGGAGGACCAGAATGGGTGCCGTGCAGAAGCGGTGCTTGAGGTCTTTGAACGCCTTTTCCGCCTGAGGAGACCAGACATAAGATCCACCTGTCCCTTTGGTGAGGTCCGACATGGGTGCTGCTACAGAACTAAAGTTCCTGATAAACTTGCGGTAGAAGTTAGCAAATCCTAAGAACCGCTGAACCTCTTTGATGGACTTGGGAGTGGGCCAGTCCCTGACGGCCAGGGTCTTGGCTGGGTCCATTTGGAGTTGGCCTGGCCGTACAATAAAACCCAGAAAGGAGACCTTGGGAACATGAAATTCACATTTCTGGGCCTTGGCGAACAGATTGTTCTGTAGCAGCCTCTGGAGAACCTGGCGGACATGGTGGCGGTGCTCCTGCACGGTCTTGGAAAAGATAAGGATGTCGTCGAGGTAGACAAAAACGTACAGGTTAATCATGTCCCTCAAGACGTCGTTGATTAGGGCCTGAAAAACAGCTGGTGCGTTGGTGAGTCCGAAGGGCATCACCTGGTATTCGTAGTGCCCAGACGGGGTGTTAAAGGCAGTCTTCCACTCGTCTCCCTGTCGGATACGGATGAGATGGTATGCGTTCCGTAGGTCCAACTTGGTGAAGACAGTGGCGCCTTGGAGCAGATCGAATGCTGTGGACATCAGCGGAAGGGGATATCGGTTGCGCACAGTGATCTTGTTCAGGCCCCTGTAGTCAATACATGGTCGGAGCTCCCCATCCTTCTTGCTGACAAAGAAGAAGCCGGCACCAGCAGGTGAGGTGGAGGGTCGAATGAACCCAGAGACCAGGGCGTCTTTGAGGTATTCCTCCATGGCCTTGCGTTCTGGCTGAGAGAGGGAAAACAGTCTGCCACGAGGAGGGGTAGTCCCAGGGAGCAAGTCGGTGGCACAGTCGTAGGCCCGGTGCGGAGGAAGAACGGCGGCCCTGCTTTTGCTGAATACCTCCTTCAAATCCCAGTACTCTGTGGAAACTTGAGATAGCTCGGTGAGATCAGGGGGCTTGGCAGGAGACACAGGAGAGCTAGAGAGCAGACAAGAGGCATGGCACACAGGGCCCCATTCCACAACCTGGCTTGTTACCCAGTCTATGCGAGGGTTGTGGCAGGTAAGCCAAGGAAGGCCTAGAATCACTGGGAACTCTGGTGAAGGAATCAGGTGCAGGGATATTTCTTCCTTGTGACCTTGAGACTGGAGGAAGACTGGAGAAGTTACTTGGGTGACTCTTCCATCACCTAAGGCTTGGCCATCCAGGGCAGACACAGACAGTGGGACTTCAAGAGGTGCAGTCGGGACATTGATACTTTGGGCGAAGTGAACATCCATAAAGTTTCCAGCCGCCCCGGAGTCTAACAAGGCTTGACAAAAGTGGATGGACTCACCCCAGGAGATGGAGACCGGGATGTAAACTCCTTGGCCAGGAAGTTCAGGAGAGAGGGTAGGCCCCGTCACAACCCTCCCTCGGCTGGACGGGGCGGTCCTTTTCCTGAGAGTTCGGGACATGATGCTCGGAAGTGACCAGGCTTGCCACAGTAGATGCAGCACTTGTCCCTCCTTCTGCGCTCCCTCTCAGATGTGGAGAGGCGAGTACGACCCACTTGCATGGGTTCTGGACAGTCACTGGAGGAGGTAGACGGGCTCCAGGTAGAGGCAGGGAGGCCGGGGAGGCTCAGTACTTGGCGGCGTTCTCTCATCCTGTTGTGCAGACGAGTAGAATGTGAGATCAGTGTTTCGAGGTCACTAGGGCATCTGATAGAAGCCAGACCATCTTTGATGGGGTCAGACAGACCATGGTGGAAGGCTGACACCAGGGCAGTCTCGTTCCATCCACTTACTGCTGCGAGCGTCCGGAATGAGATGGCGTAGTCTGCGACGCTTCCCCCTTGCCGGATGGACATGAGCTTTCTGGTTGCGTCTTTACTGATGTCTGCTTGATCGAAGACACGAAGCATCTCCTCAGTAAACAGCTGGAAATCAGAGCACTCAGGTCCCTGTCTCTGCCAGATAGCAGTGGCCCAGGCCCGCACCTTACCAGCTAACAAGGTTATCACAAAGGCAATCTTGCAGCGATCCGTAGTGTAGGTGGTAGGCTGAAGCTCAAAGGTGAGTTGGCACTGGGTAAGGAACTCTCGACACTCACTGTGCTTGCCGTCATACCTCTGTGGTGCAGGAAGGCTGGGTTCGCGAGGTGAAGAAGGCAGCATGGCAGGAGGCACTGGAGCAGGAGCGGATGGTGGAGCAGGAGCAGAATCAGGCGGAGGAGATGGGGGCAGAGAAGTCAGCTGTGCCAGGGTTTTCCCAATCTGATGAAGCAGTACCTCGTGGCGAGCAAGGGTCTCACGTTGGCTTGCGAGAGTCCGTCCATGAGTGTCCATGGTGGATCCGAGGTGTGTTAACGCAGCCATCATTCCCTGAGGGTTGGCCGGGTAGACAGATGAAGAAGCCTCTGCTGAGTCGGTCATGACGGAGTCTTTCTGTTAAGGTTTTGCTGGGATTCGAACCTGGTTCGCTGGTGTGATAATCCACACCAGGGGGATGACTCAAGTGCAGAGGCGTGAGGCGGAAGTAGAAAAAGTATCAAAAAGTTTATTTACAAAATGTACAATCCACGGCAAAAAACAAAAGTAATCCAAAAGCTCAGAAGATAAAGGGAAAATAAAAAATATCCAAAAGTTCAAAGTCCAAAAATAAGAAAAGAAAAGGCAAAAATGCAAACGCTCAGAAGATCTCAAAAATGGTACAAACAAAATTCAAAAAGGTCCAAAAAGAAAGCAAAGTACAAAAACCACAAAGACACAGGCAAGGAACATGGAACAGAGGGAACTAGCACTAACAGGCATAGCATAGGAAAAAGACTCTGTGACAAGGGAACAAACAGAGGGGTATTTATACACACACTAATTAAGGAACAGGGCGGGGCAGGAAACAGGCAATGAAGACAAACACAAAAACACAGTGGCGGCCTCTAGAGGCCAAAACAAACATGACAAGATGGAAATAACAGCGGCCTCTAGAGTCCAAAACAGTCCCAGTCCTAACATGAACAAATATGACCTTATTGAGAGAGTCATCAGAAGAAAACCTTTCCTGCGTCCTAGCCACAAAATTCAGTGTCTGAAGTTTGCAAATGAACATCTAAGCAAACCTGATGCATTTTGGAAACAAGTCCTGTGGACTGATGAAATCAAAATAGAACTTTTTGGCCACAATGTGCAAAGGTATGTTTGGAGAAAAAAGAGTGCCAAATTCCAGGAAAAGAACACCTCTCCAACTCTGAAGCATGGGTGTGGATCGATCATGCTTTGGGGTTGTGTTGCAGCCAGTGGCACAGGGCACATTTCATTGGTCAAGGGAAGCATGGATTCAAATAAATACCAGCAAATTCTGGAAGCAAACATCACACCATCTGTAAAAAAGTTGAAGTTAAAAAGAGGACGGGTCCTACAATAAGACGATGATCCAAAACACACCTCAAAATCTACAATGGAATACCTCAAGAGGCACAAGCTGAAGGTTTTGCCCTGGCCCTCACAGTCCCCTGACCTAAACATCATTGAAAATCTGTGGATAGATCTCAAAAGGGCAGTGCATGCAAGACAGTCCAAGAAACTTGTAGAACTGGAAGCCTTTTGCAAGGACGAATGTGTGAAAATCCCCAGATAAGAAGTGAAAGATTATTAGCTGGCTACAAAAAGTATTTACAAGCTGTGATAATTGCCAAAGGGGGTGTTACTAGGTACTAACCATGCAGGGTGCACAAACTTTTGCTTCAGGCCCTTTTCATTTTTTGGTATTTTACACCTGTAAATGATGGAAATAAAAATGTAATCTTGTGGAAAATATTAAAGAAATGTGTCATCTTTACCTTTATGCCTTTTGGTGATCAGTTCATCTTCTGCTCACTTAACTATTCACAGTAACAGACATTTTCAGCAATGGTGCCCAAACTCTATCTATCTATCTATCTATTAAGGGAAATAACCTGAGTGCTGTATTTGATTAGCAGTATCATTCTCATCAGTCTCTGTCTCATGACTTGACTGATCTCTGCTTTATTGACTAATTGTTTTAAACATTTTAAAAACTTTGCTGTCATCTATACAATATGTGCATGCCCTTCTCTTAGTTTTGATCATATGATGGCACAGGAGAATGACAGTAATTTTGAGAGCTGCTATCTGATTACATACTGAAGTGCTAATGCTTCTGATCATTTCTTGCATGTACATTATATAACCAAAAGTCTGTGGACACCTGACAATGACACATGTATGTGGGCAATCCTCACACTGTTGCCACAAAGATTGACACAATTATAGAGAATGTCTTTCAAGGTTTTAACTTTTCAGTGCTCAAAAACAGGAGAGCTTGCAGGCACTAGGAGCACGCAGAAACATCCCCCGCTCAAGCTGCGCTCTCCTCTTGTGCGCTCAAAAACGCTTCAAACGATACGATTCAAACAATAATTAGCGATGTCAGAACCCCGCAAGCGGCAAAAGATGGAGGACATATAACTTTTTTTTTTTAAAGAGTGTGCATGATGTATTCAGACACACTCTATATTAAGTTAGCTAAACTTATGTTATGAATAACCATAGTGAGATCATGTTGGTATCACTTTGTAAACATCTACAAGTTGGCTAGCCATAGAAAATGATTTTTTTAAATGTTATTTCAAAGAAGCACAGTCAGTCTACTACTGTACTTCTTCACTCAATGGCAGTGGAGAGATGAGTGAAAACAAATTACAGAAAGAAGAAATAAGCTCTCCCACTTTCTCATTGCAATTATAAATCAATTAGACCTATAAATGGTTCAAATGCCATTTTAATCTGTAAATCACTACAGTATAAAAATTTCATTCAGGAACGTATTTTTATTTGGAAATAATTTCTTGTGTCTGTAACTCAGCAAGGCAAGGCAAGGCAAGGCAAGTTTATTTATATAGCACATTTCATACACAATGGCAGTTCAATGTGCTTTACAGAAGTAAAAACAAAAACAGTAAACAATAGAGAAATAAAATTTCATAAAATAATTTTATCTTTATTCTAAAATAATTAATTAAAAGAATTAAAAGAATTAAAAGAAAATAATAAGAATTAAACAACAGTAGAAATAAAATATTAAAATGCCAAAAAGAAAAAGGAGAAAAAGAAAGAGAAAGGGAAAAAAAACTAGCAGAATAAAAATAGAATAAAGTTAAAGTACATTTAAAACATGCAGAGAAAGTAAAGATTATAAAAAATGTAAAAATATTAATTATTTAACAGAAAGCATCTGAAAACAACTTGGTCTTTAACCTAGATTTGAAGCTGCCAACAGCAGGAGCATTTTTAATGTCCTCTGGCAGTTGGTTCCATAGCTGTACTGCATAGTAGCTAAAAGCTGCTTCACCACACTTTGTTTTAACAACTGGTTTTAATAGTAAATTTTTCTGTTGCAATCTGGTAGATCTGATTGGGTTAGGTCGCTGCAACATATCAGAGAGGTAATTGGGCCCTGTACCATTTAGAGATTTGTACACCAGCAGCAATGCTTTAAAGTCAATTCTGTAGCTTACTGGAAGCCAGTGAAGGGACCTTAGAATTGGAGTAATGTGCTCTGTTCTTTTTGTTCGTGTGAGAACCCTAGCCGCTGCATTTTGAACCAGCTGAAGTCGTTTGATGGTCTTTTTTGGCAGGCCTGTGAAAAGGCCATTGCAGTAATCAACCCTACTAGAGATGAAGGCATGTATTAGTTTTTCCAGATCATGTTTTGACATAAGTCCTCTTAGTTTGGAAATGTTTTTTAGGTGATAAAATGCCGTTTTAGTGATTGCTTTCATGTGACTGTCAAAGTTTAGCTCGCTGTCAATGAAAACACCAAGATTTTTAACCATTTCTTTAGTTTTAATCCCTTTTGTGTCAAGAATAGTGGTAATCCTGAGTCTTTCATCTTTTTTTCCAAATAGAATTACTTCTGTTTTATCTGTGTTCAGCTGAAGAAAATTTTGTGACATCCAGCTATTGATTTAATCGATACACTGGTAGAGACATTCAAGGGGGGCATAATCATTTGGTGATAGAGCAAAATAAATTTGGGTATCATCTGCATAGCAGTGATACAAAATTGAATTTTTATTGATAATTTGCCCAAGTGGGAGCATATAAAGGTTGAAAAGTAATGGTCCAAGAATCGACCCCTGGGGGACACCACAGGTCAAGGGCATTGACGTTGAGGAACAATTTCCCAGGGTAACAAAGAAGCTTCTATCTTTTAAGTATGATTTTAACCAATTGATAACTTTACCAGTCAATCCAACCCAGTGTTCAAGTCGATATAGCAGTATGTTGTGATCAACAGTATCAAAAGCTGCACTGAGGTCCAGTAATACCAGGACCGATGTTTTGCCTGCATCAGTATTAAGACGTATGTCATTTATAACTTTAATCAGCGCTGTTTCAGTGCTATGATTGGCACTAAATCCTGACTGAAAATTATCAAAACGGCTGTTTGATATCAAGAAGGCAGTTAATTGATTGAAGACAATTTTTTCCAGGATTTTCCCGATGAATGGTAGATTTGATATTGGCCTGTAATTATTTAACACTGAAGGATCCAGATTATTTTTTTTAATAAGGGGCTTTACAACAGCTTTTTTTTAGGGACACAGGAACAACACCAGTCTCCAAGGATGTATTTATAATTTGAAGCACATCTGTAATTATAAGATGAAGAACAGATTTAAAAAAGTTGGTGGGCAGAATGTCCAGTTCAGATGTTGAGGAACTGAGATTTTGTACAGTTTTTTCAAGAGTCTCATAATCAATTAAACAAAATTCTGACATTGTGTTAAAGTTATCTATCTGTGTCATTGGTGATTGCAGTTTTTCAATTTTTTGCAACTGAGATATATTATGAGAAATATTCTGCCGTATTTTATCAATTTTACCTTTGAAGAAGGATGCAAACTCATTGCATTTATTAACTGAGAGAAGTTCAGGTGCTAATTGTGGTGGGGGATTAGTTAGCTTCTCTACTGTTGAAAATAGCACACGGGCATTGTTCATATTCCTGCTGATGATATTGGAGAAGAAAGACTGTCTTGCTTTACGAATTTCATAATTATAATTACAAAGCATCTCTTTATGGATTTGATAATGGATGTGAAGTTTAGATTTGCGCCATTTTCTTTCAGTCTTTCTACATTCTCTCTTTAGCAGTTTAACAGCCGGGTACTGCTTCCATGGTGCTTTCTGCTTATCATTGACTCTTTTGATTTTGAATGGAGCAATATCATCCATAATTTGGGTCATATTTAAATTAAAAAATTCCAGTAAATCATCTACAGAGTCTGACATTTTGGTTGAGTTCTGAGAGAGAGCTTGCTTAAAAAGAGCACGTGTTGTCGTTTATGACTCTCCTGCCTATAGTCGTTGAGCTATTCTGAATGTGAGGAGACATAGAAACTTCAAAGAAAACACAGAAATGATCAGATAAGGCCAGGTCAACAACAGTATAAGAAACAGTAAGACCCTTTGTGATGACGAGGTCAAGAGTATGACCACGAGAGTGGGTCGGCCCCTGTACATGTTGTACTAGGTTAAAGTTATCAATAATTGCAAATAGTTCTTTGGCATAAATGTTATCAGTATTATCTACATGCAAGTTAAAATCCCCAGATATAATAAGACAATCAAACTCTAAGCAAATGACTGATAACAATTCACCAAACTCTTCAAGAAAGACTTTGGCTGAATGTCTCGGAGGCCTGTAAATAGTTAATAATAATATGTTAGGAGAGCATGTAACAAGTGCACATAAGTGTTCAAAGGACATAAAATCACCAAGTGAGGATTGTTTACATTGAAAAGAGACTTTGAATATATTTGCGATCCCTCCACCTTTCCCTTGTCGGGTAACATTCAAAAAATTAAAATTTGGGGGAGCTGCTTCGATAAGGGTGGTAGCACTATTTGCTTGATCCAGCCAGGTTTCGGTTAGAAGCAAAAAATCAAGATTGTGTTTACAAATAAGATCATTAATTAAAAATGACTTGTTTAAAAGTGAACTAATGTTCAAAAGGGCTAGTTTTACAGTAATATTTGGTTGTGCACTCTGATGCTGTTTTAAAACAGGAAGGAGATTAGATTGGTTCACCCCCAGGGTTAAATGTGCTCTATGTTTTCTGTTTCTTATCAACACAGGAATAGTGTCAACATCGGATCCCTGCTTTTTTCTACATCCATTTGCAGGGACCCAGAGAAAATCAAACAAGACTTTCTAAATGTTCCATTTGGTTTGAGGGTGAAAGGACTGGAGATGACATGTATCTTTTGGATGGTGAAAAAGATTTGTAGCCAGCTGAAAGTCCTGGACGAACACAATTTTGATGAACTGGGTACACTGCTTGTCGTGACAAATTTGGGCTGGAAAAAGAGAGTGTAGCCATAGGAAGCAATTTTTTCATGCTATTTGGGAAATCCATCCGAGGAGAAGTGGAGTCATCTGTCCTTGAATGTTGGGAGGCCTGCAAGTCAGATGTTTGTGTGTCCTTGATGACGACTTGCAAAGATGATTGTTTAGGCTTTGTAACTATGTCAGTCTGCGACATCTTATCAACTGTTTTCCTCGGTGCTGGCTGAGAAAAGATTGCAAGTTTGTAGTGGTCTGCTAAGACTTTGGCTCCAATCCAGCTGAGTTCAGTGCTATTTGGCTTGTAGAATTCTTTGCGATTCCAAAAAAGATTAAAATTGCAGGAACTGCTACCCCAGGTGATAGGCAGGGAGGAGGAAAAGCGACCCCAATGATGGGCAGGGAGCAGGGGCAGCTACCCCAGGTGATGGGCAGGGAGCAGGGACAGCTGCTCCAGGTGTTAGGCAGGGAGCAGGGACAGGTGACCCAGGTGATGGGCAGGGAGCAGGGACAGCTGCCCCAGGTCATGGGCAGGGAGCAGGGACAGCTGCAACAGGTGATAGGCAGGGAGCAGGGACAGCTGCCCCAAGTGATGGGCAGGGAGCAGGGAAAGCTGCCCCAGGTGATGGGCAGGGAGCAGGAACAGCTGCACCAGGTGATGGGCAGGGAGCAGGAACAGCTGCCCCAGGTGATGGGCAGGGAGCAGGAACAGCTGCCCCAGGTGATAGGCAGGGAGCTGGAACAGCTGCCCCAAGTGACAGGCAGGGAGCAGGGACAGCTGCCCAAAGTGATGGGCAGGGAGCAGGGACAGCTGACCCAAGTGATGGGCAGGGAGCAGGGACAGCTGCCCGAGATGATGGGCAGGGAGCATGGACAGGTGCCCCAGGTGTTAGGCAGGGAGCAGGGACAGCTGACCCAGGTGTTGGGCAGGGAGCAGGGACAGCTGCCCCAGGTGATGGGCAGTGAGCAGGTACAGCTGCCCCAGGTGATGGGCAGGGAGCAGGGACAGTTGCCCCAAGTGATGGGCAGGGAGCAGGGACAGCTTCCCCAGGTGATGGGCAAGGAGCAGGGACAGCTGCCCCAGGTGATGGGCAGGGAGCAGGTAAAGCTGCCCCAGGTGATAGGCAGGGAGCAGGAACACCTGCCGCAGGTCATGGGCAGGCAGCAGGAACAGCTGCGTCAGTTGATGGGCAGGGAGCAGGAACAGCTGCCCAAGGTCATGGGCAGGCAGCAGGAACAGCTGCTTCAGGTGATGGACAGGGAGCAGGAACAGCTGCCCCAGGTGATAGTCAGGGACAGCTGCTCCAGCTGATAGGCAGGGAACAGGGACAGCTGCCCCAGGTGATGGGGAGGGAGCAGGGACAGCTGCCCGAGGTGATGGGCAGGGAGCAGGAACAGCTGCCCCAGGTGATAGGCAGGGAGCAGGAACACCTGCCGCAGGTCATGGGCAGGCAGCAGGAAGAGCTGCTTCAGGTGATGGGCAGGGAGAAGGAACAGCTGCCCCAGGTGATAGTCAGGGACAGCTGCCCAAGGTGAAAGGCAGGGAGCAGGGACAGCTGCCCCAGGTGATAGGCAGGGAGCAGGTACAGCTGCCCCAGATGATGGGCAGGGAGCAGGAACAGCTGCCACAGGTGATTGGCAGGGAGCAGGAACAGCTGACCCAGGTGATGGGCAGGGAGCAAGAACAGCTGCCCCAGGTCATGGGCAGGCAGCAGGAACAGCTGCTTCAGGTGATGGACAGGGAGCAGGAACAGCTGCCCAAGGTGATAGTCAGGGACAGCTGCCGCAGGTGATAGGCAGGGAGCAGGGACAGCTGTCCCAGGTGATGGGCAGGGAGCAGGAACAGCTGCCCCAGGTGATAGGCAGGGTGCAGGGGCAGCTGCCCCAGGTTATAGGCAGGGAGCAGGGACAGCTGCCCCAGCTGTTAGGCAGGGAGCAGGGACAGCTGCCCCAGGTGATGGGCAGGGAGGACAGACAGCTGCCCCAGGTGATGGGCAGGGAGCAGGGACAGCTGCCCCAGGTCATGGGCAGGGAGTAGGGACAGCTGCCCAGGTCATGGGCAGGGAGCAAAGACAGCTGCCCTAGGTGATGGGGAGGGAGCAGGGACAGCTGCCCGAAGTGATGGGCAGGGAGCAGGGACAGGTGCCCGAAGTGATGGGCAGGGAGCAGGGACAGCTGCCCCAAGTGATGGGCAGGGAGCAGGGACAGCTGCCCGAGGTGATGGGCAGGGAGCAGGGACAGCTGCACCAGGTGATGGGCAGGGAGCAGGGACAGCTGACCCAGGTGATGGGCAGGGAGCAGGGACAGCTGCCCCAGGTGATGGGCAGGGAGCAAGTACAGCTGCCCCAGGTGATGGGCAGGGAGCAGGGGCAGCTGCCCCAGGTTATAGGCAGGGAGCAGGGACAGCTGCCCCAGGTGATAGGCAGGGAGTAGGGGCAGCTGCCCCAGGTTATAGGCAGGGAGCAGGGACAGCTGCCCCAGGTGATGGGCAGGGAGCAGGAACAGCTGCCCCAGGTGATGGGCAGGGAGCACGAACAGCTGCCCCAGGTGATGGGGAGGGAGCAGAAACAGCTGCCCCAGGTGATGGGCAGGGAGAAGGAACAGCTGCCCCAGGTGATGGGCAGGGAGCAGGAACAGCTGCCCCAGGTGACAAACAGGGAGAAGGAACACCTGCCCCAGGTCATGGGCAGGCAGCAGGAACAGCTGCTTCAGGTGTTGGGCAGGGAGCAGGAACAGGTGCTTCAGGTGATGGACAGGGGGCAGGAACAGCTGCCCCAGGTGATAGTCAGGGACAGCTGCCCCAGGTGATAGGCAAGGAGCATGGAAAGCTGTCCCAGGTGATGGGAAGGGAGCAGTGGCAGCTGCCCCAGGTTATAGGCAGGGAGCAGGGGCAGCTGCCCCAGGTGATAGGCAGGGAGTAGGGGCAGCTGCGCCAGGTTATAGGCAGGGAGCAGGGACAGCTGCCCCAGGTGATGGGCAGGGAGCAGGAACAGCTGCCCCAGGTGATGGGCAGAGAGCATGAACAGCTGCCCCAGGTCATGGGCAGGGAGCAGAAACAGCTGCCCCAGGTGATGGGCAGGGAGCAGGAACAGCTGCCCCAGGTGATGGGCAGGGAGCAGGAACAGCTGCCCCAGGTGACAAACAGGGAGAAGGAACACCTGCCCCAGGTCAGGGGCAGGCAGCAGGAACAGCTGCTTCAGGTGTTGGGCAGGGAGCAGGAACAGGTGCTTCAGGTGATGGACAGGGGGGAGGAACAGCTGCCCCAGGTGATAGTCAGGGACAGCTGCCCCAGGTGATAGGCAGGGAGCAGGGAAAGCTGTCCCAGGTGATGGGAAGGGAGCAGGAACAGCTGCCCCTGGTGATAGGCAGGGAGCAGGGGCAGCTGCCCCAGGTTATCGGCAGGGAGCAGGGACAGCTGCCCCAGGCATTAGGCAGGGAGCAGGGACAGCTGTCCCAGGAGATGGGTAGGAAGCAGGAACAGCTGCCCCAAGTGATTGGCAGGGAGCAGGGACAGATGCCCAAGGTGATGGGCAGGGAGCAGGGACAGCTGCCCCAAGTGTTAAGCAGGGAGCAGGGACAGCTGACCAAGGTGATGGGCAGGGAGCAAGTACAGCTGCCCCAGGTGATGGGCAGGGAGCATGCACAGCTGCCCCAGGTGTTAGGCAGGGAGCAGGGCCAGCTGCCCCAGGTGATAGGCAGGGAGCAGGGACAGCTGCCCCAGGCGTTAGGCAGGGAGCAGGGACAGCTGCCCCAGGAGATGGGAAGGGACCAGGGACAGCTGCCCCAGGTGATGGGCAGGGAGCAGGGACAGCTGCCTCAGGTTTTGGGCAGGGAGCAGGGACAGCTGCCCCAGGTGATGGGCAGGGAGCAGGGACAGCTGCCCCAGGTGATGGGCAGGGAGCAGGGGCAGCTGCCTAGGTTATAGACAGGGAGCAGGGACAGCTGCCCAAGGTGTTAGGCAGGGAGCAGGGACAGCTGCCCCAGGTGATAGGCAGGGAGCAGGGGCAGCTGCCCCAGGTTATTGGCAGGGAGCAGGGACAGCTGCCCAAGGTGATGGGCAGGGAGCAGGAACAGCTGCTTCAGGTGATGGACAGGGAGAAGGAACAGCTGCCCCAGGTGATAGTCAGGGACAGCTGCTCCAGCTGATAGGCAGGGAACAGGAACAGCTGCCCCAGGTGATGGGCAGGGAGCAGGGACAGCTGCCCGAGATGATGGGCAGGGAGCAGGAACAGCTGCCCCAGGTGATAGGCAGGGAGCAGGAACACCTGCCGCAGGTCATGGGCAGGCAGCAGGAAGAGCTGCTTCAGGTGATGGGCAGGGAGAAGGAACAGCTGCCCCAGGTGATAGTCAGGGAGAGCTGCCCAAGGTGAAAGGCAGGGAGCAGGGACAGCTGCCCCAGGTGATAGGCAGGGAGCAGGTACAGCTGCCACAGATGATGGGCAGGGAGCAGGAACAGCTGACCCAGGTGATGGGCAGGGAGCAAGAACAGCTGCCCCAGGTCATGGGCAGGCAGCAAGAACAGCTGCCCCAGGTCATGGACAGGGAGCAGGAACAGCTGCCCCAGGTCAGCTGCTTTAGGTGATGGACAGGGAGCAGGAACAGCTGCCCAAGGTGATAGTCAGGGACAGCTGCCGCAGGTGATAGGCAGGGAGCAGGGACAGCTGTCCCAGGTGATGGGCAGGGAGCAGGAACAGCTGCCCCAGGTGATAGGCAGGGTGCAGGGGCAGCTGCCCCAGGTTATAGGCAGGGAGCAGGGACAGCTGCCCCAGCTGTTAGGCAGGGAGCAGGGACAGCTGCCCCAGGTGATGGGCAGGGAGGACAGACAGCTGCCCCAGGTGATGGGCAGGGAGCAGGGACAGCTGCCCCAGGTCATGGGCAGGGAGTAGGGACAGCTGCCCAGGTCATGGGCAGGGAGCAGGGACAGCTGCCCTAGGTGATGGGGAGGGAGCAGGGACAGCTGCCCGAAGTGATGGGCAGGGAGCAGGGACAGGTGCCCGAAGTGATGGGCAGGGAGCAGGGACAGCTGCCCCAAGTTATGGGCAGGGAGCAGGGACAGCTGCCCGAGGTGATGGGCAGGGAGCAGGGACAGCTGACCCAGGTGATGGGCAGGGAGAAGGGACAGCTGCCCCAGCTGATGGGCAGGGAGCAAGTACAGTTGCCCCAGGTGATGGGCAGGGAGCAGGGGCAGCTGCCCCAGGTTATAGGCAGGGAGCAGGGACAGCTGCCCCAGGTGATAGGCAGGGAGTAGGGGCAGCTGCCCCAGGTTATAGGCAGGGAGCAGGGACAGCTGCCCCAGGTGATGGGCAGGGAGCAGGAACAGCTGCCCCAGGTGATGGGCAGGGAGCACGAACAGCTGCCCCAGGTGATGGGGAGGGAGCAGAAACAGCTGCCCCAGGTGATGGGCAGGGAGCAGGAACAGCTGCCCCAGGTGATGGGCAGGGAGCAGGAACAGCTGCCCCAGGTGACAAACAGGGAGAAGGAACACCTGCCCCAGGTCATGGGCAGGCAGCAGGAACAGCTGCTTCAGGTGTTGGGCAGGGAGCAGGAACAGGTGCTTCAGGTGATGGACAGGGGGCAGGAACAGCTGCCCCAGGTGATAGTCAGGGACAGCTGCCCCAGGTGATAGGCAAGGAGCATGGAAAGCTGTCCCAGGTGATGGGAATGGAGCAGGAACAGCTGCCCCAGGTGATAGGCAGGGAGCAGGGGCAGCTGCCCCAGGTTATAGGCAGGGAGCAGGGACAGCTGCCCCAGGTGATAGGCAGGGAGTAGGGGCAGCTGCGCCAGGTTATAGGCAGGGAGCAGGGACAGCTGCCCCAGGTGATGGGCAGGGAGCAGGAACAGCTGCCCCAGGTGATGGGCAGGGAGCATGAACAGCTGCCCCAGGTCATGGGCAGGGAGCAGAAACAGCTGCCCCAGGTGAGGGGCAGGGAGCAGGAACAGCTGCCCCAGGTGATGGGCAGGGAGCAGGAACAGCTGCCCCAGGTGACAAACAGGGAGAAGGAACACCTGCCCCAGGTCAGGGGCAGGCAGCAGGAAAAGCTGCTTCAGGTGTTGGGCAGGGAGCAGGAACAGGTGCTTCAGGTGATGGACAGGGGGGAGGAACAGCTGCCCCAGGTGATAGTCAGGGACAGCTGCCCCAGGTGATAGGCAGGGAGCAGGGAAAGCTGCCCCAGGTGATGGGAAGGGAGCAGGAACAGCTGCCCCTGGTGATAGGCAGGGAGCAGGGGCAGCTGCCCCAGGTTATCGGCAGGGAGCAGGGACAGCTGCCCCAGGCATTAGGCAGGGAGCAGGGACAGCTGTCCCAGGAGATGGGTAGGAAGCAGGAACAGCTGCCCCAAGTGATTGGCAGGGAGCAGGGACAGATGCCCAAGGTGATGGGCAGGGAGCAGGGACAGCTGCCCCAAGTGTTAAGCAGGGAGCATGGACAGCTGACCAAGGTGATGGGCAGGGAGAAAGTACAGCTGCCCCAGGTGATGGGCAGGGAGCATGGACAGGTGCCCCAGGTGTTAGGCAGGGAGCAGGGCCAGCTGCCCCAGGTGATAGGCAGGGAGCAGGGACAGCTGCCCCAGGCGTTAGGCAGGGAGCAGGGACAGCTGCCCCAGGAGATGGGAAGGGACCAGGGACAGCTGCCCCAGGTGATGGGCAGGGAGCAGGGACAGCTGCCTCAGGTTTTGGGCAGGGAGCAGGGACAGCTGCCCCAGGTGATGGGCAGGGAGCAGGGACAGCTGCCCCAGGTGATGGGCAGGGAGCAGGGGCAGCTGCCCCAGGTTATAGACAGGGAGCAGGGACAGCTGCCCAAGGTGTTAGGCAGGGAGCAGGGACAGCTGCCCCAGGTGATAGGCAGGGAGCAGGGGCAGCTGCCCAAGGTTATTGGCAGGGAGCAGGGACAGCTGCCCAAGGTGATGGGCAGGGAGCAGGAACAGCTGCTTCAGGTGATGGACAGGGAGAAGGAACAGCTGCCCCAGGTGATAGTCAGGGACAGCTGCTCCAGCTGATAGGCAGGGAGCAGGAACAGCTGCCCCAGGTGATGGGCAGGGAGCAGGGACAGCTGCCCGAGGTGATGGGCAGGGAGCAGGAACAGCTGCCCCAGGTGATAGGCAGGGAGCAGGAACATCTGCCACAGGTCATGGGCAGGCAGCAGGAAGAGCTGCTTCAGGTGATGGGCAGGGAGAAGGAACAGCTGCCCCAGGTGATAGTCAGGGACAGCTGCCCAAGGTGATAGGCAGGGAGCAGGGACAGCTGCCCCAGGTGATAGGCAGGGAGCAGGTACAGCTGCCCCAGGTGATGGGCAGGGAGCAGGAACAGCTGCCACAGGTGATTGGCAGGGAGCAGGAACAGCTGACCCAGGTGATGGGCAGGGAGCAAGAACAGCTGCCCCAGGTCATGGGCAGGCAGCAGGAACAGCTGCTTCAGGTGATGGACAGGGAGCAGGAACAGCTGCCCCAGGTCATGGGCAGGCAGCAGGAACAGCTGCTTCAGGTGATGGACAGGGAGCAGGAACAGCTTCCCAAGGTGATAGTCAGGGACAGCTGCCCCAGGTGATAGGCAGGGAGCAGGGACAGCTGTCCCAGGTGATGGGCAGGGAGCAGGAATAGCTGCCCCAGGTGATAGGCAGGGTGCAGGGGCAGCTGCCCCAGGTTATAGGCAGGGAGCAGGGACAGCTGCCCCAGCTGTTAGGCAGGGAGCAGGGACAGCTGCCCCAAGTGATGGGCAGGGACAGCTGCCCCAGGTGATAGGCAGGGAGCAGGGAAAGCTGTCCCAGGTGATGGGAAGGGAGCAGGAACAGCTGCCCCAGGTGATAGGCAGGGAGCAGGGGCAGCTGCCCCAGGTTATAGGCAGGGAGCAGGGACAGCTGCCCCAGGCATTAGGCAGGGAGCAGGGACAGCTGTCCCAGGAGATGGGCAGGAAGCAGGAACAGCTGCCCCAGGTGATTGGCAGGGAGCAGGGACAGATGCCCAAGGTGATGGGCAGGGAGCAGGGACAGCTGCCCCAAGTGTTACGCAGGGAGCAGGGACAGCTGACCAAGCTGATGGGCAGGGAGCAAGTACAGCTGCCCCAGGTGATGGGCAGGGAGCATAGACAGGTGCCCCAGGTGTTAGGCAGGGAGCAGGGCCAGCTGCCCCAGGTGATAGGCAGGGAGCAGGGACAGCTGCCCCAGGCATTAGGCAGGGAGCAGGCACAGCTGCCCCAGGTGATGGGAAGGGACCAGGGACAGCTGCCCCAGGTGATGGGCAGGGAGCAGGGACAGCTGCCCCAGGTGATGGGCAGGGAGCAAATACAGCTGCCCCAGGTGATGGGCAGGGAGCAGGGGCAGCTGCCCCAGGTTATAGGAAGGGAGCAGGGACAGCTGCCCCAGGTGTTAGGCAGGGAGCAGGGACAGCTGCCCCAGGTGATAGGCAGGGAGCAGGGGCAGCTGCCCCAGGTTATTGGCAGGGAGCAGGGACAGCTGCCCCAGGTGATGGGCAGGGAGCAGGAACAGCTGCCCCAGGTGATGGGCAGGGAGCAGGAACAACTGACCAAGGTGATGGGCAGGGAGCAGGAACAGCTGCCTCAAGTGATGGGCAGGGAGCAGGGACAGCTGCCCCAGGTCATGGGCAGGCAGCAGGAACAGCTGCTTCAGGTGATGGACAGGGAGAAGGAACAGCTGCCCCAGGTGATAGTCAGGGACAGCTGCACCAGGTGATAGGCAGGGAGCAGGGACAGCTGCCCCAGTTTATAGGCAGGGAGCAGGGACAGCTGCCCCAGGTGTTGGCCAGGGAGCAGCTACAGCTGCCCCAGGTGATGGGCAGGGAGCAGGGACAGCTGCCCCAGTTTATAGGCAGGGAGCAGGGACAGCTGCCTCAGGTGATGGGCAGGGAGCAGGGACAGCTGACCCAGGTGATAGGCAGGCAGCAGGGACAGCTGACCCAGGTGATGGGCAGGGAGCAGGGACAGCTGCCCCAGGTGAAGGGCAGGGAGCAGGAACAGCTGACCCAGGTTATCGGCAGGGAGCTGGAACAGCTGCTTCAGGTGATGGGCAGGGAGCAGGAACACCTGCCCCAGGTCATGGGCAGGCAGCAGGAACAGCTGCTTCAGGTGATGGACAGGGAGCAGGAACAGCTGCCCCAGGTGATAGTAAGGGACAGCTGCCCAGGTGACAGGCAGGGAGCCGAAACACCTGCCACAGGTCATGGGCAGGCAGCAGGAACAGCTGCCCCAGTTGATGGACAGGGAGCAGGAACAGCTGCCCCACTTGCTGGGCAGGGAGCAGGAACAGCTGCCCCAGGTGATGGGCAGGGAGCAGGAACAGCTGCCCCAGGTGATGGGCAGGGAGCAGGAACAGCTGCCCCAGGTGACAGGCAGGGAGCAGGAACACCTGCCCCAGGTCATGGGCAGGCAGCAAAAACACCTGCTTCAGGTAATGGACAGGGAGCAGGAACAGCTGCCCCAGGTGATAGTCAGGGACAGCTGCCCCAGGTGATAGGCAGGGAGCAGGAACAGCTGCCCCAGGTTATAGGCAGGGAGCAGGGACAGATGCTCCAGGTGATGTGGCAGGAGCAGGGACAGCTGCCCGAAGTGCTGGGCAGGGAACAGGGACAGCTACCCCAAGTGATGGGCAGGGAGCAGGGACAGCTGCCCGAGGTGCAGGGAGCAGGGACAGCTGCCCCATGTGTTGGGCAGGGAGCAGGGACAGCTGCCCCAGGTGATGGGCAGGGAGCAAGTACAGCTGCCCCAGGTCATGGGCAGGGAGCAGGGGCAGCTGCCCCAGGTTTTAGGCAGGGAGCTGGGACAGCTGCCCCAGGTGATGGGCAGGGAGCAACTACAGCTGCCCCAGGTCATGGGCAGGGAGCAGGGGCAGCTGCCCCAGGTTATAGGCAGGGAGCTGGGACAGCTGCCCCAGGTGTTAGGCAGGGAACAGGGACAGCTGCACCAGGTGATAGGCAGGGAGCAGGGGCAGCTGCCCCAGTTTATTGGCAGGGAGCAGGGACAGCTGCCCCAGGTGATGGGCAGGGAGCAGGAACAGCTGCCCCAGGTGTTGGGCAGGGAGCAGGAACAGCTGCCCCAGGTGATCGTCAGGGACAGCTGCCCCAGGTGATAGGCAGGGAGTAGGAACAGCTGCCACAGGTTATAGGCAGGGAGCAGGGACAGCTGCCCCAGGTGTTGGGCAGGGAGCAGGGACAGCTGACCCAGGTGATGGGCAGGGAGCAGGGACAGCTGCCCCAGGTGATGGGCAGGGAGCAAGTACAGCTGCCCCAGGTCATGGGCAGGGAGCAGGAGCAGCTGCCCCAGGTTATAGGCAGGGAGCTGGGACAGCTGCCCCAGGTGTTAGGCAGGGAACAGGGACAGCTGCACCAGGTGATAAGCAGGGAGCAGGGGCAGCTGCCCCAGTTTATTGGCAGGGAACAGGGACAGCTGCCCCAGGTGATGGGCAGGGAGCAGGAACAGCTGCCCCAGGTGTTGGGCAGGGAGCAGGAACAGCTGCCCCAGGTGATAGTCAGGGACAGCTGCCCCAGGTGATAAGCAGGGAGCAGGAACAGCTGCCCCAGGTTATAGGCAGGGAACAGGAACAGCTGCCCCAGGTGTTGGGCAGGGAGCAGGGACAGCTGACCCAGGTGATGGGCAGGGAGCAGGGACAGCTGCCCCAGGTGATAGGCAGGGAGCAGGTACAGCTGCCCCAGGTGATGGGCAGGGAGCAGGGACAGCTGCCACAGGTGATGGGCAGGGAGCAGGGACAGCTGCCCGAAGTGATGGGCAAGGAGCAGGGACAGCTGCCCAAAGTGATGGGAAGGGAGCAGGGACAGCTGCCCCAAGTGATGGGCAGGGAGCAGGGACAGCTGCCCGAGGTGATGGGCAGGGAGCAGGAACAGCTGCCCCAGGTGATAGGCAGGGACCAGGAACACCTGCCGCAGGTCATGGGCAGGGCGCAGGAACAGCTGCCCCAGGTGATGGGTAGGGAGCAGGAACACCTGCCGCAGATCATGGGCAGGCAGCATGAACAGCTGCTTCAGGTGATGGGTAGGGAGCAGGAACAGCTGCCCCAGGTCATGGGCAGGCAGCAGGAACAGCTGCTTCACGTGATGGACAGGGAGCAGGGACAGCTGCCCCAGGTGATAGGCAGGGAGCAGGGACAGCTGCCCCAGTTGATAGGCAGGGAGCAGGGACAGCTGCCCCATGTGATAGGCAGGGAGCAGGGACAGCTGCCCCAGATGATAGGCAGGGAGCAGGGACAGCTGCCCCAGGTGATCGGCAGGGACAGCTGCCCCAGGTGATAGGCAAGGAGCAGGGACAGCTGCCCCATGTTATAGGCAGGGAGCAGGGACAGCTGCCCCAGATGATAGGCAGGGAGCAGGGACAGCTGCCCCAGGTGATAGGCATGGAGCTGGGACAGCTGCCCCAGGTCACGGGCAGGCAGCAGGAACAGCTGCTTCAGTTGATGGACAGGGAGCAGAAACAGCTGCCCCAGGTGATAGGCAGGGACAGCTGCCCCAGGTGATAGACAGGGAGCAGGGACAGCTGCCCCAGGTGATAGGCAGGGAGCAGGGACAGCTGCCCCAGGTGATAGGCAGGGAGCAGGGACAGCTGCCCCAGGTGATAGGCAGGGAGCAGGGACAGCTGCCCCAGGTTATGGGCAGGGAGCAGGGACAGCTGCCCCAGGTGATGGGCAGGGAGCAGGGACAGTTGCCCCACGTGATGGGCAGGGAGCAGGGACAGCTGCCCCAGGTGATGGGCAGGGAACAGGGACAGCTGCCCCAGGTGATGGGGAGGGAGCAGGGACAGCTGCCCGAAGTGATGGGCAGGGAGCAGGGACAGCTGCCCCACGTGTTGGGCAGGGAGCTGGGACAGCTGACCCAGGTGATGGGCAGGGAGCAGGGACAGCTGCCCCAGTTGATGGGCAGGGAGCAGGGACAGCTGCCCCAGGTGATGGGCAGGGAGCAGGGACAGCTGCCTGAAGTCATGGGCAGGGAGCAGGGACAGCTGCCCCAGGTGCTAGGCAGGCAGCAGGAACAGCTGCCCCAGGTGATAGGCAGGGAGCAGGAACAGCTGCCCCAGGTGATTGGAAGGGAGCAGGAACAGCTGCCCCAGGTGATAGACAGGGTGCTGGGACAGCTGCCCCAGGTGACAGGCAGGGAGCAGGGACAGCTGACCCTGGTGATGGGCAAAGAGCAGGGACAGCTGCCCCAACTAAGGCAGGGAGCAGGTACAGCTGCCCCAGGTGATAGGCAGGGAGCAGGAACAGCTACCCCAGGTGATAGGCAGGAAACAGGAACAGCTGTCCCAAGTGATAGACAGGGTGCTGGGACAGCTGCCCCAGGTGACAGGCAGGGAGCAGGGACAGCTGACCCTGGTGATGGGCAAAGAGCAGGGACAGCTGCCCCAACTAAGGCAGGGAGCAGGTACAGCTGCCCCAGGTGATAGGCAGGGAGCAGGAACAGCTACCCCAGGTGATAGGCAGGAAACAGGAACAGCTGCCCCAGGTGATGGGGAGGGAGCAGGGACAGCTGCCCGAAGTGATGGGCAGCGAGCAGGGACAGCTGCCCCACGTGTTGGGCAGGGAGCTGGGACAGCTGACCCAGGTGATGGGCAGGGAGCAGGGACAGCTGCCCCAGGTGATGGGCAGGGAGCAGAGACAGCTGCCCAAGGTGATGGGCAGGGAGCTGGGACAGCTGCCCCAAGTGATGGGCAGGGAGCAGGTACAGCTGCCCCAGGTGATAGGCAGGGAGCAGAGACAGCTGCCCCAGGTGATATGCAGCGAGCATGAACAGCTGCCCCAGGTGATGGGCAGGGAGCTGGGACAGCTGCCCCAGGTGACGGGCAGGGAGCTGGGACAGCTGCCCCAGGTGACAGGCAGGGAGCAGGGACAGCTGCCCGAAGTGATGGGCAGGGAGCAGGGACAGCTACCTGAAGTGATGGGCAGGGAGCAGGGACAGCTGCCCCAAGTGATGGGCAGGGAGCAGGGACAGCTGCCCGAGGTGATGGGCAGTGAGAAGGAACACCTGCCGCAGGTCATGGGCAGGGAACAGGAATAGCTGCCCCAGGTGATGGGTAGGGAGCAGGAACACCTGCCGCAAGTCATGGGCAGGCAGCAGGAGCAGCTGCTTCAGGTGATGGGCAGGGAGCAGGAACAGCTGCCCCAGGTGACAGGCAGGGAGCAGGAACACCTGCCCCAGGTCATTGGCAGGCAGCAGGAACAGCTGCTTCAGATGATGGGCAGGGAGCATTAACAGCTGCCCCAGGTCATGGGCAGGCAGCAGGAACAGCTGCTTCAGCTGATGGACAGGGAGCAGGAACAGCTGCCCCAGTTGATAGTCAGGGACAGCTGTTCCAGGTGATAAGCAGGGAGCAGGGACAGCTGCCCCAGGTGATAGGCAGGGAGCAGGGACAGCTGCCCCAGGTGATAGATACAGACCAGGAACTGCTGCCCAAGGTGATGTGCAGGGAGCAGGAACAGTATGTAGAAAGTGGAGCGGTGAACGAATTACAAATTACAGAATTAAGCCAAAAGGTATGACATGCTGTCATACAGATTGGTGACAAATTAAAACCAAAATGAAGTGTCTTAGTAGTGACGCCACCATGAGTCTCCAGAATATCTTCAGTGCTCCTTGCCAAGTCTTGAACTTTCCTCCAAGTTATTCCCTCTTTTATATACAGTACAGTCTTCATTTAATCAGGTACTGTAATTTAATTGAGATCAAAATTTCTTTTGCAATACAGACTGGAGTACAGCAGATAAACTTCAGGTAGGGGAATCCGAAAAAAGGCCTTTTGAGGATTTGTGCCTGTATTTTCGAGGGGGCCCCTCCCCCACCTTTGAAATCAAAACTCCGCCCCAGCCTGAATGGAACCCCCCACCCCACCAGTAAGCTTCTCATTCCGTATTCCATTAGAAGCCTATATACAGAGAGTGATTCTGCAACTATTTGGAATACAGACACTGTTGAGAATCTTTTGATCTGTGCTGTTGAAATGAAGTTTAGTTGAAAGAAAGTCGATTAATTTTACATTTGTGTTGGATGTATTGTTCAGTTTGCGATTAGAAAAGACTGAGAAAGTCCATGTGAATTAGTTTTGACAAGTTTGGAGAAGGTGAGTTGTCTTTAATAGTCGTTTTATTTTTGTATTATGAACAAAGAAAAAGTGCCAACTTACTCTTCAGGCCAGAGGACTAAAAGCTAACTTCAAGACTAGCTTGTGTTTCATTTTTACATAAAAGCTGTACCTTGGAAAGTAAAATGTTTTGTATGATATTTTGCAGTTCATGAAGATATTTCGAGATGAAAGTTGAGGTGACCACAGCTGTGAACTTTATCACCAAATTATTGAGAGGAAGAGGACTCCTGTCTGAAGAACAACTCCAACACTTCAGTCATTCTCTGGAAGAGGCATTAGGAGGTCAGATTAAACATGACATTACACACCTATGAGTTCTGACCAAAGTATTCACACAATATATATATGTTATTTACCAGCTGGGAGGTCCGTATCGTGAAATACCGTAATTGAGGTCTTGAAAGTACTGACCGAGGCCCTCTGGGCCGAGGTCAGTATTTAATGCCGAGGTCACAGTATTTCACCATACGGACCGACCTTAAGCTGGTAAATAATATATTTATTTTTTCTTTACCAAATTCTAACAAAAAACAAGAGCGCCCGAAAGGGAAAACCGAGCCGAGGCGCGCCACCATTTTGAATCCTCATTCACGGCTGTAATGCAAATGGCTTCCTCCTCAGTATATAAGTGCACTTCCATGGTGGGAAAAAAACTACATTTTGCTGCCTATGTAGTCCCCTATTTATACAAAATTGAGTCATTCAGGATTCAGCCATGTTTTTGCTCGGCGTTAGCAAGTTACAGGTTTTTAGCTTTCTCCCAAAATGTTTTCTTTTATTTCTTCTTCCTCAGGGTAGTAAAACTCACTTTCACTGTGAACACTGTTGTTATCGCTATTCATGATGTAAAATTAATGCTATTCTTCTGAGAAATGCGAAAATAACGTTGACAAAAATTGCTACAATGTTTGTTGTTGTTGTGAACGAGAGAGTCGCCGGGGTCCGTAACTGGGGTCCGTATCGTAGGATATGGACCCGCTCGCCAGCCAATCAGAGCGCAGGATTTGATGGAAACCGGACCGCGAAAAAAAATAATTAGTCTTTATTCAATCTACTTATTTTTCAGTTTCACTGAAATGGACAAATACCTTTACAATTATACTGACCCCTTGCTATGATAAAAAAGGAAAGCTCATAAGTGTGACTTTCAGTTAAAGTCACTGATGTATAAAAAAAGACAGATATTTAATGCCGGGATCAGACTACATTATATTTTGTCTTTGACGATGGTCACCATGTCAGATTAGACAATCATAGTGCCATAACTTCTTGCCATGTCTTGGTCCGGAGACTTGCAACACTACAAGTTTGACCCCGACCAATCATCATTCACGTCCTTGCATGCTGGAGGAGGGTCAAAACATTGTCAGTCATGACTACAGAAGAAATGTTAAGGAACACATCATAAGAGTTGTTTTTTACTACGCTACGGGAGAAAATACAAAAAAATTCTGACATGCAAAACTTTTTGTCAGGGTGTTTTGGGGCGTTCCAGACGTTGTTCCATTTTTGTTTTTTTCTGACATGAAGAACATGTTATCGCACAGTCTGTTTTTGTATCCGGCCAAGATTTTATTGGGATCATCTCATACAGTAGACGAATCTTACAAGACTGCTGAAATCAAACAGTGCAAAACAGGCTTTATATTTTCATTAGGACAGATTTTTATCTCGGGAGCAATAATGCTGGCCAGAAATGCTGCCTTTTTTGAGAGCCTCATCCCAAGTGAATGATAGTCATGACATTCTAATAACAAATCTATTCTTAAAACAATATGCAAGTTGAACAGAGTTTTTAAAAGTATTTTTTCTTTGATTTTAGAGCATTATGAGCATCACTGGTTCCCTGATGCACCATTTAGAGGTTCGGGATACCGCTGTATCCGGATCAATCACAGGATGGACCCGCTAGTAGGGAAGGCTGCTTACAACATTGGTCTCAGCATGGAGCAGCTTTTCTCCCTCTTACCTTGTGAATTTACAATGTGGGTCGACCCCTACGAAGTGTCCTATCGTATAGGGGAGGACGGGTCCATATGTGTACTGTATAAGTCCACACCACCGCCACCGGAGACTCATCTGAACTCTCTGGATAGCTGCAAAGAGAAACTGAGAATTGGTCAGTCACGCCCTTCAAAATCATTTAATGTGATGACTTTTTCCAGCTAATCTCTCTGCACATCTGGCCCACATTTGTTTTATATTTTAAATGATAATTTTAATGACTGAATTAATTGGACATATTTTGATTTAGTACTTGATTAACACCTTTAAATATTTGTAAATGTTTTATATATTTTGATTAAAGATGATGCTTCAATTTTTAATAGTGTGTTTTATGTTATATTTGTGTAATGTATTTTTTATATCTAGAGTAAGTGCACATTTTAGGTGAAACTGTAGCCCATTTGTTGCTATATAATTTCTAACCCCTCTCTACCACATCCATCAATAGAAAGGGTCCATCAGAGGCCCACATTAATCCACTCATACCAGTGACAGATACACTACCTTATCAGTGTTGCTGCTGCGAGAATGGTCACCCACCCAAATAACATATGCTCAAATGTAGCATGGTAGTTTGAATTAATGTTCATGGGTTCATTAAAACATGAACTGAAGGTGAAATGTTTGCTGTACCATCATGATACTGCATTACACCTTACATACTGCTGAATGTTATGAGACAGTGTATGTTAAATTTGATTATCACAAGAAAGTCTCCTCCTCTGAAAGTATTAGAATGGTAAGGCCAGTTCTTCTATTTTTACCATGTTATCAAGATATTTGGGCTTGAGATCAAAAGATGAATATGAAATGATAGACTTTGTGTTAAACAACTTTGTGAATGTGGCAACTTTTGTGTGAACCCACCCATTTTTCAAGTGATCAAAAAATACTGGAATAGGTATGTCTTTTTGCCTAGGTGTGCCCTGTCAGGTTGATTCTTTAAACAATTAATAGCTTGGAGGGATGGCACGGCGGTGTAGTGGTTAGCACTGTCGCCTCACAGCAAGAAGAGCCCAGCGGCCGACGAGGGCCTTTCTGTGTGGAGTTTGCATGCTCTCCCAGTGTCCGTGTGGGTTTCCTCCAGGTGCTCTGGTTTCCCCCACAATCCAAAGGCATGCAGGTTAGGTTAATTGGTGGCTCTAAATTGACCATAGGTGTGAGTGTGAATGGTTGTTTGTCTATGTGTCAGCCCTGCAATGACCTGGCGACTTGTCCAGGGTGTACCCCGCCTCTCGCCCATAGTCAGCTGGGAGAGGCTCCAGCTTGCCTGCGACCCTGTTGGACAGGATAAGCGGCTACAGATAATGGATGAATAGCTTGGAGTGTCTACTCTTGGCATGAGCCATTGGTTTTGCCTGTGAAGACTGAATTTGTTGTTAAAAAAGGATAAACCAACATGAAGACCAGAGAGCTGTCTATGGGAAAACAAGCTCTTTTAAAGCTGAGAAAAAAATTGATCAGAGCCATTCCACCAGCATCGGACATAACCAGTACAACAATGTGGAATGTCCTGAAAAAGAAAGAAACCATCGGTGTATGAATAACTCAGCAACAAACATGTTGGCCAAGGAAAATAACAGCAGATGATGACAGAAACAGGTCAGTGACATCACCAGCAAATAGGGCAGGGGTGTGAGCAGTGCGTGTGTATATTTTATATATATATATGTACACACACACACACACACACACACACATATATCCACGTATATGTATATTACAACCCCGATTCCAAAAAAGTTGGGACAAAGTACAAATTGTAAATAAAAACGGAATGCAATGATGTGGAAGTTTCAAAATTCCATATTTTATTCAGAATAGAACATAGATGACATATCAAATGTCTTAACTGAGAAAATGTATCATTTAAAGAGAAAAATTAGGTGATTTTAAATTTCATGACAACAACACATCTCAAAAAAGTTGGGACAAGGCCATGTTTACCACGGTGAGACATCCCCTTTTCTCTTTACAACAGTCTGTAAACGTCTGGGGACTGAGGGGACAAGTTGCTCAAGTTTAGGGATAGGAATGTTAACCCATTCTTGTCTAATGTAGGATTCTAGTTGCTCAACTGTCTTAGGTCTTTTTTGTCGTATCTTCCGTTTTATGATGCGCCAAATGTTTTCTATGGGTGAAAGATCTGGACTGCAGGCTGGCCAGTTCAGTACCCAGACCCTTCTTCTACGCAGCCATGATGCTGTAATTGATGCAGTATGTGGTTTGGCATTGTCATGTTGGAAAATGCAAGGTCTTCCCTGAAAGAGACGTTGTCTGGATGGGAGCATATGTTGCTCTAGAACCTGGATATACCTTTCAGCATTGATGGTGTCTTTCCAGATGTGTAAGCTGCCCATGCCACACGCACTAATGCAACCCCATAACCATCAGAGATGCAGGCTTCTGAACTGAGTGCTGATAACAACTTGGGTCGTCCTTCTCCTCTTTAGTCCGAATGACACGGCGTCCCTGATTTCCATAAAGAACTTCAAATTTTGATTCATCTGACCATAGAACAGTTTTCCACTTTGCCACAGTCCATTTTAAATGAGCCTTGGGGGGGCGTCGTGGCTCAGGTGGATAAGGCGCCATACCATGAATCCGGGGACCCGGGTTCGATTCCGACCCGAGGTCATTTCCTGATCCCTCTCCGTCTCTCTCTCCCGCTCATTTCCTGTCTCTACACTGTCCTATCCAATAAAGGTGAAAAAAAAGCCCAAAAAATATCTTAAAATAAATAAATAAATAAATGAGCCTTGGCCCAGAGAAGACGTCTGCGCTTCTGGATCATGTTTAGATACGGCTTCTTCTTTGAACTATAGAGTTTTAGCTGGCAGCAACGGATGGCACGGTGAATTGTGTTCACAGATAATGTTCTCTGGAAACATTCCTTAGCCCATTTTGTGATTTCCAATACAGAAGCATGTCTGTGATGCAGTGCCGTCTAAGGGCCCGAAGATCACGGGCACCCAGTATGGTTTTCCGGCCTTGACTCTTACGTACAGAAATTCTTCCAGATTCTCTGAATCTTTTGATGATATTATGCACTGTAGATGATGATATGTTCAAACTCTTTGCAATTTTACACTGTCGAACTCCTTTCTGATATTGCTCCACTATTTGTCGGCGCAGAATTAGAGGGATTGGTGATCCTCTTCCCGTCTTTACTTCTGAGAGCCGCTGCCACTCCAAGATGCTCTTTTTATACCCAGTCATGTTAATGACCTATTGCCAATTGACCTAATGAGTTGCAATTTGGTCCTCCAGCTGTTCCTTTTTTGTACCTTTAACTTTTCCAGCCTCTTATTGCCCCGTCCCAACTTTTTTGAGATGTGTTGCTGTCATGAAATTTCAAATGAGCCAATATTTGGCATGAAATTTCAAAATGTCTCACTTTTGACATTTGATATGTTGTCTATGTTCTACTGTGAATACAATATCAGTTTTTGAGATTTGTAAATTATTGCATTGCGTTTTTATTTACAATTTGTACTTTGTCCCAACTTTTTTGGAATCGGGGTTGTATATCCACCACCATGCTGGTGGACAGCTCAGCTGATAACAACACTGACTTAATGCACTCTGGTGCAAGAGGTCATGGGTTTGTGTCCTGGTTGAGGCAACATTGGATGTGGGACCAATGGATGCTTCGATACCCAGCATCTACAGTAAAAAACAGCAACTGCTATCGTAACTAGAGATTGATGAGAAGGAGGCAAGGAGGAGTCAGGGTACCAGTTCAGGGGGGTTATCATCATCCCCACACTCAGAGATTGAGACTGGGAACCCCCCAGCACAACCTTGCAAGCAAGAGCTTAATGCACGAGCAGCTGACCTGAAATTGAAGATAGTCACAAAGCTGAACACCTGGAACCGCTGTTCCTGACTACCATGTGAAGTACCTCCTGAAAACCTCCTCGAAGCAGCAGTATGAACAATCCCTACTATGACCAACAAGCTGATATATGATCCTGCTTGGCTATAAGATGGACACTAACCATAAGTTGCAATAGTCCACCATAGAAGAGAAGATTAGAGACTAAGACCAAGGTGACCTGGAGAGAAGTTAGCCAGCTATCCAGAAAGGTATGAGAAATACAGCAAGCTGTGCATACCTGAGGCCCTAGAGAGTGCCAAACAAAGACTCACAGCCCTGGCTACTCATCTAAGGAGGTACACAAGCTGTACACCAGTGGCAGAGTAATAACAACATGGTTCCAGATCCACTAAGGCTGGAGACTGAACAATACTGGAAAAGGATATGGGAGAAGGAAAAATCATATAATGACAGTGCTCAGTGGCCAACAGACCTGAGAAACAAACACAGCAATCTCCCTGAACAAGACCCAGTAACCATCACTGTGGCAGATATTCAAGTAAGAGTCTCGAAAATGAAGAACTGGACAGCCCCAGGCCCGGATATGGTTCACGCCTACTGGCTAAAGAACTTGGCAGCACAGATGAACCAGCTGCTGGGACTCATCCGGAATGGCTGACTAAAGGTCGGATGGTCCTGATCCTGAGGGACCCACAGAAGGCAGCAGTCCTTTCCAACTACCACCATACCCAACTACCTCATCCTACATGGCTTATAGCCAACTCGGCTATCAGCTCATGTACGACTCGATTTCGTGGAGTAACTGTTTTATAAAACAGTTATTCCACAAAATCGAGTCGTACATGAGCTGATAGCCAAGTTGGCTATAAGCCATGTACGATGAGATTGAATGGAATAACTGTTTTATTCAATCCATATTCACTGGATTTTGAGAAACAGAGGATTTTTATTTTATTTTTTGCAAATTCAATAAATAAAAACTTTATACAAAATGTCCGACAATATAATTTCCACGTAGAATGTAAACAAACTGGTGAAATGATAGTAACAATTTGGGAAAATGCTATAAAAATAATTCTTGAAAAATTAATAAAAGATATGTTCTTATCATCAAATACTTTTGTTCCATATTTTGTTGCTTTTTTGACTTTTTTTTTCAAAAAAGAATGTGAGTGATGTCTTCAGACATACTCTATATTAAGTTGGCTAACGTTATGTTACGAATAATCATAGTGAGATCATGTTGGTATCACTTTGTCAACATCTTCAAGTTGGCTAGCAATAGAAAATTATTTTTTTGAATGTTATTTCAAACAAGCACAGTCAGTCTACTACTGTACTTCTTCACTCAATGGCAGTGGAGAGATTAGTGAAAACAAATTACAGAAAGAAGAAATAAGCTCTCCCACTTTCTCAATACAATTATAAATCAATTAGACCTGTAAATGGTTCATATGCCATTTTAATCTGTAAATCATTACGGTATAACACTTTCATTCATGAAAGTATTTTTATTTGGAAATAATTTCTTGTGTCTGTAACTCAGCAGGAACTGCTGCCCCAGGTGATAGGCAGGGAGCAGGAACAGCTGGCCCAGGTGATGGGCAGGGATCAGGGACAGCTGCCCCAGGTGATGGGCAGGGAGCAGGAACACCTGCCCCAGGTGATAGGCAGGGAACAGGAACACCTACCCCAGGTGATGGGCAGGGAGCAGGAACACCTGCCCCAGGTGATGGGCAGGGAGCAGGAACAGCTGCCCCAGGTGATAGGCTGGTAGCAGGGACAGCTGCCCCAGGTGATAGGCAGGGAGCAGGAACAGCTGCCCCAGGTGATGGGCAGGGAGCAGGAATAGCTGCCCCAGGTGATGGGCAGGGAGCAGGAACACCTGCCCCAGGTGACAGGCAGGGAGCAGGAACACCTGCCCCAGGTGATGGGCAGGGAGCAGGGACAGCTGCCCCAGGTGATGGGCAGGGAGCAGGGACAGCTGCCCCAGGTGATGGGCAGGGAGCAGGGACAGCTGCCCCAGGTGATGGGCAGGGAGCAGGAACAGCTGCCCCAGGTGATGGGCAGGGAGCAGGAACAGCTGTCCCAAGGGATGGGCAGGGAGCAGGGACAGCTGCCCCAGGTGATAGGCAGGGAGCAGGAACACATGCCCCAGGTGATAGGCAGGAAACAGGAACAGCTGCCCCATGTGATAGGCAGGTAGCAGGGACAGCTGCCCCAGGTGTTAGGCAGGGAGTAGGGACAGCTGCCCCAGGTGATGGGCAGGGAGCAGGAACACCTGTCCCAAGGGATGGGCAGGGAGCAGGGACAGCTGCCCCAGGTGATAGGCAGGGAGCAGGGACAGCTGCCCCAGGTGATAGGCAGGCAGCAGGGACAGCTGTCCCAGGTAATGGGCAGGGAGCAGGGACAGCTGCCCCAGGTGATAGGCAGGCAGCAGGGACAGCTGTCCCAAGGGATGGGCAGGGAGCAGGGACAGCTGCCCCAGGTGATAGGCAGGGAGCAGGGACAGCTGCCCCAGGTGATAGGCAGGGAGCAGGAACAGCTGTCCCAGGTAATGGGCAGGGAGCAGGGACAGCTGTCCCAGGTGATAGGCAGGGAGCAGGGACAGCTGCCCCAGGTGATAGGCAGGAAACAGGAACAGCTGTCCCAAATGATGGGCACAGAGCAGGGACAGCTGCCCCAGGTGATAGGCAGGGAGCAGGAACAGCTACCCCAGGTGATAGGCAGGAAACAGGAACAGCTGTCCCAAGTGATGGGCAGGGAGTAGGGACAGCTGTCCCAGGTGATAGGCAGGCAGCAGGGACAGCTGCCCCAGGTGATAGGCAGGAAACAGGAACAGCTGTCCCAAATGATGGACACAGAGCAGGGACAGCTGCCCCAGGTGCTGGGCAGGGAGCAGAAACAGCTGCCCCATGTGATAGGCAGGGAGCAGGAACAGCTGCCCCAGGTGTTAGGCAGGGAGCAGGGACAGTTGCCCCAGGTGATAGGCAGGGAGCAGGAACAGCTGCCGCATGCAATAGGCAGGTAGCACGGGCAGCTGCCCCAGGTGATAGGCAGGGAACAGGGACAAGTGCTCCAGGTGATGGGCAGGGAGTAGGGACAGCTGCCCCAGGTGATGGGCAGGGAGCAGGAACAGCTGTCCCAAGGGATCGGCAGGGAGCAGGGACAGCTGCCCCAGGTGATAGGCAGGAAACAGGAACAGCTGTCCCAAGGGATCGGCAGGGAGCAGGGACAGCTGCCCCAGGTGATAGGCAGGGAGCAGGGACACCTGCCCCAGGTGATAGGCAGGGAACAGGAACAGCTGTCCCAAATGATGGGCACAGAGCAGGGACAGCTGCCCCAGGTGCTGGGCAGGGAGCAGAAACAGCTGCCCCATGTGATAGGCAGGGAGCAGGAAGAGCTGCCCCAGGTGTTAGGCAGGGAGCAGGGACAGTTGCCCCAAGTGATAGGCAGGGAGCAGGAACAGCTGCCGCACGTGATAGGCAGGTAGTACGGGCAGCTGCCCCAGGTGATAGGCAGGGAACAGGGACAAGTGCTTCAGGTGATGGGCAGGGAGTAGTGACAGCTGCCCCAGGTGATGGGCAGGGAGCAGGAACAGCTGTCCCAAGGGATCGGCAGGGAGCAGGGACAGCTGCCCCAGGTGATAGGCAGGGAGCAGGGACACCTGCCCCAGGTGATAGGCAGGGAACAGGAACAGCTGCCCCAAGTGATGGGCAGGGAGCAGGGACAGCTACCCCAGGTGATAGGCACGCAGCAGGGACAGCTGCCCCAGGTGATAGGCAGGAAACAGGAACAGCTGTCCCAACTGATGGGCACAGAACAGGGACAGCTGCCCCAGGTGATAGGCAGGCAGCAGGAACAGCTACCCCAGGTGATAGGCAGGAAACAGGAACAGCTGTCCCAAGTGATGGGCAGGGAGTTGGGACAGCTGCCCCAGGTGCTGGGCAGGGAGCAGAAACAGCTGCCCCAGGTGATAGGCAGGGAGCAGGAACAGCTGCCCCAGGTGATAGGCAGGGAGCAGGAACAGCTGCCCCAGGTGACAGGCAGGGAGCAGGAACACCTGCCCCAGGTGATGGGCAGGGAGCAGGGACAGCTGCCCCAGGTGATGGGCAGGGAGCAGGGACAGCTGCCCCAGGTGATGGGCAGGGAGCAGGGACAGTTGCCCCAGGTGATGGGCAGCGAGCAGGAACAGCTGCCCCAGGTGATGGGCAGGGAGCAGGAACAGCTGTCCCAGGTGATGGGCAGGGAGCAGGGACAGTTGCCCCAGGTGATGGGCAGCGAGCAGGAACAGCTGCCCCAGGTGATGGGCAGGGAGCAGGAACAGCTGTCCCAAGGGATGGGCAGGGAGCAGGGACAGCTGCCCCAGGTGATAGGCAGGAAACAGGAACAGCTGCCCCATGTGATAGGCAGGTAGCAGGGACAGCTGCCCCAGGTGATAGGCAGGGAGCAGGGACAGCTGCCCCAGGTGATAGGCAGGGAGCAGGAACACCTGTCCCAGGTAATGGGCAGGGAGCAGGGACAGCTGTCCCAGGTGATAGGCAGGGAGCAGGGACAGCTGCCCCAGGTGATAGGCAGGAAACAGGAACAGCTGTCCCAAATGATGGGCACAGAGCAGGGACAGCTGCCCCAGGTGATAGGCAGGGAGCAGGAACAGCTACCCCAGGTGATAGGCAGGAAACAGGAACAGCTGTCCCAAGTGATGGGCAGGGAGTAGGGACAGCTGTCCCAGGTGATAGGCAGGCAGCAGGGACAGCTGCCCCAGGTGATAGGCAGGAAACAGGAACAGCTGTCCCAAATGATGGACACAGAGCAGGGACAGCTGCCCCAGGTGCTGGGCAGGGAGCAGAAACAGCTGCCCCATGTGATAGGCAGGGAGCAGGAACAGCTGCCCCAGGTGTTAGGCAGGGAGCAGGGACAGTTGCCCCAGGTGATAGGCAGGGAGCAGGAACAGCTGCCGCATGTGATAGGCAGGTAGCACGGGCAGCTGCCCCAGGTGATAGGCAGGGAACAGGGACAAGTGCTCCAGGTGATGGGCAGGGAGTAGGGACAGCTGCCCCAGGTGATGGGCAGGGAGCAGGAACAGCTGTCCCAGGTGATAGGCAGGCAGCAGGGACAGCTGCCCCAGGTGATAGGCAGGAAACAGGAACAGCTGTCCCAAATGATGGGCACAGAGCAGGGACAGCTGCCCCAGGTGCTGGGCAGGGAGCAGAAACAGCTGCCCCATGTGATAGGCAGGGAGCAGGAACAGCTGCCCCAGGTGTTAGGCAGGGAGCAGGGACAGTTGCCCCAGGTGATAGGCAGGGAGCAGGAACAGCTGCCGCACATGATAGGCAGGTAGTACGGGCAGCTGCCCCAGGTGATAGGCAGGGAACAGGGACAAGTGCTCCAGGTGATGGGCAGGGAGTAGGGACAGCTGCCCCAGGTGATGGGCAGGGAGCAGGAACAGCTGTCCCAAGGGATCGGCAGGGAGCAGGGACAGCTGTCCCAAGGGATCGGCAGGGAGCAGGGACAGCTGCCCCAGGTGATAGGCAGGGAGCAGGGACACCTGCCCCAGGTGATAGGCAGGGAACAGGAACAGCTGTCCCAAATGATGGGCACAGAGCAGGGACAGCTGCCCCAGGTGCCGGGCAGGGAGCAGAAACAGCTGCCCCATGTGATAGGCAGGGAGCAGGGACAGCTGCCCCAGGTGATAGGCAGGGAGCAGGGACAGCTGCCCCAGGTGATAGGCAGGGAGCAGGAACAGCTGTCCCAGGTAATGGGCAGGGAGCAGGGACAGCTGTCCCAGGTGATAGGCAGGGAGCAGGAACAGCTACCCCAGGTGATAGGCAGGAAACAGGAACAGCTGTCCCAACTGATGGGCAGGGAGTAGGGACAGCTGCCCCAGGTGATAGGCAGGGAGCAGGGACACCTGCCCCAGGTGATAGGCAGGGAACAGGAACAGCTGTCCCAAATGATGGGCACAGAGCAGGGACAGCTGCCCCAGGTGCTGGGCAGGGAGCAGAAACAGCTGTCCCATGTGATAGGCAGGGAGCAGGAAGAGCTGCCCCAGGTGTTAGGCAGGGAGCAGGGACAGTTGCCCCAAGTGATAGGCAGGGAGCAGGAACAGCTGCCGCACGTGATAGGCAGGTAGTACGGGCAGCTGCCCCAGGTGATAGGCAGGGAACAGGGACAAGTGCTTCAGGTGATGGGCAGGGAGTAGTGACAGCTGCCCCAGGTGATGGGCAGGGAGCAGGAACAGCTGTCCCAAGGGATCGGCAGGGAGCAGGGACAGCTGCCCCAGGTGATAGGCAGGGAGCAGGGACACCTGCCCCAGGTGATAGGCAGGGAACAGGAACAGCTGCCCCAAGTGATGGGCAGGGAGCAGGGACAGCTACCCCAGGTGATAGGCACGCAGCAGGGACAGCTGCCCCAGGTGATAGGCAGGAAACAGGAACAGCTGTCCCAACTGATGGGCACAGAACAGGGACAGCTGCCCCAGGTGATAGGCAGGCAGCAGGAACAGCTACCCCAGGTGATAGGCAGGAAACAGGAACAGCTGTCCCAAGTGATGGGCAGGGAGTTGGGACAGCTGCCCCAGGTGCTGGGCAGGGAGCAGAAACAGCTGCCCCAGGTGATAGGCAGGGAGCAGGAACAGCTGCCCCAGGTGATAGGCAGGGAGCAGGGACAGCTGCCCCAGGTGATAGGCAGGGAGCAGGAACAGCTGCCTCAAGTGATGGGCAGGGAGCAGGGACAGCTGACCCAGGTGATAAGCAGGGAGTAGGGACAGCTGCCCCAGGTGATAGGCAGGCAGCAGGGACATCTGCCCCAGGTGATAGGCAGGAAACAGGGACAGCTGCCCCAGGTGATATGCAGGGAGCAGGAACAGCTGCCCCAGGTGATAGGAAGGGAGCAGGAACAGCTGCCCCAGGTGTTAGGCAGTGAGCAGGGAGAGCTGCCCCAGGTGATAGGCAGGGAGCAGGAACAGCTGCCCCAGGTGATGAGCAGGGAGCAGGGACAGCTACCCCAGGTGATGGGCAGGGAGCAGGGACAGCTGCCCCAGGTGATAGGCAGGGAGCAGGAACAGCTGCCCCCGTTGTTAGACAGGGAGCAGGGACAGCTGCCCCAGGTGATAGCCAGGCAGCAGGGACAGCTGCCCCAGGTGATAGGCAGGAAACAGGAACAGCTGTCCCAGGTGATGGACAGGGAGCAGAGACAGCTGCCCCAGGTGATAAGCAGGGAGCAGGAACAGCTGGCTCAGGTGATAGGCAGGGAGCAGGAACAGCTGCCCCAGGTGATAGGCAGGAAACAGGAACAGCTGCCGCAGGTCATGGGCAGGCAGCAGGAACAGCTGCTTCAGCTGATGGGCAGGGAGCAGAAACAGCTGCCCCAGGTGATAGGCAGGGAGCAGGGACAGCTGCCCCAGGTGATAGGCAGGAAACAGGAACAGCTGCCCCAGGTCATGGGCAGGCAGCAGGAACAGCTGCCCCAGGTGATAGGCAGGGAGTAGGGACAGCTGCCCCAGGTGATAGGTAGGGAGCAGGGACAGCTGCCCCAGGTGAATGGCAGGGAGCAGGAACAGCATGCAGAAAGTGGAGCGGTGAGTGAATTACAAATTACAGAATCAAGCAATAAGGTATGACAGGCTGTGGTACAGATGGGTGACAAATTAAAACCAAAATGAAGTGTCTTAGTCGTGACGCCACCATGGGTCTCCAGAATATCTTCAGTGCTCCTTGCCAAGTCTGTGGAACTATATCGGAGGGATGAACTTTCCTCCGAGTTATTCCCTCTTTTATATACAGCCTTCATTTAATCAGTTAATTTAATTGAGATCAAGATTTCTTTTGCAATACAGACCGGAGTACAGCAGATAAACTTCAGGTAGGGGAATCTGAAAAACTTAAGGTCTTTTGGGGATTTGTGCCTGTATTTTAGGGGCCCCCCTCCCCCACCTTTGAAATAAAAACTCCGCCCCAGCCTGAATGGAACCCCCCACCCCACCAGTAAGCTTCTCATTCCATATTCCATTAGAAGCATATATATAGAGAGTGATTCTGCAACTATTTGGAATACAGACACTGTTGAGAATCTTTTGATCTGTGCTGTTGAAGTGAAGTTTAGTTGAAAGAAAGTCGATTAATTTTACATTTGCGTTGGATGTATTGTTCAGTTTGCGATTAGAAAAGACTGAGAAAGTCCATGTGAATTAGTTTTGACAAGTTTGGAGAAGGTGAGTTGTCTTTAATAGTCGTTTTATTTTTGTATTATGAACAAAGAAAAAGTGCCAATCTACTCTTCAGGCCAGAGGACTAAAAGCTAACTCAAAGACTAGCTTGTGTTTCATTTTTACATAAAAGCTGTACCTTGGAAAGTAAAATGTTTTGTATGATATTTTGCAGTTTATGAAGATATTTTGAGATGAAAGTCGAGGTGACCACAGCTGTGAACTTTATCACCAAATTATTGAGAGGAAGAGGACTCCTGTCTGAAGAACAACTTCAACACTTCAGTCATTCTCTGGAAGAGGCATTAGGAGGTCAGATTAAACATGACATTACACACCTATGAGTTCTGACCAAAGTATCCACACAATATTTTTCTTTATTCAATCTATTTATTTTTCATTTTCACTGAAATGGACAAGTACCTTTACAATTATAGTGACCCCTTGCTATGATAAAACAGGAAAGCTTATTAGTGTGACTCTCAGTTCAAGTCACTGATGTATAAAAAACCCCACCTATATTTAATGCTGGGCTCAGACTACATTATATTTTGTCTTTGATGATGGTCACCATGTCAGATTAGGCAATCATAGTTCCATAACTTCTTGCAATGTCTTGGTCCGGAGACTGTCAACACCGACCAGTCATTGTCTACGTCCTTGTATGCTGTTGCGGAGGAGGGTCAAAAAATTGTCAATCATGACTACAGAAGGAATGTTAAGGAACACATCATAAGAGTGCTAGGGGAGAAAATACAAAAAAAATTCTGACATGCAAAACTTTTTGTCAGGGTGTTGTGGTGTGTTCCAGATGCGACATTGCTGTTTTTTTCTGACATGAAGAACATGTTATTGCACAGTCTGTTTTCATATCCGGCCAAGATTTTATTGGGATCATCTCATACAATCGACGAATCTTAAAAGACTGCTGAAATCAGACAGTGTAAAACAGACTTTATATTTTCAATAGGACAGCTTTTTATCTCGGGAGCAATAATGCTGGCCAGAAATGCTGCCTTTCTTGAGAACCTCATCCCAAGTGAATGATAGTCATGGCATTCTAATAACAAATCTATTCTTAAAACAATATGCAAGTTGAACAGAGTTTCGAAAAGTATTTTTTCTTGATTGTAGAGCATTATGAGCATTACTGGTTCCCCGATGCACCGTTTAGAGGTTCGGGATACCGCTGTATCCGGATCAATCACAGGATGGACCCGCTAGTAGGGAAGGCTGCTTACAACATTGGTCTCAGCATGGAGCAGCTTTTCTCCCTTTTACCCTGTGAACTTACAGTGTGGGTCGACCCCTACGAAGTGTCCTATCGTATAGGGGAGAATGGGTCCATATGTGTACTATATGAGTCCACACCACCGCCACCGGAGACTCATCTGAACTCCATGATGACCGTCTCTAGCTAATCTCTCTGCACATTTGTTTTAACATTTTAAATGATGATTTTAATGACAGCCCTGTGATGATCTGCCGACTTGTCCAGGGTGTACCCTACCTCTCACCCATAATCAGCTGGGATAGGCTACAGCTTGCCTGCAACTCTGCACAGGATAAGCGGTTATGGACAATGGATGGATGGATGGATTTTAATGACTGAATAAATTGGATATATTTTGATCCAGTGCTTGATTTTAACACCTGTAAATATTTGTAAATGTATTTTTATTTTTATTATTTTATCATTTGTAAATATATTCTGATTAAAGATAATGCTTCAATTTTTTTTCAGTGTTTTATATTACATTTGCATAATGTGTAATGCATTTTATAAATACAGTAAGTACACATTTTAGGTGAAACTGTAGCCCATTTGTTGCTATATAATTTCTAGCCCCTCTCTACCACCATCCATCAATGGAAAGGGTTCACCAGAGGCTCACATTGATCCACTCATACCAGTGACAGATACACTACCTTATCAGTGTTGCTGCTGCGAGAATAGTCACCCACCCAAACAATATGAGATGATAGACTTTCAGCTTCTGATGTGTTAAACAAATTTGTGAATGTGGCACCTTTTGTTTGAACCCACCCATTTTTCCAAGCGATCAAAAATATTGGAATAGGTATTTCTTTTTTCCTATGACCCTGACCAGGATAAGGCGGTTACTCAAGATGAATGAATGACATTTAAACACTGACTTCACCATATACACAGCAAAGGCTCTATCATATTGTAATTGTGATCACAATTCTTTGCTTCCTTAAATTAATTAAACATAACTGACTGTGATATTAATTTTGCTATTGAGTTTATTATAGAGTGGCGACTACAATTATTGACACTTTAACAATCTTTTGACCATTGCTAAAGTAGAAAATACTTTCAATACATAAATTGTGCATGAATAATTACTCAAGCTTCCACTGGAAAAAAATGAGTTGATTCCCAATTACTTAGCGTATCAGATCACGTGACATCGTTCTACAATTATCGACACATTTGTCCACAGTTATCGACACCGTTCCACAATTATCAACATCCAGATGATTATTTATAAAAAAATAATCGGTATGCGGTATTAAGTGAACAAAACATAGTTTTTATTTAAAATTTGTTTTACATAGACTTACATTTAGTACAAAATATCTTTTATATAAATATATCGATGTCGGTGCTTACGTAATTCTCATGTTTTTAAACGAATGAACCGATAATGTTTAACCTGTCAGAAAATATTTTTGTTCCACTTTCTACGTATTTTCATAGATCACATTTTGTTAATCATTTGTTGTTGTTTGTATTAATTTCTAGTTTTGTAGTTTACCAATAAATATCAACAGGCAATCAACATTGTAACCACATGAAAATCCAGGTCAAAGGTCACATGTTATTCCTCGAACCAAAATATATGTCTACTGATATTTTAAAATGTGGTAGAGATTTACAACAAACTGCAAAAAAATATTTTCTGAATGGAATAGAAAAACCTGAATACTTCAAGCATGTAATTTTTTTTGTATGCTAGGAATTTAATTCTGGTCTAATTCTATTTATTGCGATAGTATTCCAAATACTCTATAAGCATTCCATTTTGTCATGAATCAGAAAAAAAATATTATAAATCACAGCATTTTTTTTAAAGTACTTAATCTACTTCAGCAATGTTACACAAAGATTGATACATAACAGTTGTAAATGTCACTTAATTCCACAGGGTGTCGATAATGGTGGACACCGGTGAAGGTGATCACTATTATCGACACCTCATTGTAAGATTGTGTGTGTTCTCGTGCATAGCTGTCCTGAGCTTTATGACCCTTTCACACCCTGGTAAACGTGCATAATCGCGAGAACATACTCTTTTATTTTCTCTGTACCTTCTAGTTTCGCTGAAACCACATTCCTGGTTCCTCCTGTTCTAGGGGGTGTATGGTCTGCTCTTTCATGTATAATAAAAACGACTCCTTATCTGGCGAGTTGACCTTGTGCCCCCGAGCCCCTTACTTATCTTGTCACGCAAGCTTCTGATGTATATAAACCCTGCTCTCTCTGTGTATCACTGAGCAGTGCTTGAATAAACCAGATTGATTTAACTCGTGTGGTTTGTTTTAACCCTGCTCCAGAGCGCTCTTACGTCAACGCATCTGAACTGAGACAGACACAGGTTCTAACAATTTGGTGACCCCGACGTGATACTCTCAATCAGGTAAGACATGTTTGATTGACTACCTGGTTGGCAGTAGTTTCGTAGTGTCCTACGGAGGACAGTTTTCCCTGGTTCGAGTCCAGGAAGAGCGCGCTATACAAATTTGTACTATATTTGTTGTCTGTTCCTCTTCAGATCCGTTTGTTGTCATTGTACGATGGGAAGCTCGTTCCCTAAGCCTGCGCCAGGGGAAACCCCGGCCGAATGGATGACTAGGTGCGGTTTCGCTTATTATGTTTCTCCTTGGCTCGATAATTTGGCAGGTTGGACCGAGGCCAACCCTCAAATTCCTTCATATCCTCGCCGAGGTACTTTCGATCCTGGTTATCTTGCATCGGCCCATCGCATGATTTATGAGGGATTAGGGGACCCCGGATGGGATCGCCCGTATATGCGGGAAGGATATGCCAAATGGTATGATATGAAGAAGATTTGGGATAATTTTAAACAGGCTTATACTCCCCGTTCAGTCCTGAAATCCATCCCGAAGCCTCGGGCTGCACCCGTCACCAAGGAAACGGAGGAGGCGGCGCTAGGAAAATCCAAATCTCATTCTGCTCCTCCAGCCTCGTTAGATAGTAAACCTCCACCTTATAGTAAGGCTGGAAAAATTACTGGTAAATCGCCGTCAGCTGCAAAAACGATTCCTAAAATTTATCCGTCCCTGGCTGCTGTGTCTGCGTGCCCCCCCCCCACGGTTGACAGAGGGCAGCGTCCCGGAGGGATAAAGGGTGCGCCTGCATCAGCCAAGAACGGCAAAGACGAAGAAAGTAGTGACGATACCGATGATGACACTGATGATGACGATTGGGATAATCCCGATGGTGTGGGTCCAGACGCCGGCTCGCGTCCTTATCCGCCACAAAACGCTGCTTGTGTATGGGTTGCAAAGCGCAGTGGTATTGATATAACTCCTCCGTCCCCGTCGGCTCTTAAGGACATCATCTCGCTTCTTCCGTCACCCGATAAGCCCTTGCTTTTTGTTGATCAGTTAATTAATGTTTCTCGTAACTGTCAGCTTACGGGAGCTGATTACCGGTTTATTCTGCAGAATAAATTAGGAGGCGCATATGATGAGACGGCCCTGTTAGAAAACGTACAGGTCCTCCGCCCCGTCAACGATATTGCTGTTAATGTTAAGGAGGAATTGCCTCCGGTAGGGGAAAACGGTCGCCCTCGCCAGCGCACCGTGTCTACCTTCTTTTGGAAGGACACGCCGAACGCACTGCAGCAGCTTCGTGAGCAATTGACGCGATACCTGCTCGCCTTAAAACAAGCAAATAGAGACCTGTCACAGGTCACTAATTGCAAACAGGAGCGTTCTGAGCTGACGTCGGCTTTCTGGAAGCGCTTTGGGGAAGTTTGGCAACATTTGGGAGGTCTTGAACTTGATTTGGCAAACCCGAACCCAATGTTCTTGTCCACCTTTCTGTCTAATTGTCGCCCCGAAATACAGAGCGTTTTAAAACATCACTGGAGTGACCGGAATAATCTGGTCCTCCGTCAGGCCGGGGAGCGGGTGCGCACGTTGGAGAGCGATGGTCTCTTAGACTGTAAAACGAATAAAGCATGTTTATCCGTCGTGCCGGGCGGACGAGCGGAGGGACGACAGGAGAGGGGTCGCCGAACGGGACCGCGCGGCGGGGGAGGGAGGAGAAATGGAAAGTGCCACTATTGTGGAAAAGAGGGGCACTGGATAAGAGAATGTCATGCGAAACAGCGAGATGAGCAGGAACGCGAGAAACCCGTCATGCGCGCCGGTTCAAGCCCCACAGGGCAGAGAGATCCTGCCCGCCCATAGGGCTGCCCTCAGAGCGATGAAACCCCGACCGTTGCTATGTTAAATCTTTTATTCAGCTCCCCTCTTAACGAAGATCTTCCCACTATTGTTTTATGCCTGGCAGGGACTGAATATCCTTTTTTACTCGACACCGGGGCTACCATGTCCTCAGTGGGGAGGGAATATGCGGGTCCTTTATCTACACGGTCTGTAAGCTCTGTGGGAATAGAAGGGGTTCCTTTCCATTCCAGTTGCACGCCCCCCCTTTCTGTTACTTGTGCCCTTGATCCTTTACTGAAGTTTTCTCACTCCTTTGTTTGCATGCCTGATTGCCCTTTTAACCTGCTTGGACGGGACCTCATGAGCCTCCTAGGGCTCTCTATTTCTTTTAGTGGCTCACACATGGTTGTTGACATACCAGACGAAACCTCGTCGGCTGCTCTTGCCCTCACCTCTCTTTCTCTTCCCCATAACCTTCTCAATGCTGCTTGTGCCGTTACCTGCCTCACACCCTCTCTTTCTGATCTCCCAGCTTCTCTTTGGGCGGAACATAAGGACGAGGTGGGCTTTGTTAACTGTACCCCTTACGAGGCGGTCATTAAACACTCTTCGCCAGTATATGTAAAACAGTACCCCCTTTCCCCAGCTAAACTGTCTGGCATTGATGATGTTCTGTGTTCTCTCCTAGAGCAAGGTGTGGTTGTTCCCTGTGTCAGCCCTTATAACACCCCAGTGAATCCGGTGCAGAAGCCCAACGGCACGTGGCGTTTCACCCAGGACTTGCGTAAGATTAATGAGTTAATTATCCCAGTCGCCCCATTAGTTCCAGACGTTCCCTCTCTTATGGCCTCGATTCCGTGTGAACATGCGTTTTTCTCTGTGATTGACCTCTGTTCTGCCTTTTTCAGCGTCCCTGTGGGCCACGACACGCAGCCCCTGTTCGCTTTTACGCACAGGGGAAAGCAGTACACATGGACCAGGTTACCCCAAGGATATGTCGATTCCCCCGCGGTTTTTACAGCCGTAGTGAGGGACGCCTTGGCCGGTTTGTGCCTCCCCTCGGGCTCCTCCGTGCTCCAATACGCGGATGATCTTCTGGTAACGGCGGAGGACGAGGACCTTTGCGCTAAAGCCACACTCGCTCTCCTCTCTCTTCTGGCGCAAGAAGGTTTCAAGGTCTCACGAACTAAGCTTCAGTTCTGCCTCCCCACTGTTCGATATCTGGGTCACGATCTCTCCCAGGGCTCCCGCAGGCTCAGCCCCGAGCGTGTGCAGGTCATCCTAGACACTCAGGTGCCTGCCACCAAACACGCCCTCATGGCTTTTCTGGGACTTATCAATTACTGCCGCCAGTGGATTCCTGACTGTTCCACCTATGACAAGTGTCTGCGCTCTGCAATTCTGCACTCGGACCCTTTGACTCAGCCCCTGGTGTGGTCTGATGAGATGCTGACGGCCTTCAGGGCCTTGAAACAGGCTTTATGCTCGGCCCCTGCTCTCGGACTTCCGAATTACCGTTTGCCGTTTCATTTATATGTGTGCAACCAGCAGGGAACTGCGTCTGGGGTTTTGGCGCAGGAGCACGGGGGGGGTATGCGGCCTTGTGCGTTCCTCTCTAAAACTCTTGATTCTGTGGCACAGGGCCTCCCTGCTTGCCTCAGGGCGGTGGCTGCATGTGCTGTCATGGTCACGGACGCTGAACGGCTGGTTTTGTCTCACCCGCTCGTTCTCCACACCTCACATGATGTAGTGCACGTTTTAAAGAACCTCAGTACCCAGCATTTATCTGCGCAGCGTCGCTCTGGATACGAGTCTATTCTTTTGGCCACCGAAAACCTTACTGTTAAGCCCTCCTCCTCTTTTGATTCTCTCGCGCACGCGCTTCAGCGCCTCCTCAATTCACAGGATGATTTTCTTCCTTCTGAAACACACGACTGCATTTCTAGCATTCTTTTCGAGACAAGTATCCGCCCCGACTTACGCTCCACCCCGTTACTTTCAGGTGATTCGCTGTTTGTGGACGGCTCGTGCTCACGCCCCTCTGACGGCGTTTTCGTGTGTGGTTATTCTGTGTGCCGCCTTCCTGATGAAACTGTTGAAGCTTTTTCTCTTCCTTTCTCCTCGGCTCAGGCTGCCGAACTATACGCTCTAACCCGTGCATGTGTTATTGCTCAGGACACAGACGTCACTATCTACACTGACTCACGTTACGCTTTCGGCGTTGCTCACGACTTTGGTCGGATTTGGGCTTCGCGTGGGTTCACCACTGCAGACGGTAAGCCCATTTCTCATTCTTCGCTTGTTACTGATTTAATCACCGCCTGTCTTCTCCCGCGCTCTTTAGCCATTGTTAAGACTCGTGCTCATTGTATTGGGGACTCTTTTGAGATCAGGGGAAACTCTCTCGCCGATCGCATTGCCAAAGCCGCGGCTGCCTCCGGTGTTTTTCCGCCTTCGCTTACTCTCTCCCTGGTCTCATCCAGTCGCATGATTAGTGCCGTTCTTCCGGACATTGACTTGATCTCCCTCCAGGCCTCCGCTTCGGCCTCAGACAACCATTTCTGGGACTCATGCGGCGCACAGCCGTCTGACGGCGTTCGGATCGATGCTCAGGGCCGCCTTTGTTTGCCTAGACATTGCACTCCATTTCTCGTCCGCGAGTTTCATGGTCCCACTCACCGCGGACGAAGGGGGGTAGTGGAGGATTTATCCAAAATATTTTGCATCGACAAAATACACACCGATGTACATCACATTCTAGACAGATGTTTAACGTGCGCCCAGAATAATCCATCTAAACCAGGCGCGGTACATCAGCACCTTCCCATACCTGACACGCCGTTCCAGGAATGGCAGATTGACTTCACTCACATGCCAAAGCAGGGCCCCTTTAAGTATCTTTTGGTCATGGTCGACAAATTTTCACGATGGGTGGAGGCTTTCCCTTGCGGGAAAGAAGACGCTCGCACGGCGGTAAACAAATTGACGCAAGAAATCATTCCGCGTTATGGCCTCCCGGTAGGGATAGACTCTGACAAAGGGACGCCGTTCACCTCTAAGGTGACCCAAGAACTATGTAAGGACCTAAAAATCCTTTGGCGATTCCACATCCCGTACCATCCACAATCCTCCGGCATTGTGGAGCGCGCAAATAGAACAATCAAGGGTAAGCTGCGCAAGGCAATGCAAGAAACCGGCACTAAAAACTGGGTACAAATTTTGCCTTTAGTTCTCGCTGACATGCGAATGACCGCTCAAGTGGCCCTCGACAACCTGTCTCCGTACGAGCTCGTGATGGGCCGGCCTTTTCCTACACCCTGGCGCAGAGGTATGCAGGCTATAGGAACGAGTGATCTTGATGTACATCTCAGTGAGTACGCCGTGGGTCTCATGCGGGTGTTGGATGAGTACTGGACGAGACTAAATTCCAAAAAGCCTCCCATTCCTGAGGCACCCACTCACCCCTTTGAGGTAGGGGATAAAGTGTTGGTAAAGAAATTTGCGAAATTAGGCGCTCCTTTGGAGGAACCGCCCTACAGTGAACCCACGGATGTGCTCGCTGTAACTCGAACGGCTGTACTAACTGACCTTTTTCCACAGTGGATTCATGCCAGTCGAATAAAGAAGGCTCCAATGTAATAGAAATCTATATTGTTGATGCTTAACAGGTTTTTGTGTTTCAGAAAGTTGCTGTGACAATAGCTGACGGCCTTTTCAGGGATCCCCTTTCCAGCATCCGGAGTGATCCGGTTTCGGCTGATCTACAAAGAGGGGATGGTCGGTGCGTCCCGCAGACTTCTGAACTGAGGAATCTGGAAGACACGTGAGCCTGGGCTACCTTCAACTATCTACATCCTGTGGACACAGAAAGAACAAAGTCAGTGACCAGTATGACTTTCCTTCTGGTATTGGTCTTAGCGCTTGGAGCAGGGAATCCCGCTCAAGCCAGCCACGAGGACAACGTTTTTTGGCGATTTGCCAATTGGACTGCTAAACAACATACTAATCAGTCTTGTTATGTCTGTCAATACGTTAGAGTCTAAACTGTAGTTATACTCTGTAAACAAAGTATAAAAGAGGGGATTGTAAGATTGTGTGTGTTCTCGTGCATAGCTGTCCTGAGCTTTATGACCCTTTCACACCCTGGTAAACGTGCATAATCGCGAGAACATACTCTTTTATTTTCTCTGTACCTTCTAGTTTCGCTGAAACCACATTCCTGGTTCCTCCTGTTCTAGGGGGTGTATGGTCTGCTCTTTCATGTATAATAAAAACGACTCCTTATCTGGCGAGTTGACCTTGTGCCCCCGAGCCCCTTACTTATCTTGTCACGCAAGCTTCTGATGTATATAAACCCTGCTCTCTCTGTGTATCACTGAGCAGTGCTTGAATAAACCAGATTGATTTAACTCGTGTGGTTTGTTTTAACCCTGCTCCAGAGCGCTCTTACGTCAACGCATCTGAACTGAGACAGACACAGGTTCTAACACTCATCATGTGACTTCTCAAACGCGCGTTTAGATACAAAATGGTGACTGTCAAATGAAAGAATACGAAACAGTAGGTTTCAACAAGAAGATCATGAAATATCAGTGAATTTGATAAGTAAAAACATGTCCATGATCTTTCCACCATGCTTACCTGCGATGATAACATCCGGGTTTTCCTCAAATTGCTGATCGTGTTGAAAAAAAATTCCATCTCTTGTAACGAGCTGTGTCATCAGCCGACAAGATCAAAGGACGAGAACGTGGGGGATGGGGTGGGGTTGTCTTCCAGTTGATTAATTAACCAATAACTGTTGTAACTGAAACTCACCTTTGTAAAATAGTTTTTTATTGACAAATCTGAAAAGGTGTCGATAATTATGGACTGTCGATAATTGTAGCCGCCGCACTAGTAATTAATTACAATAATTATTGAATTATTAATTATATGAAAATTAATATTACTAAAGAGCAGTGTTATTATGACTATATGCTTATGGCAGTCTGTCGTGGTCGACAATAACGTTTCATCTTCCTCCCCTCCAACTTCCATCCCCTCGATGCCTTCCATGGGCCCGCATGTGGGAAAGGAGACCAATGCGGGACCTACAAATCCGGGAGCAGATGGTGCAAGGGAAGACGCTGGCTGGGGCAGTTGGGTGGAGTCTTCAGGCTGTGCGCTTCTCCTCAAAGCGCTGGACTCCATTCTTGACTGTGCTCCTCCAAGTGGTCTGGTTCATGCTGGGGGAGAAGTCCAACTCCACGTCCACATCGTCCCCCTGCGGGCAATGTATCAAAGTAAGGGACTGCCAGCCAAGGTGAAGTACGGTGGGGACTTTGTGTGCCCTGGTGCTGCCATGGTAGCCGTGAAGGCTTGGCTGAAACCCCGAAACGACGCAGCCAACGGAGCTCTGGCACCCCGCTCCACGAGGGAACCAACATCAATGGTGCAACTCCTCACCAGCCCAATCGTCTTGCCCTATGGCATTGCCATCAATTGCGCAAGCTCGCCATCACCATTATCAACAAATCTTCGTGCAGGCTTTCTCATCTACCTCCTCTATGACTATATAAAAGAATGTATATATGACTGATATAGAGATGTATATATGTAAAAGAGCTATTTTCTCTTGATTTAAAATGACGTAGAGTAAAATGAATAAAAAAAACTGTTTATTCCTAATTAGTTGACAAATTATGAAAAATAATATTGATTTCACAATACTGGGATTAATATTTCACGGGTTACTTTAGATACCTGACACACTGACTTACCTACATAAGAAATTACATGACATTTTTTTACGCCTAAGTTCAGGCCAGCGTTCTGATTGGTTGTTCACGTCTAGAGAAAAGGACCAATCAGGACAAGCGAGCTACCATTTTTTTTTTTTTTTTTAGAGTTGTCTTGCTCTTGCCTGTTGGGTTCTTGTCGTCAGAAATGAACAACCAATCAGAACGCGCGTCTGAATCCAGTAGCCAATCGGAGCGAGCGGAGAGCGTGTCCTTGATTACGCGGTGGGAGCCGCACTCTTTCTTCCTCAGTGTAGATGAGAGCAGTTCGGTGTCTCCTGGCGTTTCCACATAAGTTTGTGTTTGGCTTATTTAGCTGTTCGTATAAGATTTTCCCCCCAGTAACATTTTAAAACACCGCGTATTCATCGCTGTATTATGGAACTAGACAAAATGGATGAAAATGATTGGAAATACCACGGGGAAGGGAACAAGAGCCTTGTTGTTTCTCACGCCCAGGTAGGTAATTGTGACAGGCAGAGAGAGAGAGAGACTCTGACTGACTGACTCTGGGCTAGCCTGGCTAATTAGCAAACATGCTTCAACTGGAACAAAAACAAAGCTAACCTTAAACCAAACTAGGCGTTTGGATGAACAGAGTTGACTGACGCGCTAAACTAATAGCCAGTTGAAGCCTGAGTTTGCAGTTTATTAGCTTGGCTAAGTTGCTAATGAACGTTATAGTGTCATGTGCTAAGTTGACTAGCATCTGTTCACTTTCCGAGTCTTTTCTGGACCGCACCTATTACTGTTTGCACTTCATTCATGTTGTTAAACATCTGTTTTTCGGTTCAAATTCGTCTGGTTAGCTAAATTTATTTAGCTAGTATCGAAGTAGTTAGTTAGACAAGTTTAAACCATATGGTCGTAGGTTTTTGTGTTCTCCATTAGTGATAGACACTGATGTCCTCATCAAAACAAAGGTCGTGAGACTTGATATATTTTTTTCGAGTTAAGAAGTAATTTTGGATGATTTTAACTGTAGCTGTGTAGAGAAGGCCCACTTGATTTACAGGCAACAGTTTTGTTTTTTTGTGTGAAGAAACCTGAACAGTCGGTTGAATGACGTGGTTTCACTTTAACTCTGATTAAGTTAATACAGTTCTTGTAAGGGATGTTTTTAACAGAAGGCCAGCCTGATCGTTAGGAGATGGAGGAAGTGAGCATTTCTAAATTTGACCCTGTTCTGTTTGCAGATCCTCTAAATCCTCCTGCTCTGGTTTAGACACAACTTGTGTGGTTTTTTTTTTTAAAGAAATCTCTCACCCCTGCCCAGCTTTGATTTGTTTATTGAGAAAACAGTCCTGAATAAGCAGGAGCAGACTCTGTTATAAAGTTTCTTTGTAAGTAAATAAAAGTTAGTTTTAACTTGGTGGCACAGTGGTGTAGAGGTTAGCACTGTTGCCTCACAGCAAGAAGGTTCTGAGTTCGAGCCCAGTGGCTGATGAGGGCCTTTCTGTGTGGAGTTTGCATGTTCTCCCCACGTCTGTGCGGGTTTCCTCCAGGTGCTCCGGTTTCCCCCACAATTCAAAGATGTGCAGTTGGGTTAACGTGGGGCGGTGTCACGGTCTGAATTTACCAGGTAAATTTATACTGTAGCAGCCACGGTCTGAATTTACCACAGTACAAATTTACCAACTTGGTATAATTGGGCCTAGTCTGAATTTACCAGCCTAATATGAGATTCATGTTCATACTTGAATTATTTACACTTGATGAATATTGATTTGTTTAAGTAAGACTCCTCATGATTATAATAATTTAGTTATTCTCTCAAATTTACCAACTTGGTATAATTAGACTGCTGTCATTGGGCCTAGTCAGAATTTACCAGCCCAATATGATAGATTTATGAACATACTTGATCCACAAATAAAATTTCACTTTATCTTGATGAATATTGATTTGTTTGAGTGAGACTCATCATGATTATAATAGTTATTCTGTCAAATTTACCAACCTGGTATAATTAGACTCCTGTCATTGGACCTAGTCAGAATTTACCAGCCCAATATGATGTGGGATTTACGTTCATACTTGATCCACAAATAAATTTTCACTTTATCTTAATGAATGAATGAATGACCCATGTTTTAGTTCCAGTTTATGCACTAAGTCGGCTGATCAGGACCAGCCAGGAATGATGAACTTTATCTTCATGAATATTGATTTGTTTAAGTATATATGAAAGAATGAAGTCAGAATGTAAAGTGTCTTGAACAACTTTATTAACTTCATGTACTAATAAAATTCAATCCAAACCATTCTTGTCTACTTGTCTGTGAAGATTCTCAATCATCCAGGTCATAGTAAACTGTAGGTGGTAGAAATGGGCAACTGGACTTGCTTGTAGATTCTTGAAAACGTTTCACCTCTCGTCCAAAAGGCTTCCTCAGTTCTGTCTGACTAATAGGGAGTGTCAGATATTCTTGTCTACTGATAATCAAATCTCACAATTGTAGTCACAATTCGCGTTCTATTAGTCCACAAATGTGTTGAAATGCTTGGTACAAAATCGCAGCAAGAAATGGTAAATTTAGACTTCCTGGAAGTTGACCAGGAAAAAAAAAAATGGGTCTGCGCATGCACATGGTAAATTTATACATACCAGCGCACGATCAGACCGTGACCTTGGGCTGAAGTGCCATTGAGCAAGGCATCTAAACCCCCAACTGCTCCCTGAGTGCTGTAACATGGCTGCCCACTGCTCTGGGTGTGTGTGTTTTCACTGCTTCAGCTGGGTTAAATGCAGAGGACGAATTTCACTGTGTTAGTGTATGTCACAAAGGCTTCGTTTTCAAGTTTGTTTATACTGCGCTTTTCACAGAGAAGTGTCCCAAAGTGCTGTACAGGGAATAAATAAAAGGAAACATGTAGGATGTGAGTTAAATATTCAAGAGACAAGAAAACTGTAAATACAGACAATATATAGAATCCGCAAGACATAAGGCCACCCATTTTTAATTTTTAGCTTCACAGATTTTTTTCAACATATTTCTGATAATGTCGGTCGAAATAAGTGTCCTTGTCTATTTTTAAAATTCTTTTTTTCTGCATGGCAAAATTTCAATGTCGGATTAAGATGATAAAATAATTTAAATTCAAGAGACTCCCTTTTTATGGCCCTATCATTATATCAGATGTATTTGTTTGTATAAAATGTGTTCACAATTCTATATGGAAATAAAAAAAAATCAATCATCAGTTCATTCTATCTACAGGCAAGCTTGCATGCTACCAGCACAAAATAGAAATGCTACCATCACCAATACAAGAAAAAATAAACCTACCTGACCATATTGTCCAATTTCTGTTTTCCTACATATTTATCATGAGTATATTTATATTTTTTAAACGAACACCTTCAAAAAATCAGTTTCAACATTTCTTAAACTCACACAGCAAGATATTTTGTACCACAGATACATGTACTTGTCTGATCTCAGAAACATTGATCCACATATATCAGAGCTATACACCATCAATTTATACCTGTACAAGTACCATACATATGCTCATGAGGCTATCGCTAGCCATCAGCCACTTAAAGAAAATCTTGAAAAATAGAATACAAATTAGCCAAAAATATATTTCTTCTTTTGATTTACTGTAATGTGGTTAATCAATTTGAAATCCTAGTGCTAGCCTGGCATTCCCAATGACCATTCTTAAGAATACGCAAATCCTAAGTAGGCACACAACACGTTTGTGTGTGATTGATATATATTTTTTAGTGTGTGTTCTAATATAAAACTGGACTAGTATTCCAGTACGTACTTCTCTGAAGGTGTGTGGTCATATGACTGAGCTCTCATTAGCACATCGAGGGCTGATACCTTTGTGATACTTGGTTCGATAGGACTCTCCAGCACCTTCCTCTTCTAATTCTACAGTCAGATACCTGCAGCCAAAATCTCGAAGTAATGTTACTGCAGGCATGTTCAGCATGGCCCGGGTTAAATCGCTACCTTCTCTCTGTGAACCAAAGATCATTTTGATCTTTTCATTGTTTATCTTCAACGCTTGAGACGAAATCGCCCACGTTTTGGTCAGTGAGACAATGAAAAGATTTTTGTTTACCACGTTATGCTTACATTAGAGTTGAGTCGATGGCTCGGAAGCCATGCTGTCAGCATCAGCCATGATCAGCACGAGGTTTATACTGTCATAAAGCGGTCGTAAATCACCCTGTAGAATTTACAACATTCGAATCTAACATTCAAGTGAATACGCAGTGTTGTAAATAGTTTCGTTTTCTGACTTGGCTGAAGTGGATATATACAACACGCGTTGTCGTTTTGTATTTAGTTTTTCCTTTTTACTTGTGACAAATAGGATCTAGTACTGGAGATATAATGCTGTTACAAGAAAAATCTCATCTCATTATCTCTAGCTGCTTTATCCTGTTCTACAGGGTCGCAGGCAAGCTGGAGCCTATCCCAGCTGACTACGGGCGAAAGGCGGGGTACACCCTGGACAAGTCGCCAGGTCATCACAGGGCTGACACATAGACACAGACAACCATTCACACCTACGGTCAATTTAGAGTCACCAGTTAACCTAACCTGCATGTCTTTGGACTGTGGGGAAACCGGAGCACCCGGAGGAAACCCACGGGGAGAACATGCAAACTCCACACAGAAAGGCCCTCACCGGCCACGGGGCTCGAACCCGGACCTTCTTGCTGTGAGGCGACAGCGCTAACCACTACACCACCGTGCCGCCCTACAAGAAAAATGTGACCCAAAAATTTTGTCATTTCTTTTTGTATGTTTTGGCAGTTCAAATAAAAATACACACGGACTTTTTTTTTTTCAGCGGTAGTATTTAACTGCCGTCGGCAGATCCGTGATCCAAAAAATGTAAAATGAGTCGCCTAAAGGACAAAAACGTTACCCAAATGCCATACTGAACAAATGTGTTTTGCTTTGATGATAATGTTTCCATCTTCTCTTATTTCATAACTTTTCTGATTACCTTTTTGAATTGGAAAAAAATGGATTGGAAATAAGTAGAGAAATCAGATTGTGGTAGGAATTTGATCAACACGGTTGCCTATGTGTAAGAGAGAAATGCACCTAGAAACAGATTTAATGTTTCTGTTGAAATGTTTTTAGTGATTCTGGTGCTCAGTTCTTGTTATTGCTAGTCTGGAGAGGAAAGTGCAGAAGAGAGGGCCTCAGGCCCTGGATGACCTGGAGAGGTTGTGTAAAGAGGAATGGTCTCGAATGCCCTACTCCGTATCGCCAACCTTAAAATGTTATAGAAGACTCGGCGCTGTTTTACTGGCAAAGGGTTGTACAAAGTATTAAATGTGGGGTGCCAATAATATTAGCACTTTGTGTGTGTGTGTGTGTGTGTTTTTTTAATTTCTTGATGAGGGATTTTTTTTTTTTTCCTCTGAATAAACTTTTCAGTTAAAGTTTGGATTTTTTTTTTATACTTTCAGTGTGAGATGACGCTACTTCATCAATTCGTGGACACCCCCCCCCCCCAAACAAAAAAACCCTTTTTACTAATCTTTTCAAGGGCTGCTAATAATCGTAGATGGCAGTGTGTACAGCAGTTGGAACATTAACACATTGTAATAGTTAATTAGGTGAAAAAATGCAAAAAATTTTGACATGCTAAACTTCTTGTCTGGATGTCATGGAGTATCCCAGATGCCACAGTGCTGTTTTCAATTATGTCACACTTCAAGGCCTGTTTGTCCTTCCCAACGTTCATATTTGGGGCCTATGCTGAAAATTTGTTGGTGATAAAATCGTGTCAAAATCTGGCTGAATTCTGTGTAGGCTGATCCGGGCATTAGTTAGTAAACAAGATTACGAGCGGGATGAAGTTGATGGTATAAATAGTAAAGTTGAAGCTTTGGGGGTGAATTTGTTTGAGCCGAGTGTGCAGATGAGGAGCTGAGAGAGTTGGACAGACTAAAGAGCAAAAGCTCTGCTGCATCAGTATATTCAGGTAGAGATGAAGTGAGGGCTAAATCCGACTACACCACTGTCAGCAGGTAGCATTGTGGGTAATGAAGGAACCCATTAGCTGAAGTAAAAATAGACCAGCATGTCAAAGAAGGAAGTTTAAACTAAAAGCTCAATTTTATTCCAAAATTAGCTCTTGGATGTCATGGAAGATCACATCTTTATTGTAAAGACTGATACAGGTTGTTCAGGGTGGATTTCTTTTCTCCTTTAAGTTACCTGATGGGAAATCTGCTTCTTTTTAAACATGATGTGCACGTTTAGAGCTAGGTGATATTTTAATACATGTGCAGATATAGAAAAACAAGATACCAGCTTAGCCTGTTATTCATGTGTTTTGCTTTAACAGCTGTGTCTTAGTATTATAATTACATGAGGACTTGACTGCCTTCAGTAGCTACAAGAGTAATCGGATTATTTGTGTGTGTGTGAGAGAGAGAACAGTATTCTTGGCATACCTTCGGTCCGGGGAGATGGAACCAGTCAAAAGCACAAAACATCCAGACCAATTAAAGTGGCTTATAACTATGAATAAGATTTAGGATACAGGTTTAGACATGTGAGCATGTGATGTTTTAATAAATCGAAAGCTGCATGAGGACAATAAGAATCTGTGCTTACTGAATGTGATTTTAATAAAGTATTTCAGTTATTCCAATTATTTATGGTATAGATTCATAATGCTGCATCTTCATTGAACTTTTAAACAAAAAGTGAGGCTAAATGAATTTAATGATTTAAAAGCTGTTCAGAGTCACACAGAGCAGGAGCTCATATCTGTATGTTCAACAGGCAGGAACTTGGTCAAACCCAGCAGTATGCTTGTCTTTTTAATATATTTGTAGGGTTTGTTCACTAACAGTTGTTTGTTTGTTTGTTTGTTTGTTTATCAGCACTCCAAAGTCCTCCGGCTTTTGAAATACCCTTCTGAAGATGCAGAAAACACACATCAGGTAACTGATTCTCATAAAATCATTATTTTGTGGTTCAAAGTTGTTTAGTCCTATGTAGTCTGCACTTCCTTTAAACATGTAGCGGTCAGGCTGGATGTTAATCATGTGAAGCAGCTGATAATGTGTTTAGAAACCTGAAGTGGCTTGACCTTTTTTTTTTTTCCTCCCCCCTCCACATACACACACAGACGACAGAGCAAGCTTTCCAGCATCTACTTAACATAGTCGATTATAGCAGAAATGTCATGAAGCCCTTGTTAGGGGAGAAATATGTGCACAGTGGAGTAAGTTTTTATTCTTATTTTTGATATTAAACAAACATAATTGTGATTGCACTGCTTGATCACAGGGTGTAACCTTTTGAGTGGGCTGAAACATGTTTTGAATGTCCACAGGAAGTTGTTAAACTCCCATTGGAATTTGTACGGCAGCTGTCTTTAAAGATCCAGCAAGAACGGCCAGGTAAAGCAAGTGGAGCACACCCAACCCGTTTCACACATTTGACTGCTATTTATTATATATCTGTAACTGTATCTTCCTGCCTGTATATTTATCTGGGTCTATTTGTTGGTCGGCATTTCTGGCCTGTATGAGTGTTTGCATCTGCAGGTCAGGCTGTATATCTGTTCTTACCCTATCCTGTACATGTACAGTGGAATAAAATGCTGGATCTCAAACACCTCAGTGAAACATACAAGGCACTCCGTACACACAACTATATAGTACAAATCTTACATCAAGTGTAAGATGAGGTCGGCATGTAAAACTACATTTCCAACAAAACAAGAAGTGCGGCACATTACAGTAAACATCCAGGACCATGCAGCAATACACACCAAACTACAGAACTAGCTTGAGCCATATGGAATAATTGTGCAACTTGCACGAGGTTCTAAATTAATGGTTGGTTCAGTACCAAAATTTTGGGTTTGGTACAGTACCTGGCATGGTAGAATGGAAACATTACTTGTTTGGTACCAATGCAATAAATAAAAATATTCATACAAACTGGTTAATAGAAATCAAAAGCTGTATTGTTTAAACACTGTTAAATGAATGAAAACATTGACTTCCTGCTTCTGTCTTTGTGGATGACAGGTATAGAAAGAAGGATTTATAAGTAGACTAATTTTACGAACATCTGACTAAGGTTATTTCTAAAGCCTCTGTATTATTTCTTTCATGAATTCATTAAGGCGTAGACTGCTAAGTAGGCCAAGGCTACATCCACATTAATACACTTGAGTTTTAAAACAGTGTTTTAAAATGAAATTGATCTCTGTCCAGATGAGCGGTTTAACGCCATATCAAAATCTCAGTTCATACTAACGCACCTGAAAATGCATCACATGATCATGCGCATGCAGGTATAAACTACTGATACTGTTCCTTTTCTTTTGGGAAAGGATCATGTGATGCATGGTGACACCCAATCAGGAAGTGAAAGTGGGTGTCTGAGTCATCATTCCCAAACATCTCCTTTTTCGCCTGTTTACACTAAAACACTGCTTTGGAGTTTTCAAACTAAAACGAGGTCCACAGCATTTCTAAAAGTATCTGTTTTAGAGGCTTGAAAACTCTAAAGTAGTGTGGACTCCAAGTGTAAACATGGCAAAAGTGATGCGTTTTTAAAACTAAAACATTATTAATGTGGATATAACCTAAGAAGACAAAGAGCAGCCTTAGCGCTGTCATCAGTGTCTGTCTACCAGCTTGCTCTGTGTAAAGTTACAGTGGCAAACTTGCATCACAAGCAGGCTAGTCTTGTTCAGCAGTCACTGGATCCATGGCGTTGTCCCAAACTTGGCCAGATGACACAAAGTGGTGTGGCAGGTCTCTGGTCAGAGGGAGAGCTCTTCACTGTTAGTGTTAGACTTGTATCATGCCCATGAGTTGCCAGCTTAGTTTTAAAGTGCAGGTGAAGGAGTGAACTCTTAAGTGTATTTTTAAAAATATAGTGTGGGGGGGGGGGATTTGAAATAGTACTGTACTGTTTCAAATGTCAAATTTACCAGTGACCAGAGCAAACCTATTCTGAACAGTTTTATAAGGAGCACTATGCAGGCAAGTTTTTGGATAATTGACTGTCAACTTGGCTAGTCATGGTGGCTGTTTTTCTAAGGAATCGGACTAATAAATGTTTAGAGAGAGACACACCCTTTTATCACTTGAGCCATAATTTTTTTTGGCCATTTTGAACTGACAGAAAAAGAGAGAGCTACACTTTTTCATGACCTGCTGATGAACTTCAGCTGTAAGCTGAGATGCTCCCTGTGATGCACTGCCTTCTGGGACACATGTCTTAATGTTTAAATGAAGTTTTACTTTGCTGTGGGTTAATTGTTCCTGTTCTGCAGTGTAGAACTTATCGTTTCCCCTATTCTCATGTAGAATTGCGGTGTGATAAAGTGATGGACACTTTTAGTGGATGTGGCCTGTGCCTTCCCAACCTCACCCACCTTTCGCCGTGCCACTTTGGAGATCGCCGACCTCCTCTGTGTGTAGAAATTAAGGTAAAAACTGCCAAACAAATTGGGAAACGCTTCAAAAGCACTGCCATGATGCTGTACAAGCAGCTGGTGTATTTTGTAAGAGGCTGTAATGTTTAAGACTGAAATGGACAGTTTGTAGCAATGCTTGAAAATGCAATGCATTTCCTGTTGAGGTTTGCTAAAAGAAAGTTGGAGATGAAGTTGCTTAACTGCACTGAGGCATTTTCATGTTTTGCTAATGGGTGTGTGTGAGAAGAAAAAAAAACCTGTAGACTCCATTTACTGCACAAATGCCACAGTCTAGAGTAACACCTTTATACCTACTTAATACTTCAAGCACCTTAACAAAAGCACCTTAGAATAAACATGTTTGAGCAATAACACTGCTGCTAGTATTATATAAAAAGTATGTATAAAAGTGTGTAATATATAAATATTACACACACACATGCGCGCACACCATTTTATATAATGTACAGTATATATTTTTGTTTAACTGCAACAGAGCTTTATTTCAACTTTTTTGGTTAGTGGTGTTCTGGCAGTGGTTCAGGTAATAAAACAGCATTAATTATATACTATGTTGTCAGATGATGACTTTTGGAATTGTGAACCCCATGCTACAAACCACAGCATCACAGACCTCCACTTGTAGCGACCTTTTCAACCATGTTAACAGTAAAAAGTGACTGTCAGTACCACCATAAAATGCTCCTAAAAGTCACCAGATGCCACCAAATTGGGGGGGGGGGTCTCCTTTCTTTCTTTTTTTTCAAAAATTTCCAGAGGAGGCCCCCCAGATCCCCCTGGTGGGTGGGGGGATTCCCCTTCCCCCAGCTGTGCAGGGTGGCCTGTGGCCACCCAAAACAAGTTGGGGCTTTATTTTAATCCTGGGGAGAAAACGTGTGTGTGTGTGAGATTTTTATTTTTTATATATATATATATATATATATATATATATATATATATATATATAAAAAATAAATAATAGGGCCTTGTAAAAGTATTCATCCCCCTTAGTGTTTGTCCTGTTTTGTTGCATTACAAGCTGGGATTAAAATGGATTTTTTGGGGGTTAGTACCATTTGCTTTACATAACGTGCCTACCACTTTAAAGATCATAGGCAAAGGTTTTCAGTTCATGTACATTTTAAACTTCATATGCTAAACCCTCTAATTTTCTTCTGGTCCCAAGAAGTATTGTTAATAAGTAATTAAAATAAGTTGGTGCGGATCGCGGTGATTTTCGTGACCACTCGGCGCGTGACGTCATTCAAGATAAACAAACCGCTTGAGTTGAGTCCACTTCTGTTTACTTACATTGCTGTTCGGCTTGAGTGCAGATGTGCGTTTAATAATTTCCAAAGAAAAACCATGCCTCAGTGCAGCGAACTGTAACAATGGGACCGGTTCAGGAAGAAGTTTTTACCTTTTTACGAGAGAGGAGAAGAGGTGGAGAGAGTGGATTGGCTTTTTCCTAAAGAGGAGACGAGGCGGAGAGAGTGAATTGTGCGCGTGAAGCCAGAGGGTTGGCTTTTTCTGGAAGAGGAGATGAGGCGGAGAGAGTGGATTGTGTGTGAAACAAAATCAGGCAGTCAAAGAAAAAATGGACCAGCAACACTCAGGCAAAAAGGAGAAGATTGGAGGTAAACATTTTTACCTTTGCTTGCAATTGACAAGTCAAGAATCCTGAGGGATCCTGTACAATCATTGTGGAAATGAGACAAAGGGATATTTCCTCACTTAGAGTAGGCTATAAATAGTATAATGCTGCGGATGGCAGGCTAATGCGGCGCACTGTCCAGTAATCGTTCCCTATATCCACTAGGGAGGGCGGTTTAATTATTCTTCAAAAGGGCTCTTATTTAGTATTACGACAAAAGTAGGAATTTATCATAACTACCAGGATAAATTGTTTGGGCGCGAGTCTTGTTGAGGTCCGGCGTCATCGCGATCAGAGTCGTTCGAGTCACTGTCCGATTCCGTGGCCGCACGATCAAACCAGTGAGACACATTCACCGATTGCTTCGCAACGGCCATAGGTTCATACATGTATATGGTTTCACCTCTCGATATTCAATTTAGGGAGTTCCTACTTCAAAATCGCTATCGCTTTTTTCAGACATTTTACACAATCTCTCACAACCAAAGTCCATACATGTGTGCTCGGTTTGCAGGTAAACACAGAACTGCTCCCAGTCTGTTTGCCTTGAATGACATCACGACAACTGTCACCTGGCGGTGAAAGTGTGTGTAAGTGAGATGTAAACAAACCTTCGGAAATTGGGCAAAACAGTATATTTTAAGTTTTATTCAATTTTAGGGTGCAAGTCAGACACCAGGAAGATTGAATTCATTTTTTGGGTCATTCTTCTAGACCAGGGGTTCCCAAACTTTTCCATGCCAAGGCCCCCCAAACAGCATTAGCTTCTGGCCGGGGACCCCCTTTGCAAACCCACAGACAATGCTACAAAATATGTAAAGAAACATCAACTTTTAGAATGTTTTCTCTTACTTTTATTCAATAGTCAATAATTGTTACATTTGTTTAGCATAAGAATATTATTAACTAACATGTTTTCAACACAAATATTTTCGCACTGAACAATAAACTGTATGACCTCCTGTAGTACCTGATTCAACTCGTTATCCATCCTTTTTGTGACCAGTGCCTCGCGATGGAGCATGCAGTGTGTGGCCACTACATGCGGGGCCTTCTGCTTAATGAGAGCGGCCACTCCACTGATCTTCCTGGTCATTGCCGCGGCTCCATCCGAACACACCCCCACGCAATGGGTCCAGTCCAATCCGTTAGACTCGATGTAATCATCCAAAACTTGAAAAATGTCTTTCCCAGTAGTTTTTTCAAGTGCTTTACAAAATAGTATTTCCTCCACAAATCTTTCCTGTGAAATAAATCTGATGTACACAAGCAGTTGGGCCTCATTGGATAAATCTGTGCTCTCATCCAGCTAAAGTGCGAAGTATTCGCTGGCTCTCACCTGCTCCAACAGCTGAGCAGATACGTCTTGAGCCATGTCACCAATCCGTCGGCTCAGTGTTAGAGTGGGACGACAGCTTCTTTTTTTTTTTTTTTCAGCATCCTCACCAAGCAATTCTCGGACAATGTCTTTGGTGGCTGGTAAAATCAAATCTTCTCCAATTGAGTGAGGTTTTTTAGCACGAGCAATGTGGTACAAGGCTAAAAATGATGCCTTCAGGGCCCGCTCGGGGACAGTAGCTTGCTGGGTGAATGCAGCAGATTGCCTGACCAAATGCTCTTTGCGTCTGAAGAAATCTACTGTTTTTTTCGGCATCTGTCGGATGTTTTTGTACCAAGTGACGCTGAAGTTTTGAAGGTTTTAAGCACTCGTTTGACAGGGTCTCCAGACAGAGGACGCATTTCGGGCAATCATGGCCATTTTTCTCTATGGCTGTAAAGCCATACTTAATGTATGCTGCCTCATATTTTCGGATTTTAGTTGGCCAGGACTTAGGTTTTTTTTGCAGCAGTGTCCTCCACAGCAGGGCTGTTGGTTTGTTCATTTGGTCTCTTCAAAAACCTGTCCATTTTGTACTAGCAATACGCTAGCTTGAGAAGCAAAGCAGCTTGATAAAATGGCGCAAACCGCAACGTCACAGGCAATCGGAGAGATGAGCATGGCAAACGTTTCGATATGATGTATTATTAATAATTATATTTTATAATAATGATTAAAAAACTAATTACAATATATTTAATAATAATTTTTAAAAAGTGTATTTTTTTTTCCGCAATTTTTTTTATCGTCCCTCCAATTTTCTGAGGCCCCCCTAGCACCCCCTGGCGGCCCCCACTTTGAAAACCACTGTTCTAGACAAAGTTGATATTCTACAATTCATCTCTGACCATTGCCTATGACCTTTTAAAGGTGCAAAAAAAATTTTTTTTTTTTTTTGGATGACACCAAACAATAAAATGAAAAAACAGAAATCTGGAGTGTGCATAAGTATTCAACCCCCCCCCCCCCCCCCCTTTTTTTTTTTTTTTTGTATGAAACCCCTAAATAAGAGCTGGTCCAACCAATTCACTTCATAAGTCACATAATTAGTTGATTTTAAGACCCACTGGTGTGCAGTCAGTGTCACATGATCTGTCACATGATGTCTGTATAAATCAAATCAAATCAAGTTTATTTGTACAGCGCTTTTAACAATAAACATTGTCGCAAAGCAGCTTTACAGAATTTGAACGACTTAAAACATGAGCTAATTTTATCCCTAATCTATCCCCAATGAGCAAGCCTGTGGCGACGGTGGCAAGGAAAAACTCCCTCAGACGACATGAGGAAGAAACCTCGAGAGGAACCAGACTCAAAAGGGAACCCATCCTCATTTGGGCAACAACAGACAGCCTGACTATAATATTAACAGTTTTAACAGGTATAACCCTCAACTGTCCTCATGGGGCCGTCCTTCACAGGAGTGGGGCGATAAAACTCCGACCAGACACAGGGCACCAGGATGGATCAAGCAGGTCCGAGGGGCAGAAGAGGCCAGCATCTCAATCCCAGGATCAACATGTAACTCAGAGGGACAGATGGGGGGGGGGGGGGGGAGAGAGAGAGAGAGAGAGAGAGAGAGAAAGAAAACACGTTGTTAGGTATGCCCTAAAAATGACAAGTATTAAATCTGTGTGGTAGGCTCGCAGAGACGAGAGTCTTTACATCAGGCATGACGCACAATGGCATGTTAATATGGTAAAAAATATATCATGACCTGCTCTGGCTGGATGCTTGATTGGGTGATGGGAGCACACTCCTCAGCAATGATGAGATGCAGATGGGACCCTTAGGCCTGGCCAAGACAATTCGGTTACATTTCACCGGGTCTGGGACATGCGACAGAATGTCTGACGGCCGATTCCCTGCAGGCTACGATAGCCAGTCGAGGTCCCCACCGTCTCCACCAAAAGATTTCCTGTTGACTCCATGTAACTCAGAGGGACAGATTTGGGGTGGGGGGGAGAGAAAGAAAACACAGGTGGTTAGGTATGCCCAATGTCACCTGAATAAGTAGGAACAGTATACATGTTGCACCGAGTACAAGCAGGGACTCCGGCAACTAACTATGACAGCATAACTAAAAGGAGAGAGCCAGAAGGTAACACAGGCATGAGGGAGCCCCGGGACATAAAGCAGCCAGCCACTGCACCGTCAACAAACTCGAGTGAGCAAGCGAGTGGGGACTGACAGCATCCATACATCCCAGTTTACCAAAACACTCTATGTCTGAGGACCCTCCAGATCTACTCCTTTACCTCATAAACACCATTAACAAAAGGCTTGACTAAACAGATATGTTTTCAGCCTAGACTTAAATGCTGAGACTGTGTCTGATTCCCGAACATTACTTGGAAGGCTGTTCCATAACAGTGGGGCTTTGTAAGAAAAGGCTCTGCCCCCTGATGTAGCCTTCACTATACGAGGTACCAGCAGATAGCCTGCACCTTTTGATCTAAGTAGGCGTGGCGGGTCATAGAGGAGCAGAAGTTCACTCAGGTACTGTGGTGCGAGACCATTTAGTGCTTTAAAGGTCAATAGTAGTATTTTATAATCAATACGAAATTTGATTGGGAGCCAATGCAGTGTGGATAAGACAGGCGTGATGTGGTCATATTTTCTAGTTCTAGTAAGGACTCTTGCTGCGGCATTTTGAACTAACTGGAGCTTGTTTATGCACTTATTGGAACATCCAGACAGTAAGGCATTACAATAATCCAACCTGGAGGTAACGAAAGCATGGACTAGTTTTTCTGCATCATGCAATGACATTAAATTTCTTATCTTTGCAATATTTTGCAATAAATCAACCTGTTCTGGAAGAACCCTGACTCTGCAACACTACTAAGCAAACATGAAAACCAAGGAGCACCCTAAACAAGCCAGAGGCAAAGTTGTGGAGAAGTATAGGTCAGGGTTGGGTCATAAAAAATATCCTAAACTTTGAATATCCCAGGGAGCACTGTTTTAAATCCACTATAGCAAAATGGAAAGAATATGGCACCACTACAAACCTGACAAGAGAAGGCCACCCACCAAAACTCATAGACTGGGCAAGGAGAGCATTAATCAGAGATGCAATAAAGACACCAACGATAACGCTGAGGGAGCTGCAAAGATCCACAGTGGAGATGGGAGTATCTGTCTGTAGGACCACTTTAAGCCATACACTCCACAAAGTGGAAGAGTGGCCAGAAAAATGTCATTGCTTAAAAAAAAAAACACACACACTTGGAGTTTGCCCAACAGCATGTGGCAGACTCCCCAAACGCATGGAAGAAGATTCTCTGGTCAAATGAGGCAAAAATTTAATTTTTTGGCCGTCATGGGAAATGCCATGTGTGGTGCAAACGCAACACCCTGAGAACACCATCCCTACAATGAAGCATGGTGGTGTGACAGCATCATGCTGTGGGGATGTTTTTCATCTGTAGGAACAGGAAAGCCGGTCAGGACTGAAGGAATGATGGGTGGCACTAAATACAGGGCAATTCTGGAGGAAAACCTGTTTGAGTCAGCCAGAGGTTTGAGACTGGGATGAAGGTTCATGGTCTAGTAGGACAATGACCCTAAACTTACTGCTAAAGCTACACTGGAGTGGTTTAAAGGGAAACATTTAAATGTCTTAGAATGGCCTAATCCAGGGCTTTTCAAAGTGTGGGGCGCGCCCCCCCTGGGGGGCGCCAGAGTTCTTCAGGGGGGGCGCAACGTGAGGAGCCTTTACCAGATACAAAATGGATCGATTTTTTAGTACCTAAAGCTACAGTGAGTGAGGAGACAGAGTTTGGGCCAAGCAAAAAAACCCAGAGCCTCCAGGATGTTGCGATTTGCAACTTCAGCGCAAATTCAACCAATCCCCGCGAATTCAGGGCGGTGTTGCAATTATATCCAATCACCGCAACTTTCCCGCAAATTTGACCAATCGTTGGCGTCGTCTTGAGGTGACGCCGACAAACTACCTTCCGCCTTACTTCCGTGTTTATGTTCAAGAGAAGCAGCATGCGCTCAGTGTTGCCAGATTGGTTTTAAGTGCATTTTGGCGGGTTTTGAACATATTTTGGACTGGAAAACGTCAGCAGTATCTGGCAACATTGCATGATGTGCGAGTCAGTGTTTATGTCGGCTTAAATTCTGTTACTGAAAGTGTGTGATGTTTACAGTGAAGCACTGTGTGCACTTTATTTATTTATTTTTTACTTCATACAAGAAATTAATGGATGCCAACATTTTTGCCAAAATGGTATTTTATTTTCCATTGTTTAGGCAGCTTCAGCATCATACTGTGAGATTCTGTTCAAATTGTTTTTCTTCTTCTATGAAGCCTGAGCCATTTATTTTATTAGTTTATAATTATTGTTTAATTTAGTCTTCAGGAGAGACTGCCTGCACACAGCACTAGTATTAATAGTTTTTTTTTCTTACATGAAAGCTGAGGCATTTATATTATATTTTAAGGTAACTTCATGTTGTGCTGTGAGGTTCTCTGCACTTTAACTTTTGAACCAACAGGAGCATTTGGATAAGTAAAGCCTATTTTTCTGCATTTTTGTAGTCCTGTTAATCTTTTATATTGGTAAAGTTGTTTATAGGACCATTTCTCAGTGTCTTTTGTTTTTTAATCAGTAGTTTTTCAGTAATAACTTAATATTTAACATATCACTCAATTTTAATCACAAAAAGAGAAAACTGCAACAATTTCTCGCAACTTTCACTTCCTCCCGCAATGTAATCGCAACAAAAACTTAAACACCACGACTTTCATCGCAATTTTTTTGGAAACCCCCCGCAACATCAGACATTTTAGCCCGCAACAATCACAAAAAAGGCCTGCGGAATCCTGGGGGACTGGAAAAAGAAGGAAGTATGACCACGATTATTTAAAGTTTGGATTTTCATGGACTGGATCTGAAGATGCTCCACTGCCACAGTGTGTTGTCTGCCAAGAGGTGCTAGCTAATGATGCTATGAGATGTTTAAAATGTGTAAAAAAAGATGTTTTAAAAAGCACAGATGTTTAAAATGTGAAAAAGAAAAAAAATGTGTACAACAACCATTTTTTAAAAATACGAATGGAACATTAAGTATAGCAACAACAAAAATTGTAAGGGGGGGGCGCTGTTGTTTATTTGCTCTCCGAGGGGGGGCTGACTCTCCCACACTTTGAAAACCCCTGGCCTAATCAAAGCCCAGACTTCAATCCAATTGAGAATCTGTGGCATAACTTGAAGATTGCTGTACACCAACGCAACCCATCTAACTTGGAGTTGGAGCAGTTTTGCCTTGAGGAATGGGCAAAAATCCCACTGGCTAGATGTGCTAAGCAAATAGATACTTACCCGAAGAGACTTGCAGCTGTTATTGTAGCAAAAGGTGGCTCTATAAAGTACTGACTTTAGGGAGGGTGAATACCTGTGCACACTCCAGGTTTTTTTTTTTCATCTTAATTGTTTTGTCACAGTAAGAAAACAACGTGCACCTTTAAAGTGGTAGGCATGTTGTGTAAATCAAATGGTGCTAACCTCTCAAAAATCCATTTTAATTCCAGCTTTTAATGCAACAAAACAGGACAAAAACCAAGGGGAGTGAATACTTTTGCAAGGGTGTGTGTGTGTGTGTGTGTGTGTGAGAGAGAGAGAGATGTATATAAATCTCTTTTGTTTGCAGCCAAAATGTGGATTTCTACCCTTTTCAAGACACATTACCAAGGACTGTAAGCGAAAAGTGTGCCGATTTTGTATGCATCAACATTTCAAGGTGAGAAGTATAAAGCAACTCTGTACTTTTAAGTGCTAATAGGAACAAGTTGCTCTACTTCTGCTTTAACTTTTGTATTAGCAGGCAGCTGGTAACTGGCCAAGTACCTCGAAGGGTTCCAACCACAGATTTAGTGTAAATTAGTTTGATTTGATTGTACCATCATCAAAATGTCATGTTATTATGGCTACTTTAAAGATTTCAGTTGCACAGTTTTATTGTTGGTATGCAGTTGTACAGTGAGGTTAATTGCAAATGTGATATGGCTCTATCAAGGTTTTTTGTGTTTTTGTGTAGCTAGCCAATGGGAAGTGGAACAGACTAAGCAGGTATTGTCCCTTGGATCTCTTCTCAGGGTGAGTATTCTTTGCAAACGTTCATTATAGTTTCTAGGCTTGCATCACAAATGAATAAAATCACAAAATTTCTCGTGAATTTTGTTGAGTAGGCCATAAACAAAACTAGAATAATTGTGATCTCTAAAACTACAGAGTTGCCATATAGGTGCAAGGGATAAAATTACTGATAGCAACACCAGAGTGGCTGCAGAAACAGTCCACCAACCAGAAATCTTGAGCTACAAGTGCTACTGTGGCTAGAAACTGCCACTGTTGAAGGCGAGGGAATGGGTTCTCATGAAAGTTTCAAGGACCCCTTCAGTATAAATTTTATTAGGCACACTTGAGTTTGTGCAATATTGTCTATTGGAGACTTGTTTTCTTAGTGGTAGGGAAAAACTTTTTTTATTAAAAGTTGGCATTATTTATAGGTGTAATAACACTTGTTACAGTGGTGGAACATTATCAATCACAGACCACCTTATTGCCCCACTTTGAGAACCATGGGGCCAGAGGATGATTAACACACACTGTGCCAGGACAGGATGAGGTATAATGTACATCTACAAGGTAGGCGTGTAACACGGTTGCGCAAATGTAACCAAAACGCCAAACAATAGGTAAGGCGGTGTTAATGAAATAATGACTCAGTAATTTACATTTAATCCTTTAGCAAACGGTCTTATCCACGGTCACTTACAAAACATGCAGAGAGTTGAAGGCACAGCGATACAATGCATCTAGTGAACCTGCAAAGATTCATAATTCATCTGAAAGACAAGTGATTAAACCATATAATGGTGTATGATCCTATACACTGCCTGGAGAGAAAGGTCTTGAAGGTTTCAGATATAATAACAATATCAGGCTGTTTGGTGGCTCAGGGAGATGAAGCCAGAACACCAAAGCCACAGAACCTTGTTTAGATGTCCGAGTAGGCCCTGCCAAGTACCATGAAGGGGAAGAGTTGGTGATTTAAGGCTAGAGCAAGGGTTCTTGAATGTGTTCAGACAGGGACGCAATTAATTATTAAAGGTCATGGACCCATGATCCAACTATTCAAACATTAGGCACTTTTTTTTTGTGTAAAGTAAGTATTTTGGCTGTTCATTGGTGCTACAGAGATTTCTATTTTATTCAAACAATACGTTTTTATTAAAATGGTCATTATCCAGTTGATGCTATATGGTACTTGGAATATACAAATGAACAGCTAATTTCACTGTGTTAATGTAAGTAGTGTTGGTTACTATGGGGTGTGACTGTTATATGTACAGAAGATTGCAAACATGGAAAAAGTTGTGTGTGAGATTGATTGATTGCATTTTAATCTTTCCTCATTTACACTGGTTTATACACACTACAAATGCACCAGTATACTCTAACTCATTCCTTTATTTGTGGCTTTCATTTAGTGATCAATCACTCCACAACTCGAATGAATGAATGAACTTTGGTCAGGCTTCTATTATATGGTCATGTAAAAATCACATCGCTCTTCCATAGCAGATATTTGTAATGGGTGTCTTATGAATTAATCATTTACATTACCCACAGGGCGGCACGGTGGTGTAGTGGTTAGCGCTGTCGCCTCACAGCAAGAAGGTCCTGGGTTCGAGCCCCGGGGCCGGCGAGGGCCTTTCTGTGTGGAGTTTGCATGTTCTCCCCGTGTCCGCGTGGGTTTCCTCCGGGTGCTCCGGTTTCCCCCACAGTCCAAAGACATGCAGGTTAGGTTAACTGGTGACTCTAAATTGACCGTAGGTGTGAATGTGAGTGTGAATGGTTGTCTGTGTCTATGTGTCAGCCCTGTGATGACCTGGCGACTTGTCCAGGGTGTACCCCGCCTTTCGCCCGTAGTCAGCTGGGATAGGCTCCAGCTTGCCTGCGACCCTGTAGAACAGGATAAAGCGGCTAGAGATAATGAGATGAGACATTACCCACAAATGAAATAGGACTACAAAGATGGGATGACCATCTCTTGGGGTCTCAAATATAAATGTGGTGGTGCTTGTGAAACAGAAGCCATAACACAGCTTGAGGAGAAGCTTCATGTGCTAATTTGTATTTATTTATTTATTTTTAAGGAGCAAACAGAGAATGTATATTGCTATCAGGAATCTGTTGGAGGAACCACAAAACAATTTGAAAATATTTAAGGTAAGTTGAATAGATCATGTAATAATGACTCATTGTAAAACCCTGAACCTATAAAACAATGCAAATGTTCTGTATGGAATAGGTACTGAGATCAGTTATTGGTTGTAACACCAATCTGACATGTTCACCCAGGCTTTTTCACATCAGTACACACCTCCAGACCCTGGTGCCAGTTTCCTGTCACTGGTGGCATTTCCCAGTGTTAAGGTTTTTACACACCAGATATGATATGAAATTGTGATGGAAAAATGAAAAATTGTGCAAAGTTTTCACACACTGAGTATGCACGCCAAGTCTGATATTTTTAATATTTTGTGTTCGTTTCATGCTAGCTTCTTGCCGCAACTATTGGTAGTGTCCTGAGTGAATGACGCTCGTCTCATAGCGATGACCCAATTATAGACACACTCGAGAGAAAGTTTTGGGTACACCTGTTGTTGGAACAGGGACGACAACAGAGAATTTCATTCCCTGTGTCCGAAATCACTCGCTATATCGTGGATTTATATAGCGAGTTTGCTATTTTGTAGTGCTGTCCAAATGTATAGTGAATTATTACATCTTATATAGTGGACTTCTAGTATCCCACAATGCACCATGAAAGGTAGTGTACAACTGATGGTCACTAACCAACCAATATATACCATCATGCATTGCGGTCGTGCTGAAAGAATGTTGTGTGTTGAGGGTGAATGGGCAGAGGAAGAAACACATTATAAATTGACATTCTAGTACAATTAAAAATAGACAGAAAAGAGCTAAAATGGAGTAAAAGTTACAGTGCAGAGTGAGGAATTAGGGATGTCCCGATCAGGTTTTTTTGCCCTCCGATCCGATACCGATCATTTGATTTTGAGTATCTGCCGATACCGAGTCCCGATCCGATACTTCTTATAATCCATAAAAAATAAAGACGAGGAAAGAAACGGATCCAGGATGTTCCTCATTTTTTATTTAACACCTTATTTTAACATCCAACAACTCCGTTAGCAAACAGAGCACTTACGTGAGGCAGTTTGAACAATAAAAAAAAAAAACTTAAAATACCTGGCAGGAATGTAAACAAATAAAAAAAAAATAAAGTGCCACAGTGCCGGTAATTTGCTTTTAAGAACGCATCTCACAGTGGTGTACAGTAATTTCAATTAAGGAAATGAACGTTTTTCTTGATGAAAACAAGCATTTCTACCCTTTCAGGTTTGAGCCCGTTTCTTTTGTCATCCAACGAAAAAAAAATGATCTCATGCTTTGCTTTCCGCTTCGAACTGCTTCCGTGTTCAACTTTGCCGGCAATAGGCAGCCAATAACCAATAGCGTCTCCGCTACAAAGTGATGTCATGCCGCACGCGTTGATGTTGCTGTGTTGAGACGAGGTCTGGTCTCACTCCGTGCCAACGCATAGCTATTGATGTGTTAAAAATGAGAATATATATATATATATATATATATATATATAAAATATATCCGATCCCTGATCGGGAGGCAATGCCCGATTCCGATCGAGTCTGAAACCATGTGATCGGGCCCGATTTCCGATCACGTGATCGGATCGGGACGTCCCTATGAGGAATTGATCAAAAGCCTCAAATTTCATTTAATAAAAGGCAGCAGTAAAGAAGAAAGTATTCATCCTTGATTTAAAAGAACTGAAAGATGCAGCAGACCAGTATTGTAGTCGAGTCACTAAACCTCGAGTCCAAGTCCAATCTTAAGTCCGGAGTGTTCAAGTCCAAGTCATTAAAGAAAATTTCGAGTTGAGTCCACTATTGATCTGAGTCGAGTCCAACACCCCAGCCGGACCATTTGACAGTGGCTGCTTTAGCGGCCATAACATATTAGTTTGTTCCTGAACATGACGTATGAACAGGTGAATGTGCATTCTCTTTGTCAGGGAGTGAGAGGTATTCTGTCAGAGATGGTTGGGAGATGGATGTAAGTGCAGAAGGTGTGTTTTTATTAATACAAGTGAAGATGGGTAAACAATCCAGAACGGCAGGCAAAATCGTAAAACAGTGAAATGGGCAGTAGGTCGAGCAAGGCACAAACAGGCCATCGTAGACTCTGCAGAATCAAAGATGAGAAACAGGAAATCAGAAAACCAAACAAGGAAATAAGGCTCAGTAATGTGTCAGCAACGCAGGTCAATACTTTGCAAAGTAAGTGTATTTTCACAGTTTTTATATAGGCGTGCTGATTGCGCCTTAATCCTGTGTAGGTGCGAGTTGTTTACTGTGCACGTGCGAGAGTCCACTTGGCGCGCGCTGTCCAGAGCGCCCCCGAGAGTCTATCTGATGCATGCACCAAGGCTCGCAGGTGTGACACTCTTGCACAAAATTAGTACAAAAATTAAAGTAGATATAATTTTCTTAAGCCAACTTATGTTATAAAAAATAAAGAAAAAAATCAGTCTTTGTCTCCAGTTTGAGTCGAATGCATTTAATCCACGAGTCCGAGTCATTAGTACTCAAGTCCAAGTCTAGTTACAAGCCCTTAAAATTGGGGCGCAAGTTGGACTCGTACTACAAGCCTGCAGCAGACACAAAGTACTTTTGTATTTATTAACATGGGAAATACGCTCAGTATGATATGCAGTGTTCTCCCCAGAGCGCTTTTGCGGGTCAGGGCCAACACGCTTTAATTTCATACCAACACACTTTAAATTTGCTGACCCCCTTTTTTTTTTGGGGCACTCCAACACTCGCTGAAAATTCGTGTCAGATTCTTACCTTGTGATTGTTTGGGGCATATTTTGAAGGAAAATCAGTGTTTTGGGATGGTTTGCTGCCCTGATGCACTCAGGCAGACCAGAAATACTCCTGGGAAATCCCCAGTCACAACAAACGCCCTCAATCAGTTTGCTGCCGCACTGGTACCATGGCGATCAGTGTGTGGGCGAGCACCCTTGCACTGAGGTCACATTTACCTTAGCAACTGTCGCTACCTTATGCTTGGGGGACAAGCAAACTTTGTTTACATACTGAAGCCAAGCAAAGATTTCTGGCGTCTGTTGCCTGAAGAAAACTACAGCTAAAAAAGCTCTACTACTGGATTACTTGGATAATCTTAGTCAGACAGAAGCAAAGGATGGATAAATGCAGAAATTAGCTTATTAGCGGTTATGATCTGTCCAAAATTCCTCAAAACGACTGGAGCGATGGTGCAGATTTGTGGCTTAGCATTAGCCGTGTATTTGAATATACCTTCTTTTTCCTGAAGAGTCCCGACACGGAAGAACAGTTAAAAAAAAATATTTTTTTTCAAAAACCCCTATAAAAGCAAGAACACCTTTTGTGTAAAGGCTTCCCCCCCAACATCAGCTTTTGGGAACAGCATATTCTGAAAGCCAAAGCATTTACTCTCAAAGGACTCCGACGTGAACTGTGAGCTAGATAGTATTCCTGGCCCTCCATGTTTCAACAACCCCAGGGACATCTAGTTACAGACCTATTTGCACTCTATCATTTATACAGTGATGCTTATTATTGTTAAAACAATATCAGAGGGTGAGGTGTGGGCTTTTTTTTTTTGTAAAATATCTTGCTCTAGACTTTCAATGTTGCAAGATTTTAATTTTATCTAATCGTGGATGGTACAGTAATTGAAAACGTTAACAGAATCGGTTCCAGTTGTAGCTATAATCACTCTTGTAGTAATTTCAATAAACGGTTAATAAGAGAGCCTTTTATTATCCCACAAGGGGAAATTTACATTGTTACAGCAGCAAACTATATAAAGACAAAAAGACAAGGCAGTGAAGTAGTGCAAAAGTACTAAGTATACAAAAAAGGATGTGTGTATATATATGTGTGTGTGTGTGTGTATATATATATATATATATATATATATATATACACACAAATTTAGAGATTAAAAAAATTTAACAAAATTGCATAAATGTTCAGTTCTCTCTTCATTTATTCTCTATTCAAAAGGCACAACTGAGTCACACGGGTTGATGTGTGTAACAGACAGTAACAATTTTATCCAAAGTATTAAGTAGGCCAAAGTATAAAAGCATTTGTGCAGTAAATGCCGTCTGCAGGGGGTATTTTTCCCCCCTACTAATTACAACAGAACTCCTTTTAAACTCTTGGTCAGTGGTGTTCTGGCAGTGGTTCAGGTAATAAAACAGCATTTATTATATAGTACATTATTGTCAGATGGTGACCTTTTATTTATTGCTCATGTGAGCCCCATGCTGCAAACCACAGCATCAGACCTCCACTTGCAGCAACCTTTTCAACCATGTCAACAGTAAAAACTGACTGTCAGTACCACCATAAAATGCTCCTAAAAGTCACCAGATGCCACCAAATGGGCTCCCTTTTTCACCCCCCCCCCCCCCCCCCCCCCCATTTTACCAATGAACTCACTATATAGTCCTCTCTATACATAGAATTCCCTATGTAGTGAATGAGGAGTGATTTCAGACAGCCATAATCTCATTCAAGAGTTAAAGCTGAGAGATGGGATGTTTGGCAGCAAGAAAGAAAGTAACCTTCATGGTATTGTGTTCATGTGGAAAATCTAGCTGCTCACCTCCCATTATAGCATAGCAGAGACTCGCTGCTAGATTCGAGGCTGTTTTGCTGGCTTTATCTGCTTGTTCAGTTGACCTCAGTGGAACCCTCATTTGATCAGTCAGGTAATCCTTTTCACGTGAAATTTTGAAGCAAATTAGATGGATCCAGGTTTTCGTTTTATTTATTTATTATTATTTTTTACATGACAGGATTTTACTCGTGTAAAGAGTAGCCCTACGTTCACACGAAACACTCGGTGTCAAAACAGCCGGAAGTTATTCATTTTCTATGTGAGGCAGCGTCTCTTGGTGGTGAGACTGTGTTTGTGGCGGGTCTTGGGTGGTGGGGGCATGAGAATAAAGTTGAAGCCCAGGCAACTTTATGGTAATGAGAGAGGACTCCGTTTGGTGGCAGCTAATAGGAATTTAGAAGTGCTCCTCCCTCCCTCTCTCTCTCCCTCTCTCTCTCACACACACATTACCGTTCAAAAGTTTGTGGTCACTTTGAAATTTCCTTATTTTTGAAAGAAAAGCACTGTTCTTTTCAATGAAGATCACTTTAAACTAATCAGAAATCCACTCTATACATTGCTAATGTGGTAAATGACTATTCTAGCTGCAAATGTCTGGTTTTTGGTGCAATATCTCCATAGGTGTATAGAGGCCCATTTCCAGCAACTATCACTCCAGTGTTCTAATGGTACAATGTGTTTGCTCGTTGCCTCAGAAGGCTAATGGATGATTAGAAAACCCTTGTACAGTCATGTTAGCACAGCTGAAAACAGTTGAGCTCTTTAGAGAAGCTATAAAACTGACCTTCCTTTGAGCAGATTGAGTTTCTGGAGCATCACATTTGTGGGGTCGATTAAATGCTCAAAATGGCCAGAAAAATGTCTTGACTATATTTTCTATTCATTTTACAACTTACGGTGGGAAATAAGTGTGACTTTTCATGGAAAACACAAAATTGTCTGGGTGACCCCAAACTTTTGAACGGTAGTGTGTGTGCTCAAGGATGCAGTTGTGTAAATTTTGATTCCGTTCAGGCCAACACATTTGGTATGCCTGTTTGCATATAGGGACATTAATAATTAAAAAAAAAAAAAGCATGGACCAACGTGTGGGGAAACTGTAGGTGTTTCAAGCGAGTTGTTGAGGTGTATAATATATTTTGTGAAAATAGGAGGAAATTGCATGTTAACTAGCACTGTAGCATGCAAAAGAGTGTTGGCTATTTACTTGTGTGTGACTTGAATGATGCAATCGAATGGGAGGTATTGCAGAATTTGTACTTTTGCTGCTCTTTTAAATAAAGTTTGCAAGGTGAAGCATTCTGAACGACCTTGTAGCTACCCATTCATTTACGTCATGGAGCATCCGTGAACTTGCCAACGTTGTTGCTAGAGCAGCTTGAGCAAATTTTGATGCTCTTGCCATGTTTGGTGTGAATGTATGGTAATGTGAACATATTTAATGACCGGTGTGACTATTTTGTCTGAAAATCCAGACTTGGTGTTCAAGGGACATTAGGTGGCTGGTAGATTGCAGAACAACTCATTTAACAAAAGGGAAGTAAACCATTATGTGAACCTACATGCTGTTGGTAGCAAATCTTATGCAGGGATTAAGTTGTGATAAAATGTGACCTATACGTGGTTATAGAAGGTATGTCTGGTTATACAGTTAGTCATGACGTTGCAAATGTTCATAGCTGGTTAACTTGGATGAACAGTAAAGAGAGGTGTATTACAGTGGGGCAAAAAAGTATTTAGTCAGCCACCAACTGTGCAAGTTCTCCCACTTAAAAAGATGAGGCCTGTAATTTTCATCATAGGTACACTTCAACTATGAGAGACAGAATGGGGGGAAAGAATCCAGGAAATCACATTGTAGGATTTTTAATGAATTAATTGGTAAATTCCTCAGTAAAATAAGTATTTGGTCACCTACAAACAAGCAAGATTTCTGGCTCTCACAGACCTGTAACAACTTCTTTAAGAGGCTCCTCTGTCCTCCACTCGTTACCTGTATTAATGGCACCTGTTTGAACTCGTTATCAGTATAAAAGACACCTGTCCACAACCTCAAACAGTCACACTCCAAACTCCACTATGGCCAAGACCAAAGAGCTGTCAAAGGACACCAGAAACAAAATTGTAGACCTGCACCAGGCTGGGAAGACTGAATCTGCAATAGGTAAGCAGCTTGGTGTGAAGAAATCAACTGTGGGAGCAATTATTAGAAAATGGAAGATGTACAAGACCACTGATAATCTCCCTCGATCTGGGGCTCCACGCAAGATCTCACCCCGTGGGGTCAAAATGATCACAAGAACGGTGAGAAAAAATCCCAGAACCACACGGGGGACCTAGTGAATGACCTGCAGAAAGCTGGGACCAAAGTAACAAAGGCTACCATCAGTAACACACTACGCCGCCAGGGACTCAAATCCTGCAGTGCCAGACGTGTCCCTCTGCTTAAGCCAGTACATGTCTAGGCCCGTCTGAAGTTTGCTAGAGAGCATTTGGATGATCCAGAAGAGGATTGGGAGAATGTCATATGGTCAGATGAAACCAAAATAGAACTTTTTGGTAAAAACTCAACTTGTCGTGTTTGGAGGAGAAAGAATGCTGAGTTGCATCCAAAGAACACCATACCTACTGTGAAGCATGGGGGTGGAAACATCATGCTTTGGGGCTGTTTTTCTGCAAAGGGACCAGGACGACTGATCCGTGTAAAGGAAAGAATGAATGGGGCCATGCATCGTGAGATTTTGAGTGAAAACCTTCCATCAGCAAGGGCATTGAAGATGAAACGTGGCTGGGTCTTTCAGCATGACGATGATCCCAAACACTCCGCCCAGGCAATGAAGGAGTGGCTTCGTAAGAAGCATTTCAAGGTCCTGGAGTGGCCTAGCCAGTCTCCAGATCTCAACCCTGTAGAAAATCTTTGGAGGGAGTTGAAAGTCCGTGTTGCCCAGCGACAGCCCCAAAACATCACTGCTCTAGAGGAGACCTGCATGGAGGAATGGGCCAAAATACCAACAACAGTGTGTGAAAACCTTGTGAAGACTGACAGAAAACGTTTGACCTCTGTCATTGCCAACAAAGGGTATATAACAAAGTATTGAGATGAACTTTTGTTATTGACCAAATACTTATTTTCCACCATAATTTGCAAATAAATTCTTTAAAAATCAGACAATGTGATTTTCTGGGTTTTTTTCCCCTCATTTTGTTTCTCACAGTTGAAGTGTACCTATGATGAAAATTACAGGCCTCTCTCATCTTTTTAAGTGGGAGAACTTGCACAATTGGTGACTAAATACTTTTTTGCCCCACTGTATATGACTTTGGACAATCCACCATTGGACATCTTTGAGTACCGTTGGACAGTGTGGCATCATATAGCACCAAATACTTAGTACATGAAAGATTTTGCTGATCTTTCCATTGCCAGGTGATCTGTACTGTATCGAGGCTGAATTTGACTCGAGTACCAAAAGGGGCGTATGTGCAAAAAAAAAACCCAGACCATTCCAGACCGGTCAGGTGTCATCACAATATTATTTATTTTATATAAATAAGTGTGATGAGACCTGACCAATCAATGGTCTGGGGTGTTCTCCCCCCCCAAATAAATACATTTACAGGCATTTAGCAGATGCTCTTATGCAGAGCAACGTACAAGACCCTAAAATACCCACAGTAGTGGGCAGTTTGGGGAGCAGTTGGGGGTTAGGTGCCTTGCTGAAGGGCACTTCAGCCATTCCTGCTGGTCCAGGGAATTGAACTGGTGACCTGATAGGTTTTGATCTGTCTGTACTGAAGGTTGAATTGACAAAGTATGATCTAGGAATGTAGATCTCTGCCACCTAGGAGATTCTGCCTCATGGATTGTTCTGGGAGAAAACAGACACAGCTGCTCAGAGATGTTTCTCAGTTTATTGTAGGACAAACATGAGTATATATTCACGTTCAAGAGTGTGTTGTAGCTGTATGACTGGATGATTTTAAGAAGCTGCATTGTCTGTATGTGACAAAGTAACATAAATGGGTGATGAAGCATTAAATCACTGCTTTAGCCTTCACTACTTTTATGTACCATTACATCACCTGTCAGGATCAGAGTCTTATGAAAAGAAGAGACATTACCAGTCAAAAGAACCTTCATTAAGCAGAGAGTAGAATGTGTGAGCAAAGATATATCTCAAGAATTTAACTAACCAAAACAAGTAGCAAGCAGAACAGGTCTGTACTAATTTCAAGCATGCCAAACATGTATTTTGATCACAACCTTTTGGTCCCAAAGCTGCTTCTCTGACCATTTTTGACCATGGCTTCCCATTTTGGATTGCAAAAATACCCTGCAGTAGTTGGAATAGACAGTTCTGCAAATAAAAAGCTCTAGAGGTTGCTTTAAGTAGTTGTTGCATCCTCTGGGAACTGAGGTGGCAACAAATTAAGATTTGCCTTGGGGGGGTTAGATGTGAGGAAACGCAAGTTTATTTTCAGAATAAGTTTTTATATCGGATCACCAAAAGAAACAAGCATCTTCACGAAATTCGCTGTTGAATCATGCCAAGCCCCAAACACCCTCCCTATTACAGGGAGTTAACTACCAACTCCGGTACACCACACTTGAATGTTGCACAGCCCACACAGATGGGACGCTGCTAATTGGCCCATTGTTGCCCTCTGTACACGCTTGCTCATCTTTTATCCACCAGACCCCAATGAAGCTTGAGCACCAATGTGCTCAACTAATCACCTTACTGGTAAGAAGATGGAGGGCAGTACCTGGGGAAAGACTGAAGCGGAAACAAAAACACACACACTCAGCCGTACTTTACACGTTTTGCAACTTGCTATAATGCTTTTGCTTGTCTGAAAAGGTGACTTCACTTCTCTCTGTCCTATGACTTCATAGTCTGTCTTGTGAGCCAGTGGAAAATGAGGACTGGACTGTGCACCTTTGGTTGGTAAAAATAATGGAGCTGCTATAGCAGCCTATTGCTTGGTGTACAACTGTGGGGTTCTCATACACTGACCCTTTTTTTTTTGTGGTTAAAAAAAAAAAGATATAATCCCCCCCCACTAGGACTTTATTGGTACACCTCTGGCAGGATACAGGTGGCTCTGGATTAGAATTAGACACCGTAAAGTGCTATTGCTTACCTATGGGTGGTATCGTACTTAACCATTTAACTTGGCAGGTAGACTTAATGGTGAGTTACTCTAGTTTTGCGAGATGGTGCAGAAATTAGCAGGTGGAATCTGGTCCGATTGTATTGGTCACTGTAGCTAGTGAAAAGTGCAATTCTGTCCACTTCCTAATTATCAGCTGGGGAAAGGTGTAAAGTATGAGGCTAGTTGTAAATTTATACTGGCAAGGAAAACCCTGGTGAGAGGATAGTGTTGCACAGTGTTTAGCAGGGACTTTCCTAACATTTCGTTAGAGCTGATCAGATGTGTCGAAACGTCCTCATAATTTCCTAAATTTGTAATACTGAGAATCCGCATGACCTGAAAAGCTTCAGAGACGAGCTTGACTGCCTTACTGTTTGTTTTGGTATGTCCGGAGATCATGAGATGTGTTGATCTAGAGGTTGCAGTGTCCATCTTCAGGAACAGCTTTGTAGTGGAGTCATTTTAGGAGTTGGTATCAAATAATGGGACCTTCAAAAACATGGTCTCACGTTTTCCATTGACGGTGTTTACTGCTTGGATGTTTTGCTAGTGTTCCAACTATTTGCATCCAAATGACCTGGTTCCTGGCTGATGAGTTGCACTGACAATTTTTCATTCTGGCTTTTTTAGTTTGTTAGATTGAAACTAGAATCCGGTGGTCTGTAAATGATGACTTGAGCAACTCCAGTTAATCACATTTAAAGATCAAATGAGCAGTGGCTCTCTAGGCTGCAGACTAAATCACCCATGTGCTGTTGAGATTAGATGATTGTGTTTTGTAGTGTTTCTGGCTCTAAAACACTGTCATGCAATTGTTTGTTTGGGTCTCTCTCTGCCAGTGTAAAGGCCATTTTGATTAATGAGAGCATATTGGATGTCTCACCTATGGTTAGGTGTCTGGGCTGGCAATACAAATGTAGATCTTTGTGCTATTAGAATTTCAACATTCAAATACCCCCCCCCCCCCCCCCCCACACACACACACACACACACACACTATTAAAACAAACTTCCTCCCATATTAAGCAACATCAAAAAGTTTCAGATAAGGGCTCTGAATAAATGCCTGTCTTCTGCTAATGTTAGTTCAGTCTTTGAAAGTAAAAAATTTGGTTTAGTAATATTCAAATCTGGGCGGCACGGTGGTGTAGTGATTAGCGCTGTCGCCTCACAGCAAGAAGGTCCGGGTTCGAGCCCCGGGGCCGGCGAGGGCCTTTCTGTGTGGAGTTTGCATGTTCTCCCCGTGTCCGTCTGGGTTTCCTCCGGGTGCTCCGGTTTCCCCCACAGTCCAAAGACATGCAGGTTAGGTTAACTGGTGACTCTAAATTGACCGTAGGTGTGAATGTGAGTGTGAATGGTTGTCTGTGTCTATGTGTCAGCCCTGTGATGACCTGGCGACTTGTCCAGGGTGTACCCCGCCTTTCGCCCGTAGTCAGCTGGGATAGGCTCCAGCTTGCCTGCGACCCTGTAGAAGGATAAAGCGGCTAGAGATAATGAGATGAGATGAATATTCAAATCCTTTTGAATACTGGATCGTTGAAATGAATACAATTCACACGCAATTTTTTTTATTTTTTTTTATTAAATTTTTTGGAATAAATTGACTACCCATAGTTAAGCCCATTTGCTGTTATGTAGCCTAACTTGTGTCTGCACTTTTGTCTAAAACCTAGGTTACAGTGATCCAGTTTGTGTGTATGTATTTATTTCAGGGTGGAGAACTGATATACAGCTGTAAAGACGATGCCAAGCAACAACCAGATTTAAATGAGCTCATCCAGCACTTGTGGCCCTACTTCCACCACAGCAATGGTCACCAGTCCAGCAGAACTGTTCTCAGTGAATTCATTCAGGTGATCTGCAGCGCTCTACTGAGCACAGGAGAATCCAATCGCTCTGGAGAACAGAGGAAGATGCAGCTCCCTGAGAGCAGGCTGCTCTGTGAAGCCAGCCCGCTCCATAGAGATCTGCTACGCAATGGTGAGAATGGTGTCTTGTGCTTGGCTATAGATCATCTGTGGTGAATTTACCATGTCCTACGAAAGAGAGATCATGGTGGTGGGGTGTGTGTGGTTTTTTTTATTTTTTTAAATTTTTTTAATAAATATCACCCCCAGTTAAGTTAAGAGACCCCCTCCCCCTTCCGGGTTTGTTTGGCCTTTTTGACTTGGGCAGGACTGTATCTAGTGGTAGTGACCTCAAGGCTACCAAAGTACCAACTGGCCATCTGCTTATTCAGCTTTATCCCAAAAATTCACCTTTATGTCATTAGTAATTATGTGACGTGATGATAAATCTGAAATAACAGAAGCTAAACTGACTTCTTTCCTGCTCACTCAATCTTTCTGTACCTGAGCAAAACCACGTATTGGATTTTTTTTTGGGGGGGGGGGGGTCACCAATAAGAGAAACTTGGTCCATGTTCACATAAGGCTGAAGTGACTCCAATATGATTTTTGTACCATAATGTGATAAATCTGATGATGTTTTCAAGACTGTGGGGACAGATATCTGATCTTCTCAAATCAGATTTGAGTCACTTTCATGCGTGGTCCTAGATCAGATACATACCTAATTTCTGGCCATGTGACATGAATGAGGATGGTCAGATCGGAATTCCTATGGCTTTTTGCTTGTAATGCATGCGCTGAGCTCGGTGTTCATCAGCCACCACTGGCAGCACAGCAAAACAATGGAGAGCTATGATAGCCAAAGCGAGTAGTCTGCCCCCCCCCCCCCCCCCCCCCCCAAGCCTGATTATGCATAGCTGACAATTGCTGTCCTCTATCACAAAATGTGATGCATGCATTAGCATCACATTTTGTTAATTTTAGTAGCATGAGTCATTCCACATTGTGTGGGGTGTTTTTTTTTTTTTTGAGGACACGTGTTCACATTAGCTAGATACAGGCTACTTGTAATTCTAAATAAACCATCAAGATGGTCAAATCCAGTCTCAGCCAGAATTCAACAGTGTGGCTTATAATGTGACCGTAGCCTTGGACACACCTGTGTTTTCATTATGGAACTCGGTTAATCTATTTGTTATTTGCAGGCAGTCCTGGTCTTCCCAAAGACTGCGTCCTTGCCAAAATCCTCCAAGTCCAGATGATGGACAACCTCGACATTGAAGGTCTCTACCCCCTGTTCAAGAGAGTGGAGCAGTATCTGGAGGAATTTCCTAAAGAGAGGTTAGTTTTAAACCTTCACCACTCACTGCTAGACTGTAATGATATTTTGTAAGCACTAGGTGGAGTAAGCACACAGGGTAATGCATGAACTTTTAGTTCTACGGCAGTGTTTCTCAAACTTTTTCAGACCAAGGACCACTTTGTCCCAAAAAAAAATTTCAGGGACCACCTGTCAACACCCGCCCCTGCCCCACACAACACACGCACCATACAGAGATGTGTACTATTAGGTGTTTTTAATTGAAAAATTATGGTTAACTAAATACATTAAAGGCCTATCCATTCCATATCCTCCGTGGTTTTTAAAGGCAAAAGTATGGAGGTTTAAAATTCAGCAAACAGGTAATCAGAACATTTCATATCAATAGTTCAAAATTAGGAGGAACATGAATGAACTGAAATGAACAAAACAAATTTTAGATTTAACAGATTACACTTGCTTGTCTTCTGCTCAAAACTGACTTTTTTTCTTAATGGGAGGAGTGGTGCTGATGCATACTAAGCATCAATGATTTAATATCTGGTTCCAAGCTGGAAATCGCCACGAACACGAGCTAGTTAGGATTAGCCTATTATATGTTCAGAATTTTCGTTTGCTTGTTTTCAGGTTTCGTTTGCCTGTGAGGCAGAGATTTGTGAGGTGACTGTTGCCTAGAGACGAGAGGCGGAATAAGAGCACGTGCACACTACAAGTTTTATGTGGTGCAAATTCAGATGCAGAACGCTTTTTAAATAATAATAATGATGAAATTACAGGCCCGTTTGCTGTTAAAAACAAGATTGGATAAATTTAACTTTCTAATAATGTTACAAAGCTTATCTTGAAAACGCTGACTACATTTGTAGATCACCTCGCGGATCACTTGAGGTCTCTCGCGGACCAACACTGTTCTACGGTGTAATGAGTTATGATAATCTTTGGGTGGTGTCCATATGCAGAGTGATCCCCCCCCCCCACCACACACACACACACACACACACACACACACACACTTAAAGAAATTACTTTAGAATTTAACCTCAACATTAGTAAATGTAATATGACTATAATTCACCAGTACACTGATTCTGTGGGGTTCAGGAACAGATTACAGATGGATGGTCCTTATGATGCGAGTTTCCTGGAGAAGGTGAAAATGTGTCCTCCTGAAGACGATGGCTCTATAGAGTATGCAGTTGGAAAGGTAACACTGTAAATCTTATTTACTCAAGTGTTTGAATGTAAAGAACACCTACTGACTGCACCTTCTAAAACAATATAGGTTCTTCAGTACAGAGTAGCAATGACTGCTAAGGACTGCTCCATCATGACCACGTTTGCACCTTGTGGAGAAGATGAAAAGTGAGTCATTTATGTGTACTGTGTGTGTTGGAGATTTTAAAAGTGCGATGGCCGGGAAGACTGTTTGTGTGCATGTTGATGGCTCATATATGAACTACAGGTTTTGTCAGAATTGAAACATGCTTCATGTATATATTTTGAAGTTGTAGCAGTTTAAAGCCTTTAGCCTTAAAAGGGGGAAAAAGGAGAAAATTGGATTCAAAGGTTTCATCCTCGTCATCAAGTCTCACCCTCGTCTCTCCATGCGATCTCTATACACATTAACGTCGTGTCTCTCCTAACTACTTCTACAGTTCAGACATGGTGACATCTGACAGGATTTTGTAGACTGCTACATAAATATAATCAAGTACAGTGACTGGAAACCAGTGACTGGTGCTGTTTTCCACTTTCCCTGTTTCCGTCTGCCGTAATGTGTTGCTCAGCTCTGGAAACTACATGACCTAATTTAACCGGTTTACCAGAAACGTCTTGTCTGCTTCTGACATTCCCACTAAGAGTAAACATGACAAATAATGAATCTTCTAATACACGTGACTTTTTTATAAAATATGATGGTTTTCCCCAAAGCGTTTGTGTATCGGGCCCGATACATTTGCTCTGCCTGCCGATACGCTTAGTCGCTTTAGTTAAAATCCGATACGCTTAGGTTTATACGTTAAATTTCCTACCCATAAGTAACTAGATGCATAGGAGAGCAAATAACAGATCCATTTACATATTGATTGATTGATATTTGTGTTAAACAAGCAGTCCCCCCCCCCCCCCCCCCCTGTATTGATTCTGTCAGAGCAATATGTCCGCATGGTATGATGTAAACAAACTGTAATCTGTTGGCTGTGTCAAGATCATGTGTTCAAACCGTCCAATAAAAATATCAAAAGAAAACGTCAGACATCCCGGAATTTTCCGATTCATTATAAGCGATCTCATTGGCTGCCATTGTTGTCCTCCACCAGACGGACAAAGCCGACTGATTTTAATCACAAAAGTTTGACCTAGTCTATTATCATTATGGCTTCGATCAAAGATTGGTTGACTAAATGTCAACAAACCCACATGAGTGATGGCGCACAAAACCAGACAACTGTCATGACAAGGAAAACGTCGTCAATTTTGATCACAGCAACTGGCTCAAAAAGCACTCGCTGGACAATTGGATCCACATCAGCATGGATGATGAGAGGGTTGCCCAACATTGGGACAAGCAAAAGCCAAGGATAATTAATCTGCTTTAAAGGAGTAGAAAACTTCATTAGTTTGGGTTTGCAGAAAGATTATGTACTTATAAACACTCTCACGAAGTGAAGTTGTCCAAATGTGTCAAATGTAGCGTAATTTCAAATAATCATCATAAGCATTTCTGGCAGTGTGATGTCACTGGGATCCATTTAACAAAAGGCGGCTCTGGATTATTCTTTTGTTAAAGGCTCGCAGTGACATCACACTGCCAAATATGCTGCTTATTATTTGAAATTATGCTACATTTGACACTTATAAACACATTCATGAAGAGAATTTAAGTACATAACCTTTCTGCAAACTTAAATGTATGAATTAGTTTTCTTTTCCTTTAAATGTTTTAATCTTAATCTAGTCCATTTAATGAAGTGCCAAAATTTAAGCTTTAGTATGCAGTTGCCTTACTTTTCAGTGTATCTTAGTTATACATATATTATGGTAATTGCATCAGAAACATTCTAAATCATTAGTTATAGTAATACAGCAACTTATTTTAAGGTGGCAGGTCTTAGGTTCAGATCCCTTTGTGATCAACAGGAGGTCATGATGATCGATTCTCTTCATTGGATTGCATAAGATGGAGCAAACCACTGTTCATATTTTCATGCACATTTTTGTTACAACACTACTTGATCATAGATAATTAAGGGATCCCCGTAGATTTTCAATCCATCCCTAAGTAATCTATAACAAAACAGTTTAACTTGCATGTTGAACTTTTAAGGTGAAATTTCAAATTTGTATGCATTAATTTAATACATTTAGGTCAGAAATCATTGAAACACTGGTAAAATCTATCCTATAATCATGGATCTAAAACTCTGAGACCCTGAAAATGCACCTGAGAGCATCTATTTTCAAATAATTTTTTTTTTGGGGGGGGGGGGGGGGCACGCCCCTGGACCCCCCTAGTTTTGCTGGCTTTCGCGCTGTTGGTGCTCAATTGTCTGTGTATTATCATGCCAGAATTTAGGGCTTTAATTTTTTTCTGGGGAAAACACTGATTTAAAATATATATTAAAAGTCGGAATGTATTTTTCTGCCATTGTGTTGTTGCTTAGTGACTGATGTCCATGGTCTTGCAGTTGTTGATGCTTTAAAGGTGCTCTGAATTGTATTATATTCTCATACTGCTAATTTAAAGCACTGGTAAATTCCATAAGGCTGGATGTACAGTTTTCAAAAATTGAAATGGATCTGAATAATTTTTAATTAAAATTTTCATATGTGGCCACGATGTGATGTAGGAATCAGCCTAATGAAGGCTCATGTTAAAACCAACCGGCACATGAAGTGAAATATTTTTCAGTTATGATCTTTGGAAACGTGTATAATTGTCACGGTGAACAAAATTGCACTAGAATTGTAGTCGGGTGTAAATCCACACTCCCCATGACTAAAACAAGCAGCTTTGTGTAATGATCCAAGAGCCACTAGGCTGTGCTGTAGTCCTCCATGTGTAACAAGCACACAGGGATTATAATCTTGTCGAGCCTGCTGAAGCGTGCAGGTCTGAGGCTAACCTGAATGAATTTGGAGACAACTGAATGTTCTGAATGGGAACAAAGTGAGCTGGTCTCTAGAGGAGTGACGGCTCAATCTTTATGGAGGAAAAATGTACATTATACATGACTGAACATTTGTCAGCGTCAGTGAAAACCATGACAGCAGAAGGGCTGAATGTCTGCTTGCATTTGGTGTTTTTAGCTTTTTAACTCCGTAAATGTATGTTTATCAGACCCTGCTGATGCGGTTGCCTGCTTGTAAAAGAATATTCAGTCTGCTGAATATTCAGGGTCAGTGCCTGAGCAATTTCTGACTGTATTTAAACTCTGCTAATTGCTTTGTTCTTACAGACTACAGCCACATTTAGAAATCCAGCCTACAAAATCTCGTTTCGTATTCTCGGTCTCCATCCTGGATTTGGACCCCAAACCATACGAGAGCATCCCACACCAGTATAAACTCGACTCCAAAATCGTCAACTATTACCTGAAGAGCACAATTGCCACCCAGGAGCTGCCTCCCTCCAGCCTTTACACTGAGCGGCAGGACTGCACACTGCTCTTCCACCCTGTATGAACGTCACTTTCCTCTCGTCCCTGCTCCACACGCTGCTTCTCACGTGAGCAGTGGGAAAAGGCAAAAACTGAACATGGTACGCACCATCTGTGTGCATTATTCTTATTTGTTTGTCCCCCTGATGTGTGCCATGTTTGTGTGACATGAAAATGACTAAACCTTTCAAGGAATGCAAGGAACAGGGAGAGCAAGGGTGTGTTGGGTGGTCATGTGAACTACAACAGCATTCTAGTGCCAAAAGTGGCTTTTTTCACTCGTGTTTTTTGCTCAGTGTTTGTGTCTCTGTGTAGAGACTAAAGTGATAGTTAAAATAAAGATGGATACTTGATGTAAAATGAGACTACTACTCCATAATGTTTAGGTCTGTGACCACTGACATTAACAGAATTTACAATATGGTGAGAAGACTGAACACGTATTGATGTGTTTTGGCTCAATGCCATAATTGTGTACCTTTTTTAAAGTACTGTACCATCCTCAGTTAGTATTTAAGTAATCAAGCTTCTCAAATCAACTTTGATGTGGCTTGTGATCTCTTTTTATTTTTCCTTTGGTCAAGTTTTAACACAAAATGCACATTGCATGCTGATGTGTTTAACCACTGCATGTTTTGCTACTTAATTTGCTCCTAATCTATGTTTTTACTGAATTGTTTGTGTGGCTCCCCCCCCCCCCCCCCCCTTCCTTATTTTGATCTAATCTCCATCCACTTTAAATGTAGCATGTGTGTGATGTACAATGAAAAATCTCTGGCAATCTTGTGTGCTACAGATGCAGTGAATGTAGACCAGGGTTTTTTTTTTTTGGGGGGGGGCGGTGGACTCAATTGCTGGAGAAATGCAGTTTTGGAGAACCCTGACTTGAGCTGGGCTTTTGTTGGGCCCGAAACCAGACTAAGCAGTGGTTAATATAGGTTTAACGTGCGGACCAAAGGCATTCAATACACAAGTTGCACATGAGTATAACAAGCCAAGCTGGCACTTTCCATAATTGAACAACCTAAAGAAGTTAATTACATTTTTTAATGGCTTGTTCTTTATAATAAAGTAGTTTAACAAGTTGCCTGTGGCTCAGTACATATGTCTGGCCCATTTACTTACAGCAGAAAGCACAGCGTTTTACTATAGCCAAATGTTTTATAAAGACACGTAAACTTTCCCAAATATCACTTATGTAGACCACTTTTAACTCGACACTATACATTACTTACAAAGACTGTATGCCTGTGCTCATCTTCAAGGGTCAGATCAGCTTATAAATACATGTCTGTTCAGCCACACCATCAGTGCATCATTGCTTTGGACAGGTTTTTTTTTTAAAAATAACCTTCCAGCTCATGTTTAGTAATTGCTATGTCTAATTTAAACCACTAAAGTTCAGTTTCTCTTTAGCTGAACAAGTCCGTGACTTGATTTGACTCTTTACATTTTGTGCATGTCTGTTCTCGAGGCCTTAATCAACAGTTCAGAGGATTTGAATGGATTTAAACATGGACAGCCTTTAATATCAGCCAAACTCTCTACTGTTCCTCCTAATGTACCTCTGTACATGTTTGTGCTGAAGATTTTTAGTTCAGTAGTCATTATGTGAAGGAGTAAAAATGGAAAGTTTTTGCAGTTGAAAGTAGACAAGGCTGAAGAATTGTTACAAAGAAAATATTTCGACTACGCTGCCAGTCAAAAGTTTGGACACGTGGAGTTTGTTTTATTATAAACACTACTTACCCAGAGGAAAAGTAGGTTAAGGAAAATTAAACAAATGCTGCTCTCATGACCCAAATCTTCAGTGTCTCTTTTAATAAATATAGGAGCACTTGGAACAGGAATCAAAGTTTACACTCACCAGCCACTTTTTAATAGGAACTTGTTCTTGGCCGACAGGAGTGGAACCCAATGTGGTCTTCTGCTGTTGCATGTTGAGCTGCTTTTCTGCTCACTACAGTTGTAAAGAGTTGCTGTAGCCTCCCTGACAAACCAATCTGGCCATTTTCCTCTGGCCTCCCAACAAGGCGTTTCCACTTACCAAACTGTTGATGGGTTTTTTTTTTTGTACCATTCTGTGTAAACTCTAGAGGTGTGTGTGTGTGTGAGAGAGAGAGAGAGAGAGAGAGAGAAACCCCAGGAGCTGAGCAATTTGAGATACTTAAACCAGTCCATCTGGCACCAACCCCTATGCCACAGTGAAAGTCACAGATCACACCATTCTGATGTTGGAAGTGAACATTAACTGAAGCTCTTGATTTCTGTGTGTTTTATATATAAAGTATGTCAGCCCTGTGATGACCTGGCGACTTGTCCAGGGTGTACCCCGCCTTTCGCCCATAGTCAGCTGGGATAGGCTCCAGCTTGCCTGTGACCCTATAGAACAGGAGAAGCGGCTACAGATAGATGGATTTTTATTTATGTATAATATATAGTGCTGCTGTCAAGGGATTGGCTGATGAGAACTGCATAAAACAGGTGTATGGTGTTCCTAATAAAGTGGCCAGTGAATGTCTATAGATCTAGAAAAACTATCAGTTATAAAGACAATTATCCTATGCTCTATTCTATGAAGTGAGCAAGAGCTTATCCTTTTCCAATTTAATTCACCTGCATTCCTTAATTAAACTTTTAAATACTGTAAAAATTGACAGCTTGATATTAAGATAAACTTTTGATTGGCAGTGTATGAGTTTGCCTAAGGCTATCCAAGGTGGTTAATGTGCAGGGAGCAAAATGTTTACTGACTCACTACAAGGAACTAAAAGATGTGTACTTGCTAAACTGAAACCCAGGTTGTTATTAATCCTCTCAAAAAAAAAATCACAATCACTGTGATACAGATGACATAAGGACTAAACTATTCACCATTTCAAAAGAGTGGATTTTGCTGTCATTTTTCTATTTAAATTATTTATTTTTCTAGCTATTGTCTAATGATGTATATTTACATATGCTGTGTGCACACATGTACATGTGGTGACAATGTGTACAGATGGCATTAATACATTTCTTAATGGGTGATTGATAGTGGTGTTTATACTGAATAAAATGATTAAAGTATACATGTGTCTCAAGGTTGTTGTGTTGCTTAATTGTTCAAAAACATACAGATTGGATTAAACTCTCGATCGTCGCTTCTACTCCAAACACCCTCAGGAGACTCCGAACGCATTCCGGCGCTGACTCCACCACGTTTTTTGTATCCAGTTTTTGAGCTGTTAAAAGACAATGATAAAGCCTGCTGAGGATTTTTACATTGTTAATACTTTGACTTTTTTCCATATATAAATGTTGTATCCTCATGGTGTGTTGGTACTATAGCAGAGACAATAAGTCTAATTATTTTTATAAGTGAAAATAACACGTACTCAGTCAGGTTTAAAATATTCCTCACATGTTTTTGGTAATTTGTTGGGGTCCGAGATCAGAGGTAGGCATTATCCATCAAGTAGTTAATGTGTCTGTGCTAGACTTAGGGAACCAGTACCTAATTTTGAACCATCCCATGGGCACATCACTAATCGATTAATATGGATATCCAGGGGTCAAGCAGATCCAATACGTGGGCTGTTTTTGTCCCCATCCCCCCCCCTTCTCTCATTCAAAGAGTTTTTAATATGATTAATCAAAATGCTCTTTATAGTGATGTAACCCACTTCAATGTTGTAATCTTTAGTACACAAGTTATTCTGAATCCCACTGCCTGCTGCACTACGCACATCAGCTTTTACTAGGAAACGTGAAACCGAGTACAATAAAGTGCTCATTCTAGCCCAACATGCTGTCAATTTGCCCACCTTAAACATAATGAGAGAATAAAGATGCCAACCAGACTGGAATAATATTTTATGTGTGATTGTGAAGAGAAATCGCAACAACTCACAGCTTGTCAAGGGTGCAAAAAATAATTAACCTTTGCCAAGAAAGGGTTTAAAGTATAGCTGAGTTGTCTCCTACTCCTTTGTGTCTGTATTAAGGCACTTAACTAGCTCACCATACGCTATGTTTGCTGCTGTTTTATTTTTTTTTTTAGCTGTCAGTTAACTTCTAAGGCTAAAAGTACAACTTGTAAATTATTATTATTATTTTTAATAAACATTTTAGTAGGAGCGGCACGGTGGTGTAGTGGTTAGCGCTGTCGCCTCACAGCAAGAAGGTCCTGGGTTCGAGCCCCAGGGCCGGCGAGGGCCTTTCTGTGCGGAGTTTGCATGTTCTCCCCGTGTCCGTGTGGGTTTCCTCCGGGTGCTCCGGTTTCCCCCACAGTCCAAAGACATGCAGGTTAGGTTAACTGGTGACTCTAAATTGACCGTAGGTGTGAATGTGAGTGTGAATGGTTGTCTGTGTCTATGTGTCAGCCCTGTGATGACCTGGCGACTTGTCCAGGGTGTACCCCGCCTTTCGCCCGTAGTCAGCTGGGATAGGCTCCAGCTTGCCTGCGACCCTGTAGAAGGATAAAGCGGCTAGAGATAATGAGAATGAGACATTTTAGTAGGAAACTTTAAAAAGTCAAGTCTGCTTGACTTTTTAACCTGGTGAAAACGAAGACCTGTTTTCATAAAGCTTCACCAGTTAACACTGACTCTGAATCAACACCAGATCCAGTACCTGGCTGTAGTCTGTGTGGAAAAGGGGTGTGGCAATACTGGAATTTGAAGTGCTGAGCTCCAACGGCATTACGATGAGAACACCACGTTGTTTAACTGTTCCTCTTAACTTTATGAATCCGTCGAATGTTTTACGTCTCACTAAATGGGATCCTCACCTTGCTCAGGCATTTTCGTCAGTAGATCAATCTTCGGCTTGACTGTTCCATCTTTACTGACAGTAATGTTCCAGATAATGCTCATAGTACACCTGAAGTAGAGAAAGACCTGTTTTGATTCTTCCATACAGGTACAAAATCTCACAAACCAAGATGAAAAATAGCATACTTCCTTACCTTAAGTATCGATATAAAATTTTCCCTCATGATTGCCTGTCACGGGTTATAATATTGTATTCTACAATGTCCATGCTCACCTGTATGAGCTCTCAATGTACCTGAACTGGAAAGGTGGTGGATTTGGTACTCTGTTTATTGCTTGAAGCTACAGAGCTGTCCATGTCCGACCAAAACAATAAGCCATAAAGGATCTCCGTCTTTATTTAGCATTCTGAATGGGACAGCCTCATGGGTGCAAACTCTACCTAGAACATGTTGCTCTGGAGGTGATTATTTGGACTCTACTATAACAATATGATGTGTGTTGCTGCATTATGCATGAGACATGTCTAGATCTGGGCACATAGTGATACAATAACCAATGCTAGTTGAACATGGTGATACAATTAAACAATGCTAACAATGAATAAAAACATTGCGTTCAGAATTGCCAAAGATAAAAAGCATACCCAGGAAGTTGTGGACTCTGGATCACCATGATCTCAGACCTGCAGCCTTCAGGAAGCTGAACCACATCTGGGTATTTCTCCTGTCAAATAAGTGAGACCAAGATTATTAGTATACACACTACTTGTGTAATTCAGCTAATGTTCTTTTGTGTTGCTTGTCAAGTTATTCAATGTACCATACAAACATTAATTGCTGTTCCCAGTACCAACTCCCTATGTTCTAAAGAAAAATACAAAAAAATTAAACCGCAACCCTGACCAGGATAAAGCAATTACTCAAGATAAAAGAATGAAGGAGTAAAGCTAAAGTTACACCAGATGGGGTAAGTACATTCCACAGACTCCAATACACTCCCAATCACACAACTTCTTGGGTCCCAGTGCCCAGCAACCTCAAGTTGCAAGTAGCATCAATTTATTTTGTCAGCTTCATTGTGAAGTTCTGACTATACAGCCATGAGAAAGAACTGTTACATGGGCTACAGATGGATAACAAATGAAAGGTAAAATGCTGGCTCTGTTGTGCTGTAGGAGGTATTTTGCTAGCAGGGTTTGGGTACGCTTGTATGGTGAAAATGATATAAATCACATGCAATAACTTGCACATTGACCACATTTCAACTCAACTGGGAGGTTAGGAGGCACCATGTTAGCACTCTGAGGGAATACGGTAGCTTTTGGAAGAATGGTGTTCATCCCTCCAGTACAGTACCAGAGACTTGGAGAATCAATGCCAAGGCACACTGTCCTAATGGTTCATGGTGGCCCAACACCTTACTAAAGCTTTCAATGTTGAAGTTTCCTTTAATTTGTCATTCATCTGTACTCACTAACATGTTTGAAGAATGATTTACAATGGATATGCCAAGCTCCCTCCGCCCCTCATGTGATTAAAGGCATCTCTTGTTATCCAGTTTAAAGTCATACATCTTATTAAAAATGGTGCTGTTTGCTTTTTAATGCACTTTCATCCTGCATTTAGAATATGATTTTCCATGTTTTTTTACTGTGCATTGGGCATTAATAATCCAAGTTAAATTTAACGTGGTTTAGTGATGCAGATTTAAGTACCAAAGAAAACAAAATGAGAGAAATATTTGGTTGCCAAACTTCTAAGCAATGATGTCATGCTGGATGAGAGGGAAGTGTGGATTGCTGCCAAGGATCGGGTTTTGTGGAGATCAAAAGTTAAAGCCGCCTCATGTTTCTCTGCCACAAGATGAGATGGAGCCGAGAGAGAGAGTACTAGCTATATATTTTTTTGCTTAATCAGCTACCCAAAACTCTTCTGTAAGGGCATAAACTCTGGTATTTTTCATAGTTCATATACAAGACCTCACTTCATTAAATAACTCAGTTTTTACGCTTTTTAATTATTGTTACGCTATTTAATTATTGTTATTATTACTACTATATTTTTTGCTAAAACAGTAATCAAACAAATCCCATTGAGGCTGATTTTACCCCTTAGAGACCATGAGAGTTTTGTAGTCAAAACTAGAACACAAAACCAGAAAATATCCAATAAGCACTTCACAAAACAATGTCTTTCCATTCCCTAGTCATTATTTAAAGCCCACCACAGATAATCTATTCCCCAGTTTTCCTGTGCAGACATTCAGTCTTTACAAAAATTTCCAAGAGTTTCTCAGACAAGAAAAAAAAAAATCCTCACTGGTGGTCAGTCCTGTCTGCACTGGAGTTGGAGGTGCACATTCCCTCTAGGGAAGAAAATCAGACTGTATTTCTCTTACACAGCAGGGCTGTTATATTCACATACTCTCAGTGATGCTTTTTAAAGGACTTATCATAAACGCTTTTTCCTTATGGCTGGGAATCGAATATTAGAATGATTTTGATTAAATGTAGTGAACAACACCAGTCCTCTATGACTAAATGAGTATGAATATAAAATCAGAGGTTTCTAACCAACCTACTACTTAGTATTAAAACATTGCTTAAAACACAGGCAGCATGGTGGTGTAGTGATTAGCACTGTTGCCTCATAGCAGGAAGGTCCTGGGTTTGAGCCCAGCAGCTGATGAGGGCCTTTCTGTGCGGAGTTTGCATGTTCTCCCCGTGTCTGCATGGGTTTCCTCTGGGTGCTCCCGTTTCCCCCACAGTCCAAAGACATGCAGGTTAGGCTAATTGGTGACTCTAAATTGACCGTAGGTGTGAATGTGAGTGTGAATGGTTGTTTGTCTCTGTGTGTCACCCTTGTGATGACCTGGCGACTTGTCCAGGGTGTACCCCGCCTTTCGCCCATAGTCAGCTGGGATAGGCTCCAGCTTGCCTGCGACCCTGTACAGGATAAGCGACTACAGATGATGGATGGATGTTTAAAACGTATTAAGCCATTTTCAGTTTGTTTCACTGTCTGAAAAATATAGTATAGTATATCTTGTTTTCTCTCACTTGTGAATAAGACCAAACAAAGAAACAAAAAAAAACAGCATCAGCAAAACAACAGCTGGACATGTTGCCAAGAAACTGCAATGCGTCCTGTGCTGAAGATGTTGTGCTGTAAGTTACAGCTTTACTGTTAACAAATCACTGACAATGGAGATTCATTCCAAAAAAGCTCCTCACATATCAACATTTACACATGTTCTAAAATGCATTTGTGTGGAGCATCTGTACAAGTCCTTGCATGCTCTGCTCAGCTCACTGCCTATTATGCCTGCTGGCATGTAGGGCAACAACAAAGGATAACCACTTCTCTCTGTCTTGGGCCAATTTCTGTACTGCGCCCCAAGTGTGGTTCAGGGTCTTCATTTCTGACTCTACCGTGCGTCGCCAGGTGTTCTTGGGTTGCCCTCTCTTACGCTGTCCTTCTGGTGTCCAGTGTAGAGCAGTATGTGTGATGTTATCTTGCTCTCTTCAAAGGATGTATCCAATCCATCTCCATCACCTTTGCATGATAATGGTTTCCATGCTATCCTGATTACACTGAGCGAGTAGTTCTTGGTTAGAGATGGTTCTTGGCCAGACGATGTGTAGAATTCAATGGAGATTCTTGGTGTGGAATGCTGAGAGTTTGGAAATGTCATTCTCAGTCATTCTCCAGCATTCTGAACCATATGGAAGTGTAGATAGAACACAGCTCTTGTACAATCTTAGCTTGGTATTGGTGCTATATTGTGGTGACCTCCATACATTATTCAACATTAAGAAGACGTTTCTGGCTTTGATGATTCTGCTCTTAATATCACTACCTTGGTGAAGGGTTTAGGATGTTGAGTGTCATGACTTCTGTTTTCTTTTGACTGATCTTCGATCCCACTTGCTTAGCATATGTGCTGAGACGAGATGTTTTTTCTTGCATGTGCTGGTGTGTATGGGAAAGGACTAGATCATCTGCAAAGTCGAGGTCCTCCAGGGTGGTAAAGAGGTGGTAAACCTTTTGCTTCTTGGTTGGTCTTCAGTGGTGTGTCGCATTACCCACTCACTGGCCAGGTTGAAGAGTAATGCTGACATGACGCATCCCTGCCTGACTCCGGTTTTCACTTCAAAAGTGTTGTCATTGTTTCCCACTGCACAAGTGAAGTTGCTGTAGAAACTCTTGAGTAGATCTATCTGTTGGGGATGCCATATGCATAAAGTATACGCCATAAGCTGTCTCGATGGATACTGTCGAAGACTTTCTCAAAATCCATAAAGTTGATGCACAGTTGTCTCTGCCGGTCTCTGCACTGCTCTATGATATTGCGCAAGGTGAATATTTGGTCAATACCTTCCTTTGCGGAAGCCCGCCTGCTCTCTCCTTAACTGCTTATCCCCTGTGTCGGAGATTCTCTGTATGATGATCTTTGTAAGGATCTTGCTTGGAATGGATAGTAAGGTGATCCTGTGCCAGTTGTGGCAATTACTAAGTGCTGTAGCAATGTAACAACGGCTGATAGAGAGGTGTGGCGAAGGGCTGTGCGGGGCATCTCGGCCAAGGCTGAATAAGAAGACGACGACCAAGTGCTCCCTTCTTCGTATCTTCATAATGATGCCCTTGGCCCAGTTCTCTGGTATCTTCTTTCCCTCCCAAATGGCTGTAAAAAGTTGGTGGAGAATCTTTGCTGCTAGCTCAGGATTGGTCTTGAATAGCTCTAGGTCTTGAATAGGTCTAGGATTAGGTTGTCATGTCCAGGAGCCTTCCTGTTCTTGAGGGATTTTATGGCAGCAATAATTTCTTCCTTCTCAGGTTGGGAGGTGATAACATCCAGGTCTTCTTTGGCTTCCTGTACAGTATATCAGCTTCTATTGGTAGTGGTGGTCTGTTAAAGATTTCACTGAAGTGTTGTGCCCATCAAGCATATTGCTCTCTTTCTGATGTTAGTAGTCTCCCTTGCTTGTCTTTAACAGGAACGTCTGTAGTTCTTCTGTACTTGCCATGTATGGCTCTGGTGATCCTGTATACTTTGCCTTGCTGCCCATTACTGGCTGCTTTCTCTGCCTCCTTTGCAAGGTTGTCCATGTATGCTTGCTCGTCTGCTTTGGTCATTTTTTTGACAATCCGATCAACTTCCCTATATTGGTGCTTGTATCTTTCTTGTAGTCTTCCAGACCTTGACTTGTGGACCTTCTTCTTTAGTGTTGTTCTATTTTCTATAGCCTGCCAGGTGGTTGGTATTAGTACTTGGGACACGTCGTGGTGTGAATCGAGATGTGCAATGGTTTCAACAAGATGGGGCAACTCCACATACAGCCAACATCACAATGGAGTGGCTGGACCACCAATTCCCTCATTGGCTGATCAGCAAGCGCCACGAACCAGAGTGGTCTCCGCATTCACCCGATCTGAACCCCCCCCAGATATTTATCTTTGGGGGTTCTTGAAAGACCATGTGTATGAGAATCGTCCTCAATCCATTGCTGAACTGAAAGTGGCCATCACCCAGAAGATTCGTGCCATCAGGAAGGAAGTGTGTGTCAGGATGATTGACAATTTCACTCGTCTGCTTCAAGTTTGTCTGCAGCGCAATGGCAGTCATTTGGAACATATGCTCTAATGGATGTATCCTTCGAGTTAGAGACCTCAAATCTTTAGTTTTGTAATTGTTATAATATCAGCTTCTACAACCCCGATTCCAAAAAAGTTGGGACAAAGTACAAATTGTAAATAAAAACGGAATGCAATGATGTGGAAGTTTCAAAATTCCATATTTTATTCAGAACATAGATGACACATCAAATGTTTAAACTGAGAAAATGTATCATTTAAAGAGAAAAATTAGGTGATTTTAAATTTCATGACAACAACACATCTCAAAAAAGTTGGGACAAGGCCGTGTTTACCACTGTGAGACATCCCCTTTTCTCTTTACAACAGTCTGTAAACGTCTGGGGACTGAGGAGACAAGTTGCTCAAGTTTAGGGATAGGAATGTTAACCCGTTCTTGTCTAATGTAGGATTCTAGTTGCTCAACTGTCTTAGATCTTTTTTGTCGTATCTTCCGTTTTATGATGCGCCAAATGTTTTCTATGGATGAAAGATCTGGACTGCAGCCTGGCCAGTTCAGTACCCGGACCCTTCTTCTATGCAGCCATGATGCTGTAATTGATGCAGTATGTGGTTTGGCTTTGTCATGTTGGAAAATGCAAGGTCTTCCCTGAAAGAGACGTCGTCTGGATGGGAGCATATGTTGCTCTAGAACCTGGATATACCTTTCAGCATTGATGGTGTCTTTCCAGATGTGTAAGCTGCCCATGCCACACGCACTAATGCAACCCCATACCATCAGAGATGCAGGCTTCTGAACTGAGCGCTGATAATAACTTGGGTCGTCCTTCTCCTCTTTAGTCCGAATGACACGGCGTCCCTGATTTCCATAAAGAACTTCAAATTTTGATTCGTCTGACCACAAAGCAGTTTTCCACTTTGCCACAGTCCATTTTAAATGAGCCTTGGCCCAGAGAAGACGTCTGCGCTTCTGGATCATGTTTAGATACGGCTTCTTCTTTGAACTATAGAGTTTTAGCTGGCAACGGCGGATGGCACGGTGAATTGTGTTCACAGATAATGTTCTCTGGAAATATTCCTGAGCCCATTTTGTGATTTCCAATACAGAAGCATGCCTGTATGTGATGCAGTGCCGTCTAAGTGCCTGAAGATCACGGGCACCCAGCTGTTCCTTTTTTGTACCTTTAACTTTTCCAGCCTCTTATTGCCCCTGTTCCAACTTTTTTGAGATGTGTTGCTGTCATGAAATTTCAAATGAGCCAATATTTGGCATGAAATTTCAAAATGTCTCACTTTCGACATTTGATATGTTATCTATGTTCTATTGTGAATACAATATCAGTTTTTGAGATTTGTAAATTATTGCATTCCGTTTTTATTTACAATTTGTACTTTGTCCCAACTTTTTTGGAATCGGGGTTGTAGAAAATGTAATCTTTTTTGGAGTTTCTTGTCTGAGTAATAAATTATTATAATGTTAATGAGTTGCATCTATTTTGCGACACCTTGTACATACAGGACACTTTTTCCATGGAATAAAAACATCTATTCCCTTCTAGCGGGTTTCATTCATTTGGTTTGATAGCATGCAATATTGTTAGCATATCGCTTATCCTACATGTTGTCATTGTTTCCCACTGGAGAATGAGTGTGCAATATTGTTACAATACTGCACGGTGTCAAGACAAAATGACATCACATGTCAGAGCTCATGCGAATATCCAATGACAAAACTTTTCTGCTGCACATGCGCAGAACCATTTCTTTGTCTGCTGGGAAAGGGAAAAGATGAGGCTAATCCAGTGCTACTGCTAGGATTAGCTATGCTATAATTAAGCACAAAATAAATAAACTGAAAACTGAAACTAAAAATGTGCTGAACACCCAAAAGACTACCAAAACTTCATTATATATTCTTCACGCATATTTATAAAAGGAAAACATACCAAGGAATATCGAAAAACTGGTCAAGAGATGTGTCTGAGACATAAAACTTCCACGTTAGCGAGCAACTGCGACAATTTGTAAACAAACATGGCTGCCAGGTTTGCGTCATTAAAAAAAGGAAGATTTTTGAGAGAATTTTGGCTGCCAGGTAGCTCTGTTGTGTGTACTTGCTGATATTAAAAGTAACTAAGTAAATTACATAGGGAAATGAATACTTAAGTATGAGTGAAAAATACTGTGGCGAGCATGCGTGAAAGAAGAGTCTGGAGACAGAAATCTTAGTTTCTCGGTTGTTAGCCTGTGCTACTTGGTCTCGATAGTACTGGCTTGACTGTGCTAGTGTTGGCCTTCACTAACACTACTGCTAAATGCTACAGTGGTTGGAAGGTGACTGCACTGCCGCGCTAACAGCACTGAGTCATGGGTAAGCTAGCATTGCCCTTTGAGAATGCTGATATGAAGAGAGTGTGTATGTATAATAATAATAATACTGGCTGGCTTTTTATCATGGTCTATCAGATATATTCCATTCAGCTCGCATGATATTGAACTCGTCTTCGACTCGTTCAATATCATGCTACATGAATGGACTATATCTGATAGATCACTCAAAGCCAGCCAATATTATTTAAATGTTCTGTTTATTTTTGCTCCACAAGTAGAAATAGATTCAAATAAACCACACTCACTTTACAACATGTCAACTAGCTGGCTAGCTCACATTAATTTGTACATTCCCGTTAAGGTTGCTTCTGATAAAACTGGTCTCTTCTGCCTTTTCATCTTCATCTGAGGAGCTTTCATATTTTAAGTCAAAAGGCATATTCCTGAAATTATCATTTGGCCTGTCCACTGATGATGTCACTAACACTACTGTAGTAACTGTTTTGAACTAGGAAGTAGAATTTTCTTTACAGGACACAGATGAGTGGAGTGATGCGTTCCAGTGCTGTTATGCGAAATATCAGCACTCTCAGATTCCCGCTCAACCAATCAACCCGTTGTGTAATCTGATTTAGAATTCTGAACATCCATGCAATATTTGCTGGAGATTCTATAAACTGCTGATGGTCCCAAACAAAACCAGGGTTGATTGTACTCTAAATGGTATATACTGTACACGGCAAAAAAAAAAAAAAACTAAATATGTCCCACATTCCTAACTGTAATTATCCCCCAATCATTAAAAATAGTAAATAGTTGATTGATCAACAGTAGCCTTCCATTGCATTAATGATGCTATTGGCCTGAGCTCATGCTTTCAAAAACTTCTCACTTAAGCCATTAATTTAGGCATCCATTACATTACATTTAGCAGACGCTCTTATCCAGAGCAACATACAACAAGACAAAATCTGAGAAAAGGAGTTTAAAAAGAAAAATGAAGTCGTCATTACCTTCACAGTTCCTAGAGGTTGTTTATGCCACACACAAAGATGGAAACACCCGACGCCAATTCTGTTTGCTCTTATTATCCCTACATGTTACTCCTATGCACGAGTGTGATTTATTAAAAAAGTAAATTAAAAAAAGGCTGTTGAGTGCAAAAGTTTGCACACCCCAGTACAAAATAGACAAAGACATTTAGTTGACAGAAACAAAATGTTTGAAGGATGTGAAAATGTTCATTCATTGTCACAAGTATGGAAAAAAGCCACAATAGTTGTACGTTAGTATAATAAGAGTGCAAAAACTGCCCTCAAATGTTTCCATCTCTGTGTGTAACCGTGAGGGTGATGGCAAGACCCTGCCATTCCCTATAAAACCTGGCCATTATTTACTAATGCTGGGAAAAGACACCTTGTCCCCTCAGTAAACGGTTATTAAGGTGTCAGAAAGGTATGTAATACAAACAGCCTGTAATACAATGCAGTATTTCTCTTACTGTTTATCTCTCTCTCTCTCTCTCTCTCTGCCTGCAGTCATTTTCAAAAATATCTTTACTCTGTAGGTCTTAAGGGGTTTCAGTGATGGCTACACAAAGCTACTCATTTTTAAATGAATTATTTTGATAGATAGCGATGGTCTGCATTTACACATAAGTTCACAGTGGAAGTGTATTACCATCTGCATTCCTTACCCTCTACTGTTAAAATTTTGCCTTTAAACATTGGGAGGTGGGGCCTAAGAGATAGTAAATTTCTCGTGGTTACAGTATACAGAGTGACAAATTAAAGGGAAAACCAACATAAAGTGACTTAGTAAGGTGCTGGGCCACCATCAGCAGCCAAAACAACTTCACTGTGCCTTGGCATGGATTCTACAAGCCTCTGGAACTGTACTGGGAAGATGAACATCGTTCTTCCAAAAGATAGTTCCTCAGTTGGTGTTTTGATGATGGTGATCAATCTTCCATAGGTGTTCAATTAGGTTGCAACCTGGTAAATGTAAAGGCCATAGAATATAATTTTCATACATCACGTCGTTCAGTGAGCCCTCATGCCCTGTGAAAGGGGGTAGGTTTATTTTGAAAGAGACCACACCCCTTAGGGTAGAAATATTTCAGTGTAGGATAAAGGCGATCAGCAAGAAGAAATCTGGACCCAAATAATGCCATCAAAATGTCTGCCACACCATAACAGAGCCATTAATTTGTCACTTGTCTGTCGCCACACATTCCAGAATTTAGCTACAGTGTTATGTTTTGTCAGCCTTACAGTCAAGTCAGTTTATTCGTACAGTGCTTTTAACAAGACATCGTCACAAAGCAGCTTTGCAGAAAAATAAAGATTCTAAACATATGAACGCATAAATTTATCCTTATTTAATTATAGGGATTTATTTATTTTTATTTATAGCTGTAGTACAAATCTGAAAAAGCAAACAAAAGCATGTCTTCTTTAAACAGTTAATAATTTGCTGTAACGAAAGAATGGTGTAAATTTTATGTTTCTTAAACCTCCCCCTTTAAAACATAAGCCCTTAGTGAGCACTTTAAATGGAAGATGCCCTAAGGTACCCTGTTCTAGTGTAGGAAAGAAATACAGCTCCTTCACTGAAAGTGCTGACGCCAGACATGCCACAACAGAGTACCTCAGTTTTCTGGCATAATGTAAATTGTTCCATATAAAAAAAAAAAATCCATATGAGACTTCATCAGCATTACCACAGTGGAAAAAACATCTATGCTAACTGCTAATGTAATTAAAGAGACATATCATGATGACATAATCGTTTCTGATGCATAGTTTCTGACCAATGTTTGGGGCTTCATTCTCTAACAAAACTCTTTGCTTTATGAGGTTTGTGGTTGTATGCAGACCATGGTAATAATCTTTTGGATGACAGATTCAGGAACAATAAAATACTGAACGGAAAAGGAAAATGTTGTTCCATGTTTCATGGCAAAACCTTACAAGCAACAGCAGAGTGGAAGACTGACTTGCAAACTGACATAAGTTAGAAAAAAATTCCCTTCAAAACAGTACAAATGCACAGTTATAGCATATATTTAAATTAAAGTTTCATGGACATGCAGTCTGAAAAAGTGAAGTTATGCAGTAATATATAGCTGTTCTTTTCTTTGGAATTACCTTTTTATTAGGGATGCATGGACACCAATCCTGGTATTGGGTACTGACCAGATACCATGCTCATTTACTAATAACTGTAAAAGATACCCCAATGCTGACAACCAATACACCTGATACTGTGATGTAAGGTTAGTGTACACTGTTGCGCTAATGAACAGACAACACAAAATGACACTGATCAAGACGTATTTCGCAATTAATGAAAGCCACCAAAGCAAAGCAGACTGCAAACTGTACTTTGTGAAAATATCAAAAAGGAGGAACTACAGCACCTTCCTACAAGAGAAGTAACCTGATAAACCATTCTAAAGCCTAGGTCACAACCGGACGTACGATTTTTTGGCCGTGCGATTTTTGGCGTTTCCCAAATCGCTGCGTTTTTTTTTGTTCGTGGAGAAAGACGCATGTTGGCCGCAAGTTTGCCTTGCAATCTGAAAAAAACATAAGCGCCCGTAGAGTTTGTTTGACATGACAAAGAACCTCTGCGGCCGGTCTGCGGCCAGTCTACGGCTCGAAAATCAGCATGTCACACGCGCGCCCTCCGTGCGTTTCTTGCACGTAGACCGGCCGTAGGACCACGTACGGCCGGTTGTGACCGAGGCTTAAAGATAAAACTCAGCATGAGAAGTTCATTACTATGAGCAAACAGCAGCAAGGATGCAGGCTAGGTGAGAAAAAATATTTACAGGCAATGCTAGATAAGTGAAAATAACACCTTTTACCCAGAATGATGTACTTGCCAATCAGCTACTATTAGTCATTGACAAAAAGGGATTGTGATGCAATGAAACATCTCATCTCATTATCTGTAGCCGCTTTATCCTGTTCTACAGGGTCGCAGGCAAGCTGGAGCCTATCCCAGCTGACTACGGGCGAAAGGCGGGGTACACCCTGGACAAGTCGCCAGGTCATCACAGGGCTGACACATAGACACAGACACCCATTCACACTCACATTCACACCTACGGTCAATTTAGAGTCACCAGTTGACCTAACCTGCATGTCTTTGGACTGTGGGGGAAACCCATGCGGACACGGGGAGAACATGCAAACTCCGCACAGAAAGGCCCTCGCCGGCCACGGGGCTCGAACCCGGACCTTCTTGCTGTGAGGCGACAGCGCTAACCACTACACCACCGTGCCGCCCCCGCAATGAAACATATTTTACTTAATTGTAAAAGTGTGTTGTCCCGCCCCCCAAAGTGAACCAAAATTCAAGAATTTCCTTCTAAGATTTACTTATTTATCTCTTCTTAAAACCCACTCTTTCCATTGCGACGCTACTCCATCCAATGTAGCGAGCTAATGTACTTCATTTAAAATCAATTCACTAGCGTTATAATGTGGACATACATATGCACCATACCATGGGCCACCAGGTAAACCAGGGAAGCATAATCAGAGCTAATGTTCAGAGACACCCCTGATTAATACTAAAGGCAAATCACACCAGATGTGTCACGTAAAGACCTCATTAAATTCAATTTTTATTATCCTTCCATTTGTGCATGCGAGTGAAGCATAAACTCCGTAGAAAATCCATTGAAATCACAAAACCACACATTGTATATGCTGTGCTCTTCATTTAAAAATCCTAATCCACAAAGATGTCATGACTGTGCAGAGCAAACTGTTGGTTAACACCAACATGGGGAACCAAAAACACAAATATACCAGTTATTCATTCTCCCACTGACGTGTGTCACGTTTTTAGATGAACAGTTTTGTAATTACTGCTAACAGATAAAACAGGTTTAGTAATTATAATAAAAATATGTTCAGGAGCAAGATTACCTGCTTTATAACCAGCCTGCTGTTGCACTTCTACATGACAGTCTGGCAAAAAGGTTTCAGTCATTAGTAAAAAGGAGACATGGACTGGCTTGGCTGAAAAGAGGCGTGGCTCTTAGTGGGGGGCTTTGGTAGCTCTCAAACTAGGCCCATTAATTATTAAACATTAAGCAGCTAATGTCTCCCAAAACAAACAAAAAATGTTAATTGATCAATTCATAACTGATAACTGAATACTGGAGTTGCCAAAACAGATTACAACTGAAGTGCACTATTGGTCTTTCTGCTACCAACAGGGAAAGCAGCTGAGACATGACCTATATTGGTATCAGTATCAGTGACCACCAAAAATATCTTGTAGTCAGTCTGAGGGGGGAAAAGTATCAATGCATTGTTATTGTTTCTTTTTAGCCCTTATATCATAGCTTAAGAAAACACTAAATAAATTGTATTGTACTAAAAAGATAATCACTTTCCTTCAAATCACCACAACACTGGACTTCAACAGAAGTTATATGGTGGGAATTTTTTGCTTACATTACCTGTATGCTCTATCCCAGCATTGTTTTCTCATGAAAATACTTTCACGGTGGCCAAATACTTCGAACGGCTCATCTTATTCAGTTCTCTCTTACTCTACAAAACCGGCAGCTGTGTATACCTATTAGATGAGTCATAGGACAGGTTAAGATCTGAATATAAACAGCACATTTCATTGCCTCTACATCAAAAGATATAGTTAAACCCAGAGGTGGGTACTGGTTCTGAAAGATAAAGATAAGCGTAGCAATAAATAAAAGTGCACTCTGGTCCTGTCCATAACTCATTAATGAGACACTTAAGAAGACATTAATTCAATCTGAATGAAAAAACAAACAAACAAACAAACAAACAAACAAACAAACAAACAAACAAACAAACAAACACCCAACAAAAACCAAAAACCCCAAACCCTGTAGACATCCTCAATTTAATTAGGTCCCAAAATCATGAGGTCAAAAAACCAAAAGGTTTGGTATTATCTTTTAAGTCCTGAAATATTTATTCCTCTTGCCTGCACCCATACCAAAGGTTTAATTTGTGATACTGAGATTTGTTGTGGATGGTCGCAAGGCATATCTGTAGATACTGTCCTCACCCAAGTAAGCTGTATACTGTGTATTCAAAAAATTATTAACTTTACATTTTTCTCATTTGGTTACATTACAGCCTTACTCTAAAACAGATTCATCATCTTTACACAAAAACGTCTTAAGAACCTTTGACCCTCGGGTTCCGTCAGCTCAGTCCCGTTTCCTCCGATTTTTTTTAATCACCTATGTGAAATTCAGTAGATAGCACATGGTTTGGAAAGACACACCTGTCTAAATGAAGCCAAAAGCATAAAGTTATTTGCTGTAGACCTCAAGATTTCTGTTGAGGCACAGATCTGAAGAAGGGAACAAAAAAAAATCTGCAGGCTTAAATTAAGTCCAGAACCATCAAGAACAACCAAACTGAGTAAACTGGCCATAAAGGCTTTGGTCAAAGAGGTGACCAAAAACTGGAAGGTCACTCTGATGGAACTCCACAGGTTTTGTTTGGAGAAGCTGCCAGAACAACCACCATCATGGGGATTTATGGAAAAGCAGCCACATAAAAACCTCAGTAAAAGGCACATGACCGCTTGCTTGGAGTTTGCCAGAAAGCACATAAAGGATATAAAGGAAACAAGATTCTGTTGTCCGATGAAATTATGACTAAACTCTTTGGCCTAAATGGTAAACAGCACTGCTCATCACCTGGCCAATTCTACCCCTGTGGTGAAGCACAGTGGTGGCACCATCATACTGTGGAGATGTTTTTACAGCAGTAGGAGGCTTGATGAACAGATCACACTCCTGTGAAAACTCAAGAGCAGTCAAGACCTCTGACTGATGCAAAGGGTGACTTTCCAATGGGACAATGGCCCAAAACAGCTAAAACAGCACCAAGGCTTTGGGACAAGTGGCTCAAGAATTGCCTGGACATGAAGCCAATCTCTGGAGAGACCTAAAATAGCTCTTCAGTGATGGTTTCCTTTCAACCTGACAGACTTACAGAGGTTCTGCAGAAAGGACTAGATGAATCCAGCTGTGCCAAGTTTGTAGCATCATAGCCAAGAAGACTTAAGGGTACAAACGTAAATTATTTCAGTTTTTAATTCATATCATGTTTAAAAGCCTATTAACATCTTTTAATTATGGAGTTTTTATAGACTGTATTCGTTTTAGAGTAAAGTAACAAAATGAGGAAAAGGTCATGTAAAAAGGTTAGTATGAATACTTTCTGAATGCAACGTACATAAAGATGTTTGGCCTTTAAGTAAATGTTTAAGAGTCACATGTATGTTCCAATAATGTATACCACCACTTAATGTCTTCTTATAGAAAAATAAACTAGTTTAGTGGTAGTGATTGAAAGAAACTCTGTGGCTCTCCGGACACCATCTTAAAGTTGGTAAGTTCCCCATCCCTTGGTACCAGAACAGTCAAACCCAGATTTGTGGGCTTCATGTACTGAGAAATAAATTTCAAAAGCTTTAATGCTTTGTGTTACAAAGTTGGAACTGAAATCTGTAAATACCACCCTCTGTTGAATCTGGCTTGTCTTATTCAGTAGGATACTTGGTCAAAGTACACCCCCAATTCCAAAAAAGTTGGGACGCTGTGTAAAATGGAAATAAAAACAGAATGCAACGATTTGCAAATCTCATAAACCCATTTTTTGCTCCACAATAGAACATAGACAACATATCAAATGTTTAAACCGAGACATTTTACTATTTCATGAAAAATATTAGCTCATTTTGAATCTGATGGCAGCAACACGTCTCAGAAAAGTTGGGACAGGGGCAACAAAAGGCTAGAAAAGTAAGTGGTACTAAAAAGAAACAGCTGGAAGAACATTTTGCAACTAATTAGGTTAATTGGCAACAGGTCAGTAGGATGACTGGGTATAAAAAGAGCATCTTAGGGAGGCAGAGTCTCTCAGAAGTATAGATGGGCAGAGGTTCACCAATTTCAAAAACTACATCTACAAATTGTGGAACAATTTCAGAATAATGTTCCTCAATGTAAAATTGTGAAGACTTTGAATATCTCATCATCTACAGTACATAATATAATCAAAAGATTCTGAGAATCTGGAGAAATGTCTGTGCAGAAGGAACAAGGCCCATGATCCTTGGGCCCTCAGGCGGCACTGCATTGATTCTGTAATGGAAATCACTGCATGGGCTCAGGAACACTTTCAGAAATCACTGTCTGTGAACACAGTTCGCTGTGCCATCCACAAATGCAGGTTCAAGCTCTATCATGATAGAGTTTGCAAAGAAGAAGCCATATGTGAAAATGAAACGCCACTGTGTTCTCTGGTTCCAAAGCTCATTTAAAATGAACTGAGGCAAAGTGGAAAACTGTTCTGTGGTCAGTCGAATTGAAATTTGAGATTCTTTTTGGAAACCTTGGACACCGCGTCCTCTAGACTAAAGATGAAAGGGATCATCCGCCTTATCATCAGCGCTCAGTTCAAAAGTCTGCATCTCTGATTGTATGGAGGTGCATTAATGCCTATGGCATGGGCAGCTTGCACATCTGGAAAGGCACCATCAATGCTGAAAGGTATATACAGGTTTTAGAGCAACGTGTTTCCATCCAGACGATGTCTTTTTTGGGAAGGCCTTGCATATTTCAGCAAGACAATGCTAAACCACATACTGCATCTATTACAACAACGTGGCTTCATAGTAGAAAAGTATGGGTGTTGAACTGGCCTGCCTACAGTCCAGACCTTTCACCAATTGCAAGCATTTGGCGCATCATGAAACGAAAAATACGACAAAGACGACCCAGGAATGTTAAGCAACTAGAATCCGATATCAGGCAAGAATGGGACAACACTCCTGTCCCAAAACTCCAGCAACTGGTCTCCTCAGTTCCCAGACGTTTACGGACTGTTGTTAAAAGGAGAGGGGATGCTACACAATGGTAAACATGCCCCTGTCCCAACTTTTTTTGAGACATGTTGCTGCTATCAAATTCAAAATTACCTTTTTTCTTAAAATGGTACATTTTCTCAGTTTAAACATTTGATGTGTTATGTTCTATTGTGAAAAACATAGAGGTTTATGAGATTTACAAATCAATGCATTCTGTTTTTATTTACATTTTACACAGCATCCCAACTTTTTTGGAATTGGGGTTGTATTTGTTCCAATTCTGCAAAACATTACCTAATTTCAATGATTAGTTCTCCTTATTTATAATCTTAGTCAGTCAAACCAGGCTTTGTGTTGAATAGTTGGAACTGAAATCTATAGATAACCATGTTCAATCATGTCAATTTAGTTTACAACATGCTCTTGCTCTCTATCAGTATACTTAACAAGGGCCAGAGGTATTTATTCCAACCCTGCTTACCACCACATTATTTCTTCTCATTAACAAAGAAATTAGTTTAATTGAGAAATCGCGTGTTGTGGTATGCGAACGGAACAAATGCACATAGCCATATCCTCCAACAAGTCATTACTCCAACCAGGGCTACAAAAACATCTGTAACCGATTTATTTAAAAAGAGGCTTGTATCTTTTATTTCATCACTGAAATGCTTACATTTCTCTCAAAGGCAGACGTCACAGGCAAAGTCAGAGATCATCAGTTGTTATTCCAAAGATTGATTACAGCACAGCAAATGACCAGAACAGGTCAATTGTACAGTACAAGGCCTTAAATTCAGTTTTCATTAATCTCCAAAAGCAACATTTAGCCTAATCAGGTTATTTTTGTCCTTTAAGAAAGGCAGCTCACAGATATTTCAGTTTTACATTTCCAGATTTTCTCCTCAAGGTATTTAGAGTCCATTATGTAATGGAGGGTAGCTTAATAATGATTTATAGAGTACTGTTTCTGTCTATTAAAACGACCTCATCATAAAAATGGCACTTCAAAGATGTCTCTTCACGAGAGACACAAACACAACCTCTGTCATCACTGAAATTATACGTCTCAAAAACACTAACTCCTTGATCCGAGCAGTCTTTATGGTTTGTGATGGTCAGGGGCTTCATGTTTTCTTAGATTTTCTACACAGGTTTCTGGAACTTTACTAGTACAAATACATTTGGCAGCATGTTTTAGGGAAAAAAAAAAGACTGATACTATTTAAATAAGAATAGACAACATTTTTTGTATAATATAAAGGAAGAAAACGGGGATAAATCTCACTGTACTGCATGTTATCCATAAACGAACAACCCAAAAGAGCAGTTCTGGACTAGACAGAACCACCCTCCATATGAAACTGGATACTGCCTGCTTATGTTTTTTCCCCACCCATGAAATGGGAGATGGGGTTGGACAAAAGTATCATGGGGAAGAACATTTTTAGTGCACACAATCACATCCAGGACACCTTCTTAGTTGTTCTTATCGGTTTATACAGAGTCTCTGTGCCTGAGAGAATGCTGAACATGTACATTACATCCTATTTTTCTACCCTAAGTGGATGTTCTAACACAAAAACTAATGACAAGCCATAAGGAACCTCTTTTATTCACAGTACCTCCATAGCCTAGTAATTACGGCACAGCAAATCACCAACCTCTTTCTTCCAAAAGAGGCAGTATCTTGTACCTGACCCCACAACTGTGACTTTCAGATACTGAACTGAAGAAGCTTCTTAGGCAAACCCTGGCTTTGCTCAGAGCACAGCCTCATCTGTTTTAGACATTTATCAGCTCGGTAGGTGAGCAGACGCACACTGACTTAGCGCTGCTGGCAAAGCCCACACAGCCTGGGAAAGGCGGAAATATTTGGCCTCGCAAAACTGACTGCAAGCCACTGGTAATGTACAAATGACTTGCTCATTTCTGCTCTCCTCTAATTTTAACCATCAATAAAGCTGTTAAAACTTCATAAAACTGCACTCTTTCCTTTCAGCAGACATAATTTAACTAGAATTAGCATTCCTCTTTCTGGATACAGTTTGAGTTTGTGATTTACTTGAGATTATTAAAAAAAAAAAAAAAGATATGCTACAATGATGCATGTGGTGAATATTAAAAAGCAGTTAATTGTTTGCATTTGTTGGAAAAACAAGTTGAGTTCCAGCACGCCTACCACCTGAGAACTTTATAGTGCAAATATCGCTTTCTATCTGGGTTCAGAAAAAACCCATACGTACAGTCATGCAGGATGTTCTCACTCACTGCTGGATATTTTCTCCCCTCCTCTCTTTTAGCCTCTTTGAAAGATTCTTTCCATCTGAGCCTTGTCATCCTAAAAAGCTTGTTAATCATATTGCTTTCTCTGGGTCCCTCTTTTTCTCCTCACTCTTCAGTTTTCTTCTTTTTTCCCTTTGCCACAGACCCAGATCTGTTTGAACACTAACCACACGACACTTTGCCTAAGGCTTGCATCCAGTGTGTTGACATCGGAAAGGGGTGGCATCTCTGAGCATGTCTGAACTTTCAGCCTTGATCACTAATAAATCTGTGCTGCTTACTGTTCTTCTCACGAGTAAAGAGGTTTGATGAATACAGGGTTATTTTGTAGCTAATTCTTGTAATGTTCCTCTCATGCTTTGTTTTAATGGTTTCTTTATGGTACAGAAAGCTTTTACACCCTGGCAAGAGTGTTCAAAATGGAAACGTTTTGTTGCACATGGTTTTACTTGCTTTGCTCTTCTGCAGTGGGGGAGTTATGATTTGGTGCATGCCTCAGAATATGACATGCACAGACACTTCTATGATAATACAGTGAAAATACAGACATTAAATACATTTACATACACAGATAAAGAAAAGAGAATAGTGTACTGTGACAGCTGTTTGTCAGAAACTTTTTCGGGTTACTGGGTACAAAAAGATTTGTGTTATGGTTGTTAAATCTACACAACACTTAAATTAGTACCCAACACATGTCTAAATAATAGTTTTAGGGTAGCCTTACTATTTTGCTATAAGGTGCCGGTATACTCACTGAGCTATCTGACACTCCAGGATACACAAGCCCAAATTCAATGGCAAAACTTGCTATTTGTTTCCAGACTTGTTATTATAGAAGTGTTTGTGAAACTAGGGTGGCACGGTGGTGTAGTGGTTAGCACTGTCGTCTCACAGCAAGAAGGTCCTGGGATTGAGCCCAGCGGCCAGCGAGGGCCTTTCTGTGTGGAGTTTGCATGTTCTCCCCGTGTCTGCGTGGGTTTCCTCCGGGTGCTCCAGTTTCCCCCACAGTCCAAAAGACATGTAGGTTAGGCTAATTGGTGGCTCTAAATTGACCGTAGGTATGAATGTGAATGGTTGTTTGTCTCTATGTGTCAGCCATGCGATGATCTGGCGACTTGTCCAGGGTGTACCTTGCCTCTCACCCATAGTCAGCTGGGATAGGCTCCAGCTTGCCTGCAACCCTGTACAGGATAAGCGGCTACAGATAATGGCTGGCTGGCTGGATGTTTGTGAAACTATAAATTAAAAGGGGTATATTAAGGGCAGTGGGGCCTAAGATCTTCGTTTTATTCCACAGACTTCCGTCATGAGACTATGGCTTTTATTTGCCGTGTCATTTTTCTGCTGGCTAAGCTACAGTGTTGCCAAAGATCAGAATCAGAGTCATCCCGTGTCTCAAGGAAGACGAAGGCGGGGGAAGAAAATGGCTCGTCAAGGCAGGCTGCCAGTAAATGGTAGATATAATGGAGCATCAGTTTTCATCAAGTCTTATAAAGGAATTGAGGAACCAAAGCCGAACTACAATGTTATTCCAGGTCAGTACATACTTAAGAGGGGTCTTAAAACTGACAGAAGAAAAAGATTACTGAATCTGGCTTTATTTAGGTACAAGTCTCTGTATTGAACACTATAATTTATTTTACTGGAAACACTGTGGAATGCACATCAGTTCTGTGAGTCTTTCAAAATTACAGAGATAACTCAGTGTTATCTCTGGAGTGTTTCCTAATAGCTCTGATGTTTATGGAAAAGAAATAAAGAGCGCACAAAATCAAAACAATGACCATATGTTATGCACATGGCTAATTTTGCATAGCTATACTGTATATAGAAAAACTAACAATGGTTTGAAGGCTCAGCTCAGCAATGATTAACATTAACATGATTTAACATGGCTATAAACTTCATAGGTTTAGGGTCAAATCATGCTTTCCACTGAGGACTTGTGGTATTTCCTGAAAGGAAAATCCTCGGAAGCCAACTATTTGTTGACATGACCATATTGCCCACGGTGGTATCACACTGCCCACATGATTACTGGCTGCATGTCCAATTTGAGCAGCTACAGTATAAGAATTGCAACTCTGGTCAACAGCAAGATAAGTTTACTTTACAGTATCACGCGGTTGGTCTCACAGTATGCTTTGCAAGATGTCAAAGCTAATTTAAAAAAAAAACGGCTCGCTGATTGCATCTTGCGTTAATAAGCACAAGGGAACAACCAACATCCAGATGGCTCTTCATTCACCCTAATGCCTGGAGATAGCAAGTTTGAACTGACTTTTCCACAGCTATCTGTGACCAGGAGTCAAGGGAGAAAAAAAAATTGCCCATGCTGTCTTGATTGGAGGGATGGCATTACTCAATCCACTGCCAATCACAAAAACACTAACTAATAGTAGGCATCTGTGAGCTTGTGTATGCAGAAGAGGGCAGATGGCACTTTCCTCAGAATGTGCTACGCTGACCCAAAATGAGCAGCAGTTAGAAAAAGATGCAGTTGGCTAGCTTCATGTGTCCTGGAGGAAGCATGTGAAGTGTAGCCTTCACCGTCCTGGGATGGTAGCGGTCGTATGATGAGGAAGAGATGGCTGGTGGGTGGGAACTGGAAATTAATGACTCAATCTCTTTCTTTGGAGTTTCCTGATGTAATTTCAGGGATTTTTTTTCCCTTACCACCATTGCCTCTGCCTTGCTCATTAGAGATTTAAATCTAAATCCATATATGGATGCCTGTAAAGCTGCTTTGTGACAATGTCCATTCTAAAAAAAAAAAACAACACTGAGAAAAATTAAGGGGACAAACCCCAACAAAACCATCAACTGGTCCTTCATAAACTGGAATACATACATATTGAACAATGCTATTTTGCTGCTATTAAACCAATTCAATTCATTCTTTTCCCCTAGGGAACACAGGACAGTGTATATTCCAGGGCATCACTATGTTTGATAAAACTGTATGGTCACCGAAACCTTGCATCACCTGCTTATGCTCCAGTGGGAATGTGGTGTGTGATGAAATGCAGTGTCCGATTTTACAATGTCAACTCAAATTTAAACCTACTGGACAGTGCTGCCCAATCTGCATTGACCCCTGTGAGTAAAATGCATTATCCAACTTCAAACTCCACCTTTGTACAAAAAAAGTTTGTCTGATAACATCAAACTTACAACCATTACAACCTTTATACGCTTTGCTTTAATCTTTACTGGGCTATGGTTTTGTAGGCATTGCATCTTTGCTTCTCCTGCTTCCTATAGTCAAATTGGGGTGGTCAAATCTACATTCAAATCTTAATGATGTAAGTTTTTAGATTTAGCCCAGAATTTCATACTACCACATGAGCAGCAGCACTACACTATGCATACATATCTCATAAACAGAGGTGGACAAAGTACCCAACTTCATTACTTAAGTCAAAGTACAGATCCCACTGGTTAAATGTTACTCCGATACAAGTGAAAGTTGTCCAGTCAATTTTTACTTAAGTTAAAGTACTGAAGTACTTGCTTTTAAAAATTCAAAGTACATTTTCTGTCAACGCATCGTTGTATTATTGCCACAACGCTTACAATACCTAATGCTGTTACCAAAGACAGAAATGTGAATTCACAAAATGAGCACATGCTGTGCCATCATGTTGGTTTAACCTTAAGTTAGCTAGTCAGTGAAGCTCCACCTGACATGCTAGCAAACTCTCTTCAAACTCGAAATCATATTGGGTAGCTAATGCTACTAGAAAAGAAAGATTTCTACATTCTGTTTATTTGGCAAGATTATGCTAAAACATATTTCTGAAAGGACTTCAGATAAGTTAACGTTATTCATGTTAGCATAACTCCGTTTTTACATGCTACCTAACAGTATCCAAGTTAACTAGCTATGTGTAAATGTTAGCCGTGGACAAGGCGATGGCAACTTGGTGGGCAAATCCATAGAAAGTCATTTGACTAAATCAGGCTGCATGGCTATTGCAATGTTATCGCTACCTCTAAAATCACAGACAACTTCGTTGCAAACTTTCTCTTGGAATAAAACGTTTATATATCTGAATACGCTTCCACAGATTGGATGGCGAGTTCTTGAAGGCCGTGATGTGGTTCATTTTTGGCAAACAAAGCAAACATTTAAAACAAAATGAATTTTTAATCCTTTCAGAAAACTGAAACATGGGTTCTAGATATGGCCATAGGTGCGTGCATTCTCCAGAACTGCCTCTTTCCATTCTGCCATCAACTGATTGTGTTCCAATAATGCTGCTGAGAAATCACTGAACTTGATTTTATAGAGTCTATGGACATGACGTGACCCTAGTGATTACTGATAGGTGGTCTCAGTGTCACCTGCAAAAAAACCAATCCCGTTTTAGGGAAAAAAACAAACAAAAACAACAACAACGACGACGACAAAAAAACACAAACAACCTCCCCCCCCAAAACATCCACTTTCAAAGCTGCTTCATAGTAACGAGGACCTTGACAGAAATGCAGTGGAGTGAAAAGTACGATATTTGCCTTTCAAATGTAGTGAAGTTAAAGTCACAAATTTCCAAAAAAAATTAACAAGTAAAGTACAGATACTCAAAAAGTGTACTTAGTAGTAGTTTCGTATGGTTTATTTCACACCTCTGTGTTAGGGCACCATTGTTGGAATATTGGGCCCGCCTCATAAATTGAATTGTAACCTCCAGGTATAGCTGTTTGTGGGCAGTGAAGGACCAGGTGGTCCATGTCTTGTGGTGCCTGTTGGCATTTTGGACATGTTGGAGTGTCACGATACCCCCATTGGTAGAGGTTCACAGCGGTTCGTCCACTTTTTGATAAAATTCTATTGGATTGGACCCACTCACGTCTTGAGAGGGCCGAAAAGCCTGGGAGTGGGTCTGTTGGGTTTGTAATTATTTCTCCTCCCCATGGTATGTTCGAATCCCATTCTCTTTTCCAGGATTAATTTATGCTGAAATTTGGATTACTTGTTTTGAAGAATGGTTTTCGTGATTTTAGTCTGTTGGTGTTAGGGGCAGAGTCAAGTACCCTTCTCACCGGGGTAGATTCGTCCAGCAGTTGTATACGCTCATGTGGGCGCTGGGTTGCTTGTTCCCTGCACAGGTGTGGAGGGGCGATTGATGCCATCACAGGGAGCCAGGCTGTAAGTGTGGCTTTGATGGAACCTGTGATTATTCTCATGGCTGAGTTCAGCTGAACATCTATTTTGTTAGTATGGGAGCAGCAGCTCCAGACTGGAGCACAGTACTCGACAACACTGTAGCACAGTGCAAGAGCTGAAGTCCGCAAGACAGACTGTGATGCTCCCCAGTTGGTACCAGCTAGTTTTCTTATTATTGCACATCGCTTTTTGAGTTTCTGTGCTGTGGCCTCGCAATGTTGTCTGAATGTTAGCGCTCGATCTAAAGTAAACCCCAGGTATTTTGGGGTTAAGTCTGAAGGCAAAATATTTCCTCCAACGTTATCACGGACTTGCAGTGTCTGATTTGCTAGGTGAGTGTTTAAGTGAAATATAGAGCTAACAGTCTTTGTGACATTCATTTTCAGGTACCATTTGTTAAAAAAGATGTGTAGTGTTTCCATGTCTCTTGTTAGGGTATTTTCTAATATTTCAAATGAACGTGCCTGTGTGGCAATAGCTAGGTCATCTGCGTATCCAAATTTTAGGGATTCCGTGGGTGGCATGTCATTTATATAAATGTTAAAAAGAGTAGGTGCAAGCACTGAACCCTGGGGGACTCCGTTCTGTATTTGTTTGGGTTTGCTCATCTGGTCAGCGATGCATACAAAGCAGCTACGGTTTCCTGTCATTTTGTAAAGCAGCCTCAGTGTGGCTCTACATTTTACATACGACGACAGCCTGAACATGAGCCCCTCGTGCCACACTATATCATAGGCGGCTGACAGGTCTACAAAGATGGCACCAATTTTCTGTTTATTTTCGTATCCTGATTCAATGTAGGAGGTGAGAGCTAGAACTTGTTCTACTGTGTCGCGCTGGGTTCTGAAACCTGCTTGTTCTGGTGGAATATGTGCATTTAGGACAGGCTGTAGTCTAGCAAGAAGCACTCTTTCGAGTAGTTTGAATCCGCAGCACAAGAGGGCAATAGGCCGGTAGTTACTTGGAATATCAGCCTGTTTTCCTGGCTTTAGGAGGGCTATTATTTTTGCTTGTTTCCAGGGAGTAGGTAGGTCCCTGCCAGCCAGAATAGATGATAGGGCTGTTGCCATCCAGGCTATTGCACTTTTTCTGAGGTGGGTCAGCATGTCTGGGTACATGCCATCTATTCCAGCAGCTTTGCCATTTTTTATTTACTTTATTGCAGTTGTGAACTCTGAAACTGTAACGTCTCTGGCAAGTTCAGTTCTGTTAGGGCTGTTTCTGAAGCTGTGCTGGTATTTTTTACGTATGTTGGTTTCGAAAGGGTAGTTTGATTGGCGTTTGCTCCTTTGTTTTATTTCAGCAGCTATTTCATCAGCACTAATTGGGGGTTTTGAAGCTTTTTTCTGGGAGTTATTTGAGTCAAGTTTCTTGATCATGTTCCAGGCATGTCTGCTGGAATGTCTGAAATCCAGGTTCTCCGTAGCTTCCGCCCATCTAGCTCTTCTACCCTCTTCCAATGAGCTGAGTAGCTCGTCAGCAGTGTCGGGGTCCTGGGTTCTCTCATATTCCAAGAGGAGCTCATTGCTCCTCTCTGTCCAGCAGGGTATATAGTTTTTCCTGTATCCACAGGGGATGTTAAGTTTTGCGCTCTTTAGGATGAGTTTATTGAAGCGTGATATGTTGTTGGCCGTTGCTGGTATTCTTTTACATACTCTATCTATGTAGGTTGAATATGTCTCCCAGTCAGCTTTTCTAAAGTTCCATCTCGCTTTTGGTAGTGAACTTATAATTGGTATTGTCCTGCCTATTGTTACGAGGATTGGGCGATGCTGGCTGTTTGGGAAGTCTGTCAGTACTTCTCTCCTGATGGGAAGAGGTGATTGGTTCTGGTCTTTGCTTGCAAAGACGAGGTCAGGGTTGTATTCTCTCTGCCATCAGGCAGAGAGAAAAGTGCCACGATCTGTTGGGTTGAAGATTAGGTGCATATTACTATCATTTGCCCACCTCACAACCGCTTCTCCTGCTTCATTGCAGGTCTGGTAGCCCCACTCATGGTGGTGGCTATTAAAGTCGCCAAGAACTACAGCTGGATGCTGTAGGCTTGGTCGTGGGGGTTCAGGCCATGAGGATTGTGGGGGTTTGTATATGTTTGCGATTGTTACCTCCCCTATTTTAATGATGGACTTGTGTATATTCTCATCATGTATGCAGGATTCTATGACTTCTACTATTGTAGGGTTTTTTGCATATATTATTGTCCCATATTGTACATGGTCTTCCTTTGTTATTATTGAGTACCCTGGAATTGAGAATTTTGAGGGTGGAGCATTCTCTCTGACATGTGTCTCTTGCAGAGCTAGGATATCTATGTCATGTTCATGAAGCAGTCTAAATAGGTATTCACATTTAGCCATCGAGAGTCCTTTTTACCATTTACCATCCATTTACCGTCAAGATCTTAATAATGCTTCCTAGTAAGATGGCTTCTTCTTGATTGTGGTGGGGACCTAACTCACTTATCGGTCCCACAGGATTCCCAGCTGCAGGGCCGCAGTCCTTATTATCCTGGGCAACGACTGAGCCAGTATGGTATTTCTTTTTTCTTCTATTCATGAATTAGAGGTGTGCGTCCGGGAGTAGGCAAGCCTAGTTCAGACACCGGTTTTGGATCATTCTTTGTTTCCTCTTCGCCTCCGCCGGTCTAGCGTGATTGAATCATTGCTAGCTTCGCCTTTGGGTCCTTAGAGTACTCAGCCTCTGCACGACGACAACGTGATGATCCTTTGCGGAGGAAAGTGTACTTATGTACAGTATTCAAGTAAATGTGCTCGTTACTGTCCACCTCTGTAAACCAATGTGTCTTAAAGTGGGGTCACATCTGACTTGAATACACAAGTATGTGTGATAGCCTCAAGATGTGCAGTGACCAGTACACAGATGGTGTTTGATCCCTGTTATAGTTGCCTTTTAAAAGACTTATGTTAGACAAATAAATGGAGAACTTGAGATTTTAAGCATTCTAGTGTGGACAGACTTAGCCTTTGAATCAGTTAATAAGACAGAAAATTGAATAGTAGTCAAACAGTGAATTGATTTTGACTCTTGATCTATTTCTACAACAATCGTAGCTTCTGAAATCTTTGAAAACTCTGGCGATTCCCCTGTTCCTAACGATCCAAGTGTCCCTGATGCTGCATTTCTGTCTGATAAGAGCCTGAGAAGAGAGAAACACAAGGAAGAGGAGAGGCTCCTGAGAAAAGATGCTACACAAAAGAGGAAAAAAAAGCAAAAAAAGGAGGCAGAAAAACAGAGGAAACAACTGGAGGACCAAAAGCGAGAGGAGGAAATGAGGAAGTTGAGAGAGGAAGCAGAGAAGAGAGCAGCAGAGGAAGAGAAGAGAAAGAAGATGGAGGAACTCCAGCGGGTGGAGGACGAAAGGAAGATGAGGAGGGAGCAGGAACAGAGGGAGATGCTGAGGGCTCTTGAGGAGGAAGCAGAGCGAGCACGGAATGAACTGAGGACAGAGGAAGATGAGGAGGAGGAGGAGGAAGAGGAGACTGTGTGGTTAAGAGGGGATGTCTTCCAAATGCCACCACAGTTGCCATCTCCTCCAGACATTCCACCACTGATGGCACCATCTGGTCCCCATCACGCTGAAGAGGGAGATGATGCAGACGAAGAATCTGCACGGATTAGCTATGCACTCCCTCAGGGATGCACATTCTCTGATGTCATTGTCTCCTGTGAAAATGCCAAACTCACCAGTATTCCTCCTCTTTCCATCCCTGAGCTCAAGTCTCTCGATCTACAGGGTAAGGATGACAACACATCTGTACAAACAGGCTAGGCAAGCCAAACTCTAACTCGTCTAACTGTAAGGAAAGACTATATTACACCATGAATTATGACTGTTCTACAGTGTAGGGTGCTAGTTCTTGGGCTTGTGCCCTTGTGTGTCCTGCATGAAGGGCAGAATTAAAATGTATCACAAATTATACAAGAACGATCAACATCACAACATCATGCAGAACATAATAAAAAAAAAAACTAGATCAACCATGAGGAGGTACAACGTGGCCTCATGCAAAGTGGAATTACTGCTACCACTTCTTTCTTTCTATCTAATTTATACACACCTTTATTTAAGCAGGCAAGTTCTTATTTCCTAATAACAGCATATCCTAATGTGTTTTATTTCTCTTACACCACAGCAATCTGCCAGCCATTGTAAATACAATTTTTTACTTATTTAAACACATCATACTTTTAGAGCTGTGTTTATAGCTACGTTTATTGTTGCGAAACAAGTCAGTTCTTTCATCATTTATATTTCAGCTGCTATAAACAGTCATTTGGCTTGTCGTATTACCAGACTTTCACCACTGGAAACTCCTCCGTCCTCAAGACTCTCCAGTGGTGGAGAAGTGCTGACACTGGAGACTCATCCAGAAAAGTTAAACAAACTTACAGAAATCTTCACCATATCAACAACTATATATGTTTCTTTGTTAAATAACACATTTATAAATCAGGTTATCACAACTGTTCAATCATGTACAGCGTCTATTATATAGGTTCCTTTGAATGAGCTGTTACTATAGAAATGATAACATATTCGAACAAGCGCATTAATGTGAACCTGTGATTTGCCTTGTGTAGGGCATTACTGTCAGAGCTGTTGCCATAGACAATTAATCAACCTGCTAACTAACACAGAGCTGTGATTACTGCAACATCAACAAGCAAGTCAATTTGATTGTTCTGATGGACTAAAGTAACAATTCCACATGATTGGCTACACTAAATTCCTCAGACCAATGCTATGGCACAGTTTGTGCAGTATTTCCATAATGTGCCACTCTTACAAACTACCGAGCTATAACCATGACCTTGTCTTTGCCTGGGAATAAAATAATCTCTATCATGACTAGTTAATAACAGCATTTTATAGCGATTTAACACACCACGTTTTATGAATCCACAGGAAATGAGATCACTACCATTCCAGCTGAAGCTTTTAACGGCGTACTGAATTTGGAGTGGATAAATTTGGGAAAAAATAAGATTTTATCATCTGGAATTGATCCACAAGCGTTTACCGTAAGGACTTACATTTGCATTCATTCACTCTGCAGATGCTTTTATCCAAAGCAACTTGTAACTGAGCTAATCAGATAAGGGCTAAGGGCCTTGCTCAACAATGGATGTCATATTGGCAGTGCCAGGATTCCGAGCCCTACTCTCTGATCCACCGCTGTCCACTGAGACTTTTGCACTATGAAGGCAGAATACGAATACATACAAGTTATTAATAAAAGTAACCTTGTGATTTTATAATCACTTCCGTGACTCTGGAATTGACACTGCTTGACAGAAACATTAGTGCTGCAGTGTTTTTCCTCTCTGTGCTCAGACTGCTTTGAACAGCCAATTTAAATAAACAAAAGAACAGAATTCCATGGCACATGATCAAGATAAATATCGGGAAGCCTGTTCCTACTTTCAGTTATGCCCTGTAATTTCCAAAAAGTTCATATGCTAGTCCTGTGAATAACACTAAATCGACTTTGTGATTGCAGCTTTACTTAACAAAGCCTTTTATGATAGTACAGTCACACAAATACCACACAAGTAGCCTATAAATAAGCTAATATTGTGCCTGGAGCAGAGTAAGAAAGGAAATAATTTAGCATTTTAAAGATAATGGCATTTATGGTATAGAATGTTTCACTATCAATCGGTGCATATAATTTTACAGGTACAATATGAAACTAATCATTTTGACGGCATGAGACATTAGCATCAGCTGTTCAAGCTTGTCTATTGTTTCTTGTACTTAAAGGGGAACAGAGGGCAATATATAGAGTAAATATAACAATAAAACACACATTAACGAACCTTATTCAAGACTTACAAAAGTTTTTTGTTCTAAGGTTGGAAAGTTATAGTGTTTTGAAAGTAGCTCGAGCAAACTATTTCCGCAGTTTGAACAGCCCGCCATGATATTAATTTTATCCAATCAGAATGCACGTTCATTTTCTCTGCGTAACACTCATGACGTATGTATGTGCCCAGTTGTGTTGGCTCATTGAGGTTGGGACTAGCACGTGTGAATCGGAAAGTAGGATGAATTGTAAGTGATCGGCTACACAAACTGGTTCAAACTGGTACCCTTCTAAGCCATAGCCTGCTTGCAGTGTGTCTTGCGGGATCTCTTCTATGATTCAACAGAGCTGTCGCTTTCACTTGATGCGCCCGACGCCATGATTACACGCTTCTCTCCTAGTGCAGTGGGTAGGGCTGACGTCACGGTCTTTTAAAAATGGCGACTCTTGTGCCGTTTAGCGTACCGACTATTATATTTACAATTACCAAGATATTTCGTTGTTTTCTAGTATATAAATTTGATAGAATACTTAAGAATACGTTACTTTGTCACATCAGCAACTGTATATATTATATTTGGTACCCCTTTAATCCGTAAACCATGTCAGGAAAGTGTCCTTAAATTCACAAACTTCACTAATAAATTGCTATAACAGCAGCAGTATACATTTTTTAACACTTCAATGCCATTTGAAACTAAGCTTATGTACTTAACACTGGTTTTACTTTTATTCACAGAAGCTTAAATTTTTAACCCGGTTATATATGGATGGAAATTTGCTTGAACACATTCCTCCAGGGCTTCCACATATGCTACAAGAATTAAAAATCAATGAGAACAACCTCCAAGAGATGGATGAGGACAGCTTTGAAGGTAAACCATCCAGTTTTGAAGAATTAAAGAAATACAAATGCAAAACGGTGTTGCTATGGAAAAGCAATAAGAGTTTTGCCTAAGTGTTGCCATAACTCCTGGCAGGTCTGAGCAGTCTGATTACTTTGGAAATGGAAGGGAACTTACTGAGCGAAGTAAATGTAAATCCCAAACTCTTCACACCACTGAAGCAGCTCACCTACCTACGCTTGGGCAGGAACCACTTCCGCATCATCCCTCAAGGCCTACCAGTGTCTCTGCAGGTAATGTTACAGGTATCAAGACGGTGCCTATCCATCCGTCAAGCTGATCCCCCCTGATGTACTGTAACAGATCCTGTTCTACTGCTTACGCAACATTCACATGGCTGTCTTACATGTGTTCATTCGTCTCATTAAAGTAACTGCTTTATTATAATCAACAATGCGGTGAATCCAGAACTTACACTGAGAACACCTGGACAGAGGTGGGAATACAGCCTGGAAAGGACGCTAGTCCATCACAGGGCACTAAGCACACACACATTCAGCCACAGCATAGTCAGTTCACCTACTGCTACGGTATGTTTTTAAGAAGGAGGAAGCTGGAGAACCTGGACAAAACCTGTGCGTACACAGGGAGAACATGTTACACTCCACACAGGCAGTAACCTGAACACAGGCGCAAACCAGGGACCTAGGCGCTACCAGTTGTGCCATCATGACAGCTTGATACTTCCATGCTGAACTGAATTTAATTAGTGTGCTTGCTGCACAAATAGCACACTATTGTTCTTCTTAAGTTTACTTTTTCTTTTTTATTCCTGTACACCTGTTCTTTTGGAGCCGCTACTCCTCCTACAGCTTTTGAGATAGCGACACTGTTCCAACTTAGAAACGTCCGTCCTGAAGCGGTGTAGCGTGCTTGTATACAACACCCGTTCTCTCGTTCTTGTCGTTTTTTCCCCACAGGGAATGAATAGGGCTCACTAATCAAATCGTCCTGCTCGGACACGCTCCATCGCAGATGCACCAAACCTCATGTGATACCTCAGGCCAACTCCCCAGACACATATATGCATTCGGTTCTGACCCGCATTTGTCTTTTCCTTTCTATTTGCTCATCGATTTTTCCCCCATTGATTTTTGGCCCCGTTGAAAATGAATGGAGTTTCGGGAGAAAAAGTTTCACTCTCCGTCAGTTTTTTGAACCGAGTGACCAAAGACATGAAACTTCACATGATGCCTCAGGCCAAGTCCCCGCACATATCCATCCCCTCATCTGAGACCTGCACTCATCTTTTCCTTGGTTTTCACGCATCCCTTTTTACCTCCATAGGCTTCCATTGATTTTTGGTAACGTGACCAGACGTCCCGGTTTGACCGGGATGGTCCCGATTTTGAGTTGCGTGTCCCCAGTCCCGACAAAGGTCCGTCGGGACGCTGAAATGTCCCGGTTTACACCAAACTGTCCCAGTTACAGCGATCATATATAGCCAACGAGATGTCAATAAAGCTTCTAGCAATTCAGCATCATTGTGCGTGTGCGCGCAGTCAACCTTACAATGTATCTATTTGTACAATGTTGCAATATAGCGGCTGCATTATAACGTTTTTTTCCGCTAGCGGCTGTCAACTACTACGCGACAATGCCGAACGGATGAGCGCTGGGCGGAGATGTTCACGCACTTCAAGTGTAGGGAGATTCCTTACAGCAATGTCAGCCAGCTGTGCCAGTTTGCCATGTGCCTACCTTGCATCAATGCTCCAGCTGAGCGAATATTTTCACTCATGAGCAACACCTGGACTGACGAGAGGAATCACATGACCGTGCCTACTCTCAAAGCCTTGCTCATTACCCGGGCCAATTTCGATGATACTTGCTCACAGTTTCACAGCAGGCTCTCGGGCAATAAAGCATTACTGGAGCAAATTCACTCATGTAAATATATGCAATAATATATTTACCGGGGCGGCACGGTGGCGTAGTGGTTAGCACGGTCGCCTCACAGCAAGAAGGTTATTTGGGTGGGGTGGGTTGGGTGGCTGTGTTTCTGAAGCATTTTTTGTTGTCTTTCATCTGTTTCATCTGTCTTTAATCTGTATCACAGATTGTCTTGACTTGTTTGATGCCGTTGTCAACTCAGGGTTCACATTTTCAAAATAGTTAATAGCCTACACTGGCTACGATTAAACAGAGGCATGTTGGGTAAAGGTTCGGAGGTGACAACGATTAGGCTCATGCGCTCGTTCCTGTTACAATGCATAGCCTATTGTTTAAAAAAAAAGTTCATCGCATAAAATGTTGATGTTAATATGCAAGCAATGCATTTTCTTGCCGTTTTCACAAAGGTGAAATAAATCAGTTGAAATTTAGGCTATTGGCCTGTTCCCTATCATCACATCTGTCGTCTGATTTTCTTACTTTAACTGAATTGTGATAGAAGTACATGTAGAGAACAAGAAAATACTTGATTGTTCTCTGAAATGTTGATGAAAGTGAGCTTCTACAAAATGATAAAAGCACCTGTCTGAGCCATGGTTTGAGCTGGCGCATGTTTACATCAAAACGCGTGTGCGTGCACGAGTATCACGGTCACACACAAAGTGTCCCGGTTTTAGACTCGGGAAATCTAGTCACCCTAATTTTTGGCCCCATTCAAATGAATAGAGTTTTGCTCAATAACGCTTCACCACACATCCACCAAACATCATATGGCACCTCAGGCCAAATCACCCATCACACACAACATCAGGCCTGACCCGCACTCGTCTTTGTCTTGCTTTTCATCCATCCCTTTTGCTTCCACACTGCCACTAATTATTGGAAGCTTGACAGTCATCCTTCCATTCCCCCATGGTGATAATGCATTTGGTAAGGATGTGCTCATTTGAGACTTTGACAACAAATCAACTACAACTCAAAGGCCACTTTATTAGGAATACTTGCCCGTATGCACACAGACACACATGCTAGCAGTTAGTATACAACAGGGGTTTTCAAAGTGTGGGAGAGTCGGCCCCCCCTCAGAGAGCAAATAAACAACAGCGCCCCCCGTTACAATTTTTGTTGTTGCTATACTTAATGTTCCATTCGTATTTTAAAAAATGGTGGTTGTACACATTTTAATTTTTTCCTTTTACACATTTTAAACATCTGTGCTTTTTGAAAACATCTTTTTTTTTTTACACATTTAAAACATATGAGCTTTATTAAAACATTTTTTTTTTTTACACATTTTAAACATCTGTGCTTTTTTTAAAAACATCTTGTTTTACACATTTTAATCATCTCATAGCATCGTTAGCTAGCACCTCTTGGCAGACAACACACTGTGGCAGTGGAGCATCTTCAGATCCAGTCCATGAAAATCCAAACTTTAAATAATTGTGGTCATACTTCCTTCTTTTTTTGCTTGGCCCAGACTCTGTCTCCTCACTCACTGTAGCTTTAGGTACTAAAAATCGATCCATTTTGTCTCTGGCAAAGGCTAGCTGAAGTTCGCTAAATGTCCACAATAGTAACTTATTCTGGTTTATTTTTCCTCACGTTGCGCCCCCCCCGAAGAACTCTGGCGCCCCCTAGGGGAGGTGTGCCCCACACTTTGAAAAGCCCTGGTATACAAGCATTAGCATGTTAGCATGCTAGCTGTTTGCATATTACACATTAGCATATTATCATACTAGCTGTTAGCTAGCAAGTTGTTAGCATGTTAGCTTTAGCATGTTACCATGAGAGCTAACATGTCAATATTAGCATGTTAACAGTTAACATTTGCCAAAGTATGTTAGCCTTAGCATGTCAACATTAGCATGCTAGCATGCCAACAGTTAACATGTTAGCCATGGTGTTTGCATGTTTGCCTGAGCATGTTAGCATATTAGCTGTTAGTATGTCACCCTCAACATATTAGCATGTTAACAGTTAACATGTTAGCCATTAGCATGTTAACCTGCTAGCTGTTAGCATATTAGCCTTAGAATGTTAGCATGTAAACAATTAACATGTTAAGCATTAGCATGTTAAGATGCTAGCTGTTAGCTATTAGCATGCTAACTGTTAAAATGTTAACATTAACATGTTAGCATGCTAGCTGTTAGCATGTTAGCATTCACATTTTAGCATGTTAGCATTGGCATTTTAACATGTTAGCATTAGCATGTTAGCTGATAGCATTGGCATGTTAACATGTTAGCATTAGCATTAATGCTGTTCTGCTACAGCTCAACAAGCACACTGCATTTTCTCTGCAGAAATGCAGTCTAGTTGAAAAATATTGTCAGTTCCAATGAAGAATATGATTAAAGCCAAACCCTCTGCACAACATTAAATCACTATATAGTATTGCACCACATTCAGCAGCTCTGAACCGTATCACATTGAAATGCTGGCTGCTACGATGCAAGAAATGATGTTAGAAAGATAATAAACCATTGATCTTAGATACTTAGATAAAAATATACAAATATATATTTTACATTTGTGGTCTTCATGAGAACAACAGTTGAGCAGTGCAAAGCTAAGATGTTACGGGTTACGTCATAATGGATCACATTGTACACATAGTTGATGAAGTCTACTGAACAAAAAGTACCACGTTATTTTCAACAACACCTCCATTTGGTCATAAAAAATAGCAAAAGAAAACAAAGCATAAATGAAAAAGAATAAGTGAGTTAAAAAAGTTGAAGTTGACATCAATGGCTTCGACCAGGATGCATTCACTGCCACCAAGTCAAGTTGCTCTTGTTACTAATTTTTATGCCTCAAATATCCTTAAAATATAGCAAACAGGTAGCTATTGAAGATCAATTATTTCAGACATGTGCCCTTGCTGTGATCTTGAAACTGTTTGGATAAATTCCAAAATCTACAGTGGTGCTTGAAAGTTTGTGAACCCTTTAGAATTTTCTATATTTCTGCATAAATATGACCTAAAACAATGTCAGATTTTCACACAAGTCCTAAAAGTAGATAAAGAGAACGCAGTTAAACAAAAGAGACAAAAATATTATACTTGATTATTTATTTATTGAGGAAAAATAATCCAATATTATATATCTGTGAGTGGCAAAAGTATGTGAACCTCTGGGATAAGCAGTTCATTTGAAGGTGAAATTAGAGTCAGGTGTTTTCAATCAGTGGGATGACAATCAGGTGTGAGTGGGCACCCTGTTTTATTTAAAGAACAGGGATCTATCAAAGTCTGATCTTCACAACACGTTTGTGGAAGTGCATCATGGCACGAACAAAGGAGATTTCTGAGGACCTCAGAAAAAGTGTTGTTGATGCTCATCAGGCTGGAACAGGTTACAAAACCATCTTTAAAGAGTTTGGACTCCACCAATCCACAGTCAGACAGACTGTGTACAAATGGAGGAAATTCAAGACCATTGTTACCCTCCCCAGGAGTGGTCAACCAACAAAGATCACTCCAAGAGTAAGGCGTGTAATAGTTGGCGAGGTCACAAAGGACCCCAGGGTGACTTCTAAGCAACTGAAGGCCTCTCTCACATTAGCCAATGTTCATGAGTCCACCATCAGGAGAACACTGAACAACAATGGTGTGCATGGCAGGGTTGCAAGGAGAAAGCCACTGCTCTCCAAAAAGAACATTGCTGCTCGTCTGCAGTTTGCTAAAGATCACATGGACAAGCCAGAAGGCTATTGGAAAAATGTTTTGTGGACGGATGAGATCAAAATAGAACTTTTTGGTTTAAATGAGAAGCGTTATGTTTGGAGAAAGGAAAACATTGGATTCCAGCATAAGAACCTTATCCCATCTGTGAAATACGGTGGTGGTAGTATCATGGTTTGGGCCTGTTTTGCTGCATCTGGGCCAGGATGGCTTGCCATCATTAATGGAACAATGAGTTCTGAATTATACCGGCAAATTCTAACAGAAAATGTCAGGACATCTGTCCATGAACTGAATCTCAAGAAAAGGTGGGTCATGCAGCAAGACAACGACCCTAAGCACACAAGTCGTTCTACCAAAGAATGGTTAAAGAAGAATAAAGTTAATGTTTTGGAATGGCCAAGTCAAAGTCCTGACCTTAATCCAATTGAAATGTTGTGGAAGGACCTGAAGCGAGCAGTTCATGTGAGGAAACCCACCAACATCCCAGAGTTGAAGCTGTTCTGTATGGAGGAATGGGCTAAAATTCCTCCAAGCCGGTGTGCAGGACTGATCAACAGTTACCAGAAACATTTAGTTGCAGTCATTGCTGCACAAGGGGGTCACATCAGATACTGAAAGCAAAGGTTCATACACTTTTGCCACTCAGTAATATTGGATCATTTTCCTCAATAATTGACCAAGTATAATATTTTTGTCTCATTTGTTTAACTGGGTTCTCTTTATCTACTTTTAGGACTTGTGTGAAAATCTGATGTTGTTTTAGGTCATATTTATGCAGAAATATAGAAAATTCTAAAGGGTTCACAAACTTTCAAGCACCACTGTATTTCATCAGTTCATCTGCTGATTACAATGATAATTCCAGATAAATCCTAAAAACATTCAGCTGCTCATCCTTGATATATCATATTAACAAGAATCTCAGACAGACACTGACAACCCGAAACCATAAAGATAAATAATTTTGACAAGAACCACACATTTATATGTATATGTATTTTTTTTACACAAGTATTTTTCACACTGGGCGGCACGGTGGTGTAGTGGTTAGCGCTGTCGCCTCACAGCAAGAAGGTCCGGGTTCGAGCCCCGTGGCCGGCGAGGGCCTTTCTGTGTGGAGTTTGCATGTTCTCCCCGTGTCCGCGTGGGTTTCCTCCGGGTGCTCCGGTTTCCCCCACAGTCCAAAGACATGCAGGTTAGGTTAACTGGTGACTCTAAATTGACCGTAGGTGTGAATGTGAGTGTGAATGGTTGTCTGTGTCTATGTGTCAGCCCTGCGATGACCTGGCGACTTGTCCAGGGTGTACCCCGCCTTTCGCCCGTAGTCAGCTGGGATAGGCTCCAGCTTGCCTGCGACCCTGTAGAACAGGATAAAGCGGCTACAGATAATGAGATGAGAGATGAGATTTTTCACACTTTCAGAGGAAAGGATTATGAGTAGTACTGGTCATAGACGTATACAAAGAAGGCAACATGCACAAACATGCGCTGTGTGAATCTGTGGTGTTCTGCACCAAGCAAATTCTGAGGAGTGAAATACATCCAATAGTGTCGGAGTTGGGTCATGAACCATGCTTTTCCCCTAAACCCAGATGTACTTTTGCAGTTATTTCCGTTTCCACCAACCTGCAATGTTTTATTAATGAGCTCAATTGGCCAAATTCCAGTCTTTTATACCTTATTAAGTTTTCTTTCCTTTTAATGAATACAGTAAATAGAGCAATTGATTTCTGTTGCCAAAGGCCACGTACAGCTCAGAGCATTCAGACTGAACACCAATATTTTCCTAATGAAAGGCCATTTAAATGGGGGAAGGTTGCAGTATTGTATTAAAAAAAGGAATTCACTTCTGGAAGTGATTAATTTCGTTTCTAGCAGAGTTCATGAAATACAAGCCTCAGAAACATAAACTGACAGAATAGTCAGTAACAATAGTCTCGAAACAAAACAACTAAGGAGGAGCAATTTGGTAGCAGCCGTGCAGAGTTTATGCTTTCTTCATCTCATGCTCTTCATTTCTAACATCCTGCTCAAACCTCTATTGCACTGCCTCATATACATTCTCCTTAATACTGTGAAACATGAGACTTTTTGTTTTTGTCTGTACATTTGGTTTGCTACACGTGACACTGCCCTCTACTGTACACTGTCATGTAACATGCAAGTACTGATGACAGACACCTAATGTATAAACAGTGATGGTGCTTTTTAAAATACTGGAAGCACAGGTGTCTGTTACTGAAGTACATACACTATCTGTGTGTTCTGCTTTAAATGTTGGTTTGGCCTCCTGTTTTATTTTCAGTCTCTCCTCATTGAAAACGCATCAAAATCAGGTTGACAAAATTAGCAGAGCCTGTTATGTCACATTTAAAAGCAGCTAAGCTGTTGTCTAAGCTGCGTTTCACTGACGAAGGTAGACAGTTAGCTAGCTAGACCTATAAATAAATAAAAACATGAAGAAAATATCTACAGGCTTCAAAGGGGATTTTCAAACAGATTGTGCTTTCTACTGAAAAGAGTTTAGATAAAGTGAATGAACAGCACAATATTACACTGAGATTTGTTTTGACAATTTGATTCACTAAAATACTGACTTTCACCAAGCGTGATGAATAAAACGGACACATTTCTACACTGCATTTTAATGAAATTTTAGAGGAGGCCAGACTTCCCATGTCGTGTTAAAACAACTGTCTGTACTTATAAAAAGGTCTGTACATGATGCACATTGCTCGCACATACAAAGGCACAGAAGTGTAAATCAATTCTAAGAAATGATGATTAAGCACATGGTTTAATTTAAAGTTTACTAAACCCACAAACGTATATCAGTAATAGATGCATGTAAAGAATAAGACTTGTATTTCACATTTCAGGCAGTATAAACCCAAGATATTTCATGCTTTGTCTGGTCAACTTCATTTCATTTGTTAATGTCCATCCATTCCTGTGCTTCAGGCCTGCAACACATTCCAAAATAAGTAAATAAAATAAAATAAAAGGGGGACCGGGATAATTTAAGGCAAGTAATGAGGTAAAAGAATTAAATAATCATGTCAACAGGTGACTGCAATCATGATTCGGTAGAAAAGCAGTAACCGGGAAAGGATTTGAGGAGCAAAGATGGGCTGAGGATCTCCAGTTTGTCAACAAATGCGTGAGAAAATTCTTGAAATGTTTAAAAACAATGTTCCTCAAAGAAAGATATGAAGGGATTTGGATATTTCACCCTCTACGATGCATATCATTAAACAATTCAAGGAATCTGGAGGAGTTTTGGTGCATAAAGGGTAAAGGTACAAGGCTAAGCTGAACACCTGTGATCTCCAATCCCTCAGATGGCACTGCATCAAGAACCATCATTCATCTATAGCTGATACAATCAGGTGGGCTCAGGACTACAATACGGAGTTACATCCACAAATACCAGTTAACATTTTACTGTGCAGAAAGGAAGCCTTATGTTAACTGTGTCCAGAAGTGCCGTCGACTTTTCTGGGCTCTGAGGCATCTGGGATGGACCATCACACAGTGGAAATGTGTATTGTGGTCAGACAAGTCAGTATTCTAGGGCTTTTTTCTAAGAAATGGACGCTGTGTGCTCTGGATCAAAGACAACAAGGACCATCCAGACGGTCACCAGTAACAAGTCCAAAAGCCAGGGTCTGTAATGGTATGGGGTTCTACCAGTACCCTTGGCAAAGGTACCTTACACTTCTGTGATGGCAGCATTACTGCAGAAAAGTACATTGAGATTTTGGAGCAACATCTGCTGCTTTCAAGATGACATCTTTTCCAGGGAAATTTCAACAAGATAATGCAAAACTACATTCTGGACACATTACAAAGGCATGGCTGTGGAAGAAGAGGGTGCCCGTCCCCTCTGTCCCCAATAGAGAATGTGTGGTGAATTTTGAAACAAAGAATATGACATTGACAACCCTGTACTGTCACACACCTTAAAACCTGTTTGCATGACGATTGGGACAAAACACCTGAAACACTTCGTCATTTGGTGTCTTCAGTCCCTAAACATATTTCAGTGTTCTGACAGTAAATGCTTTACTGTCCCAACTTTTACGGAAATGTTTTGCAGGAATCAAAATTGAAAATATAAAAGGTGTTGATTTTGAAAAAGCAATAAAATTCATGAGGTAAAACATCAAATAATGTGCTGTTGTGTTTTTCTGAGGGCAATACAGGTCAAAGTTTCTTTACAAATAATTATTTTCAGTTTAATTTCAACACACCATCCCAACTTTTTCTGATTTGGGGTTGTATATTTTAAATATCACTTGCTGCTTTTTTTTTTTTTTAGGAGCTGCATCTTGAAAACAATTTAATTGAGGAAATACCTGAGGGAGCTTTTAACCAAAGCAAAAACCTCAACATCGTTGTATTAAGACACAATAAAATAGATGAGTCACGGATTGCACCACTTGCCTGGATCAATCATGGGTATGTATATGTTTTGAAAATAACAACACATAATATTATATACTAAAATTAAATTCAGCAATTTTTTTTCTGTAGAATATAGAAATATTCCTTGACATTTTGTATCCATTAGTATCTTTTCAAAAATGCTTAGCACATTGCTTTTCTTATGCACAATATCTTTAAAGGAATCTGGAATCAATAGATCTCTCACACAACAAACTCCATTTGGTCCCATCATTCCTGCCAAAGTCCTTGGTTCACCTGGTGTTGGTTGGCAATCAGATCGAACGTATTCCAGGATATGTGTTTGCGCACATGGAGCCTGGCCTTGAATATCTGTATCTCTCCTATAATAAGCTGGATGGAGAAGGGGTGGAACCAGAGTCTTTCTTTGGCACATTTAACACTATGACTGAGCTATGTCTAGACCACAATCAGCTGACCAGCATTCCCATCGGTATCAATGAGATGGCATCGTTACATTTCCTCAGGCTTAACAACAACAACATAAGGTAGTTATGCAAATCACAAAGAGTTGATAATGTATTGCTACAACAAACAAACACTCAGCTGGTATTGAGCTAATGTATTTTCCAGACAAAAAGTCACTCCAGATTAAGAAACCCATTCCTCTATAGTCTGCTTAGAGTCAAATTTTAATTGCACATAACGGTTTCACTACCTCTTGTAAATCATACTTCAGAGAAAAACAAGTCATTATATGGTGCTTTTTATATATAGTGTGTAATGCTGAAAGCAAGAAACTCACCATCTCATCTCATTATCTCTAGCCGCTTTATCCTTCTACAGGGTCGCAGGCAAGCTGGAGCCTATCCCAGCTGACTATGGGCGAAAGGCGGGGTACACCCTGGACAAGTCGCCAGGTCATCACAGGGCTGACACATAGACACAGACAACCATTCACACTCACATTCACACCTACGGTCAATTTAGAGTCACCAGTTAACCTAACCTGCGTGTCTTTGGACTGTGGGGGAAACCGGAGCACCCGGAGGAAACCCATGCGGACACGGGGAGAACATGCAAACTCCACACAGAAAGGCCCTCGCCGGACCCGGGGTTCGAACCCGGAACTTCTTGCTGTGAGGCGACAGCGCTAACCACTACACCACCGTGCCGCCCCGAAACTCACTATATTAGTACTAAAATAACTAGTATTCCTATTCACAAGCATCCCGTAATTGCTAGAAGAGAAGAATCACTGTAAATCTAATGGTCATATTACAGTTAGGCTAATACAAACTAACAATCATACAGTTGTGGTCAGAAGTTTACATACAGTGACATGAAGGTCATCTTGGACATGATTGTCATGGCAATATTTGGGCTTTCAGTAATTTCTTTGAACTGTTCTTTTTCTGTGGCAGAATGTACAGCATACATCTTTAATAATAATAATTAAAAAAAAAAAAAAACACTAGAATTTGGTGCGCAAGTTTTAATTAGGGCCCAAGCACCGTTCGGTGTGAAGATCCTATTGTTTTTCAAAGGGATTTTTGATATGTTGTACTATGTTGAAATGGCAATATCATGAATTTTAATACTCGCCACGGGCGGCACGGTGGTGCAGTGGTTAGCGCTGTCGCCTCACAGCAAGAAGTTCCGGGTTCGAGCCCCGTGGCCGGCGAGGGCCTTTCTGTGTGGAGTTTGCATGTTCTCCCCGTGTCCGCATGGGTTTCCTCCGGGTGCTCCGGTTTCCCCCACAGTCCAAAGACATGCAGGTTAGGTTAACTGGTGACTCTAAATTGACCGTAGGTGTGAATGTGAGTGTGAATGGTTGTCTATGTGTCAGCCCTGTGATGACCTGGCGACTTGTCCAGGGTGTACTCCGCCTTTCGCCTGTAGTCAGCTGGGATAGGCTCCAGCTTGCCTGCGACCCTGTAGAACAGGATAAAGCGGCTAGAGATAATGAGATGAGATGAGAATACTCGCCACATAAAGAGGAAATGTGTCATGAAGTCATAATACATTTAATGATTTGGCTGAAACCTTTCAGGTTATTAGAGAATGTGATTATTATGACATCTGGACGCCCCATATGCCTGTCTGGTATAGCGCCACCAACTGGCCAAGGAAAGAATAGGGTTTTGAATATGTGTGTTTTGACACACGAATTTTAACATGCTCCTCCTAGACGGTTCATGAGATTCATGTGAAATTTGTTATACGTAATGCTAAGATGTCGCTGATATTAAATTGCGAAGGGATTTTTGAGATCTTGTAATATGTTGAAATGGCCTTATGATTTTAATATCTTGCCACATAAACAGATAACGTGTCAGAAAGCCACAGTGCATTGACTGTATGGTCGGACATTTCTTACTTCAATAGATATTATGATTATTATGATAACCTGACACCCAGTGGGCCTGCCTGTTATAGCGCCACCACCTGGCCAAGCAGGAAATGTGCCAGAAATTGGCAATGCCTTAACTGATTGATCTGACACTTTACAAAATATTGTGTATTATGCTTGTGATGACATTCACATGTGTACTTCGGATGCCTAGCACAGCGCCACCATCTGGCCAAGCAGGAAATGGGCAAAAAATGTTCAATTCATTGATGGATTGATCTGAAACTTTACAAAATATAGGATATCGTGATTCTGATGATATTGACACGTCTAATTCACATGCCTAGCACAGTATCACCATCTGGCCAAGCAGGAAATGTGCCAAAAATTTTCAGTGCTTTGATGGATTGATCTATGACATGCCTGACATAGCACCACCAACACACTTACACTCATATACATGTAGCACACACACATATGCACACACACACACACAGTTGCAATCATATACACACACATGAATACTCACAAGAATGGGTAACATATACAATTCTGTGCACACTTATACACACACAGTCATATGCATATTTATGCATACACACATACACTCTCACAAGTATGCACTTACATGCACACGCAACATCTACCGTATGAGCGCACTCTCTTTCTCACACACACACACACACACACACACACACACACACACACACACACACACACACACACACACAATAATAGTGACCTGCCATCATTGTGCATTTTGTTGCAGACATATGAAAACTCTGCATGTATATACACACACACACACACACACACACACTGCAGACACAGGAAAGCTAAGATGACTTAAGATTACAGCGTGAGATAGAGATAAGGAGGAGACACATGTATAATTTTGTACACACACATATATATGTACATTTTCACACCACAGAAACACATACACACACACTTGCAGTCTTTGTCTGTCTATCTCTCATCCGTCAAGCAGTCATGGCATTTGGAACATGCACATCACCTTTGAACATTTGATGAATATATGATATGTGACTGTTTTGTTGGGTGGCGGAATGTCCTGGGTTGCAGAACCACACGTGTGAGGGCCCCTCAAGGCCGCTAGCGGTTTTAATTTTCTTTGGGTTTTCTGAAATCAACACAGGGTCAAAATTATACATACACGGTCAAAAATATACATACAGCACACCTAATATTTGGGTAAAATGTCTCTTCGCAAGATTTACCTTGACCAAACATTTTTGTTTACCATGAACAAGCTTCTGGCAGAATTCTAGTTGGATATTTCATGACTCTTCGAGGTAGAATTCAATTAATTTTTTTTTTCTTGGCATGGACTCGACTTATAAGCATGGTCCATATATTTTCAATAGGGTCGAAGTCGGGACTTGTTTTAATCTTAATGTTAGCCTGCTTTATCTCCCACAACCAGCTCTGATGTGTGTTTGGGTTCATTGCCCTGTTGTAACTCCCAAGTCGTGTTCAAGTTTCTGATGGTTTATGCTGAAGAATTCTGAGATGGTCCTCCTTCTTCATTATTCCATCCACTCTGTACAATGAACCAGTTCCACTGGCAGCAAAACAGCCCCAGAGCATGATGATCCTACAACCACCACCAGCTGGTACAGTGTCCCTCTGTACATAGTGGTCACTGTGGCCAAACAACTGAATCTTTGTCTCATCTGATCATACAGCTATCCTCCAGAAGGCTTTTTCTTTGTCCGTGTGGTCAGCTTCAAACTTTAATTAAGCTTGCAGCTGTCAATTTTGGAGCAGGGGGTTATTTCTTGGATAGCAGCATCTTAGTCCATGGTGATCTGAAATGTAGACAGTGATCCATCAGCTTCCAGTTCATGGCAGGGCTGTGCCATGGTGGTTCCCAGGTTGTTCTTGACCATCCAAACCAATTTCCTTTCAGCTGAGGGTGACAGTTTGGGTTTTCTTGAAGCAAAGTGGCTTGGCAAAGTGACTACACCTCATAATAACTTGGATACAATTGGTTGAACTGATCTTGGAATTTGCAGTTGTTTAGAAATGGCTCCAAGAGACATTCTGGAGTTGTGTTCATCTGCGATCCTCTTTCTCAGATCTGCACTGAGCTCCTTGGACTTTCCCATTTTACTGTGTGTTGGTCAATCCAATGAGTGCTGTAAACAAACCCTTTTTATGAAGGCACAGAGAAGCTACCGGCTGTAGTCAATCATGATCACTAACAAGAAGTTAAGAGACCTCGGCCTTGGCAAGATAAGAGACATTTTGGAAGTTTCAGCACCTCTGAATTAATAATCTAAGTGAGCATATGTAAATTTTTGACCCTGTATGTATAATTTTGAGCCTGCGTTGATTTCAGAAAACCCAAAGAAAATTTAAACTTGTGTACCAAATTCTAGTGTTTTTTTAATTAAAGATGTATGCTGTGCAATCATTCTGCCACATAAAAAGAACAGTTCAAAGAAATTACTGAAAGCCCAAATATTGCCATGACATTCATATCCAAGATGACATTGGTGTCACTGTATGTAAACGTCTGACCACAACTGTAAATTAAATTGTCATTTTTAATACTTGATTGCAAATCTTTTGCAGTCAAAGACTACCTGTAGTCTGGAACCCACAGACATCACGAGATGCTGGGTTTCTTCCCTGGTGATGCTATGCTATACCTTTACTGCAGCTGTCTTCAGTTCCTGTATATTATTTCAATAATATTGGCTGGCTTTTTTTGTGGTATATTAGATATATTCCATTCAGCTAGCATGATACTGAATGAGTCAAAGACAAGTTCAATATCATGCTAACTTAATGGAATATATCTGATATACCACAAAAAAAGCCATTATTATTGCTCATACATACATGCATACAGTACATACTCCTTTCAGGTGTTCAATATGTCTTTCACTTTCAGAATTCTCTCAAATTCTTCCATATTTAACGACGCAAACCTGGCGGACATGTTTGTTTACAAATTGTCACAGTTGCTTGCTAGCGTGGAAGTTTTACATCTCTGACATGTGACGTCTTGTTGTCTTGACAACCATGCAATATCAAACCATATTCGGCGCTTATTCTCCATTGGGGAGAATGGCGTAATACATATAGGATAAACTATATGATAATACATTATTACGTGCTATCAAACCAAATGAATGAAACCCGCTGGAAGGGAACAGAACGTTTTTATTCCATCAAAAAAAAAAAACAAGTGTCCTGTATGTATAATAATGGGGGTTATTGCCTTCAGTTTTGCAATCAGCTACTGAAATACATGCTCATATGGAATCAGGTCAGGTGACTGACTTGGTCATTGCAGAACATTTCACTTCTTTGCCTTAAAAAAGGTTGGGTTTTGAAGGATTTACCTGAACCGATAATATAGCCCTATACACTTCAGATTTCATCCTTTTGCTGGCAGTCACATCACCAATAAATACAAAGGAACCAGTTCCATTGGCAGCAATACATGCCCATAAGATGAGATGGAATACTTCATATAATGAGCATTTTGTTCTCTTCTCCATATACCGCTCTCCCCTTCATTCTGGTACAAGTTGATCTTTGACTCATCTGTCCTTAGGACGTTGTTCCAGAAATATATGGGCTTTTTTAAAGATCGATCTATTAAGCTATCTATTAGCTCTCGTCGAGTTTTCCTGATTTTTAAGCATACTAATGGCTTGTGGTAAACCCTCTGTATTTACTTTGGTATTGACGTCTTTTCATTGTTGACTTTGACACTGATATACCTACCTCCTGGAAGGTGTTCTTGATCTGGCCAACTGTTGTGAAGAGGCTTTTCTTCACAAGAGAAAGAATTCCTCTGCCATCTACCACAGTTCCTTCCCATGGTCTGCTGAGCTTTTACGTGTTCCTGAGCTCAGCAATTCTTTGTTTATAAGAATGTATCCAATAGTTGAATTGGCCAAATCTAATGTTTTTGCTATCTCTCTGATGAGTTTGTTTTAATTTTTCAGCCTAATGATGGGTTCCTTCACTGGCAAGGAACTGTGCTGCAATTCCTACACTGTTCACCTGATTTGCATGGAAATAGCCTCACATTAAAGCGGAAAGTCTGCATTTTCATTATTTAATTTTAGCTCCAATATACTGTAATTAGATGGTTAAAATAACAATAACTTTGTCAATACCCAAATATTTATGGCCTGATCATATATTTGTCACGTTACTGATGAGAAAATTGTCTTATAATCTGGAAAATTAAAATTGTACTAAATGCCGGGAATGCTCCAAACAAGCTTGCAAAATCATTTTAAATGTATATACTGAGAGACTACAAATTAAAGGAAAAGCCAACATTGTGTCTTAGCAAAATGCTGGCTTCAGAACAGCTTCAGGGCTCCTTGGCAGAGATTTGACAAATCTTTGGAATTGTACTGGAGGGATGGACACTGCTATTTCAGAAGATATTCCCTCGGTTGGTGTTTTGATGATGGTGGTGGTGACCGCTGTCTAACACAGCACGTCAAGCCCACAGCATATAATTAAAATCAATTTTCACCCTCAACAACTATTCAGTCAGCCCTTGTGCCCTGGGGATGGGGGCTGCATCCCCCTATTTATCTGCAATGGCCTATTTATCTTGTGTTGGTACAATAAATGTACGAACAGCTAAATGTGAAAGCAAGCTGGCAGAGCGTGTTTTGCAAATCCAAGCGCTTCATCACGACACTTGCTGTCTGCAAGAAACTTGCATATCAGGAAATGGTGAGACTGAATACAAAGACACTCCTCTTAAGGGTTGGAAGGTTATCTACAGTGGCCTAAAGAGGAAAGTCCACGCCGGTATAGCCACTGTATTGGCCCCACATGTCGTTTTACTGGATACGGAATACATCATTGAGGGCAGATTAATACTCGCAAGAGTAGTGGCCCGAAGCATCAAACTGACTATCCTCTCTTCATATGGGCCAAATGAAGAATATGCAGCTAACTCTAAGGAAGCTTATTATAATACGTTGTCTAGAGCTTTGAGGAAAACAAAGAAATCGCATCCATCTTCGAAGATTGTTGTCTGTGGAGATTTTAATGCCACAATAGGCAAGGACTGCCAGTAGACCAGCTAGAAATGTTTAGGTCCACGCAACGATGATGAACCAACCAGTTTTAATGGTACGGTACTAAACTCATCGAAACAGTAGAGAATAACAGCCTATTTATCTTGAACACCATGTTCGCCACAAAAACATCTTTGCATAGATGGTCCTTTAAAATCAACACGGGGTACCAAAGTTGACTAGACTATATCTTGGGAGAATGGTATGTGAAACGCTCTGCTAAAAACTACAGGATCTATCCAAATGCCAGTGTTCCATTCGATTCTGACCACCGAGTAGTGGTGTTAGATGCGATGTTCCTATCAAAGAGTAGACGCCGTAAAATTTTTCAAGATAAACCCCCCCAAAAATAAAGCAGCCAGCCAAATTAGATGTGGCATGCGTAGCTTAAGAGATTATGAAGCGGTAAGGTGTAAATACAGTAAACGACTTAACGAACTCCTGGCAGAACCTCCTTCTGAGCAAATTTAAATTATTGAGGGTCTTATCACTGACGCTATTTGTACGGCCTCAACTGAGACCATTCCTCCTTTACAGAGAGACCACGACGTGAAACCCTGGATTAATGAAGAATTCTTAGCTCTTGCTGAAAAGAGGTGAAAGGCAAGGGATCCCACAACTAGGAAAGCGCTAACCCAACAAATAAAGAAATTACGGCTTAAACTTAAAAGTGCCTACTTTAAAGACAAGGCTGATAAGATCAACGTCGCTAGTGAGCAAAGAAATACCGAAGAAGAGTTTCAACTAGCTAAGAACTACACTACACTCTCAAAGCTAAACAGACAATTCATCAAACCTGAAAAACTAGAATACTTTGCCCATCACTTAAGTGAAAGGGAATTCAATAGACAGCCAGAACTATCTAATCCTAGGAATTTCCCACACATTAACTCTCCTGGAGACACTGAACCAATTGATGAGTCCCCCCTGATATATTCGAGATAGAAGACTGTATGTCAAAGTTCAAGAACGTCAAATGTCCAGGAACTGATGGAGTCTCAGGTGAACAGTTGAAGTACTCTGGCTCCAAGAGGCTTCTCTTCTATCTGGTTTTACTGATGGGGTTAATCTGGGAACTCAAGCCTATTCCTAGCATGTGGCTTCTATCCTCTATAACGCGTCTCTACAAAAAGGGCCTGAGAAGTTTGGCTGAGAACTAGCGTGGGTTGTCAATCATTGCCACACTCTCTAAACTGATCAATGATCAATGCTGAAAGAATACAAATACCGTTCCACTTGTGATGCCATTTTTATTATTAGACACATACTAGAGAAAGAGCAACACCTGCTGTTTGTGTGTTTCACTGATTTAAAAAGAGCATATGATTGGATCCCACAGGAGGCACTCTTTCGAGTTCTGGAGCTACGCCTTCGGAGCCCAACACTCATCTCATCTCATCTCATTATCTCTAGCCGCTTTATCCTTCTACAGGGTCGCAGGCAAGCTGGAGCCTATCCCAGCTGACTACGGGCGAAAGGCAGGGTACACCCTGGACAAGTCGCCAGGTCATCACAGGGCTGACACATAGACACAGACAACCATTCACACTCACATTCACACCTACGGTCAATTTAGAGTCACCAGTTAACCTAACCTGCATGTCTTTGGACTGTGGGGGAAACCGGAGCACCCGGAGGAAACCCACGCAGACACGGGGAGAACATGCAAACTCTGCACAGAAAGGCCCTCGCCGGCCCCAGGGCTCGAACCCGGGACCTTCTTGCTGTGAGGCGACAGCGCTAACCACTACACCACCGTGCCGCCCCCAACACTCATCTCCATACTTAAAGCTTTATATAATGACACTAAAGCCTGTATAAAGAATTTAGGACATTATCTCAATACATATGTAGGATGCCGCCAAAGAGTTCTTGAAAGTCCTACTATCTTTAACATCTATTTGGACTTTGTGATGCGTTGCACCAAACATGAAATATCTTGAGTTTTTCCTGATACTGGAAAACAAATAGAATTTGCTATACCAAATGAAGTATTACCTCGTTGCACACGTGGCAATATCTCTGCAACAAATCAGCGACTGGCGATTTTTTTTTTTTGTGTGCGTTTTTTTTCCGCAGAATATCAAGCATGTTTGATACCTGCGATGCAGGAGGTTCTGCCAGGAGTTCGTTAAGTCGTTTACTGTATTTACTCCTTACTGCTTCATAATCTCTTAAGCTACGCATGTCACATCTAATCAATGTGAATCTAATAACAAGATCAATGTGGTCTGGAACAACTTCTTAAGGAAAATGATCTCTGGAGGATTTGTATGGAGGAATGCACCACCATCAAGACAACGGAGAAATGGAGCTGATCCAGAAATTCCAGTGGATGGAAAACCTGAGTGGGCATACAAGATATCCAAGATCGCAGAACTTGTGATCTCTCGGTCGAGACGCAGACATGCTAACCACTAGGCCAGCTAGCAGTTCTTCTTCCAACACCCGCATTAAAGCCTGGCGCACATAGGCGATTTTCCGTCACTCGGTCATGCAACTTTTTGACGCAAGCGAAAAATTGCTTCATGTGCAGATATTTGCAATGGCGATTTTTTGTTGCTTGTGACAGATCGCACGTATCAAACATGCTTGATATTCTGCGACAAAAAAAACACAGACACACACAAAAAAAATCGCCAGTCGCTGACTTGTTGCAGAGATATTGCCACGTGTGCGTGTTTTTGCGATAACGAAGCGATCACCTCCAAAGGCTAAGCCAATCCCCGCCCGCGAAGTAGTCACGTGATTTCCACGTGACATGCATCCCCCTCCCCAAATCGCCCACTGGTCGCAGATAACGCGCACATGCAGCTACCTGAGAGAGGAAACTTGCATCCAAAAATCGCAATACGCTTGTGACAAGAAGTCACCCGTGTGCACCGGGCTTAAACATTAACAAACCTCTTCTTCTCTATAGTTGTAAACTGCTGCGCATGACTTTCGTGTTCTTGTTTTTATCTTACTGGGGGAATGTCTTACTTTCAGACCACGCTCTTTGCTGCTCCTAGTAGGTGAAGTGGGCATTCATTAAAGACATAGCATACATGCGTTCAGAGATGTGTGTGTGTGTTCAGCAGAAAAATAAATATATGTTGGTGACACCAACGAACACATCTACGCCGTGTTGTGCGAAGCCGCGTCCGTGGAAGTATATTTGCACCTTAAAGGATAAATGTGATCAGTCAGAAGAGCTTTTTATTGATTTGCAGTAGGCCTTCCCTCAAAAGGGATCTGCAAACCCAAACCTTGTCAGCAGATCACTGCCTTTTTTTTTTTGTATTTTGTCATCAGGCTCCACAATGCTACATCCAGCCACATCAGCAAAATCATTGTTGGGAGTTTCTATGATGTTGACTCACACACTGTAATGATGAAGGTCTGCTAAAATGCAGCTGAGCTCTTAGTGAAATGAATCGCATATGATGTGCTGAAGTTGCAAGTGGACATGTACCATAAAAGAGAAACACATGACCTGTATTCCTGTTGTTACATCCCACCCCCTTACCACCCACTGGACAATGTAACAATCATGGGCAGAACAAATATAGACAGATGGAATGCAATAAATTATTTGTTTGCTGGTACAAAAAAGCCAATCAGATAATAAGCAGTAGTGACAGTGAGTATGTTGGCATGTACAAAATAATCTGAGAAAAAAATATTCGGGAAAAAAAACTTTATATAAACACTTATACCTATATGAGACTACTGCGTGCTTCTAACTTTTTTAATTTTCTAACCAACAGGCACATTGGAGAGGACAACATCTGCGACCCTTTGAATGATGAGGATTCACGCCTAGTAGCCTTACGACTTGAGAATAATTTGCTTGACCCCCGGAAAATTCCTCCAACTGCCTTCTCATGTGTTAGGTCTTATTCGAGTGTTGTTTTGAGGCCTCAAAGATTCAAATAATATTTTAATGAAGTCTTAAGCATGTTAATCTTAATACAATGCCTTATGCCCAAACAAAGCTGAGAGAGGCAATGAAATGTAAATTTCTCCAAACTCTCCTTCCTGTTCCTAGTGTTGTGCATGAAGGTCACTGTTTAATACTGTATGTTGATCGTTTTATAAGACCAGGGCCTTTATTCATTAGCTATGAGAAATAAGGCATGGTTTCTTGCTGGTATGTGGAGCATGTCAGCAGATGCCTGTGGTTATGGGGACGTATTTAGACTTTTAGCCTTTCAATGAATGCTAAATGGAAACATTTTACTTTCCGATTATTCAGTCAGAGAAAATGGCAGTTCTGAAGATCCAAACCTATGTAAGGATATTATTCTGTTCACACTAGTATTTCATTAGTTCAACATTTCTCATACATTTCCAGAAAACAAAGAAAAATGTATAGTTTTACCATCAACATGCCATGGATGTGTTGTACAAGTTCATTTGTATAGCTACACTATCATGAAGAACGAACTGAAAGATGATTACTACTGAGCAAAAAAAAGATATACTAGTATCCTAATATATTTTCACAGTATTCATAAGAGCTCTGAGGCATAGCATAAGTACATTCTTTCAGTTTCTGTGCATATAAACCACTCTCTCCCCTTCAAGTTCACATTTACCCCTTTGTCTGGATGTATTTAATAATGTATTTAATAAAATAAAGCCTGATTTTAACTGCTACATCACATGCATTCATGTTTTCAGGATGACTGTGCATCCAGATGTTTGGCTCTATATGGGAAACATTAGATGTGATGTATTTTTTTTTCCTAATCAACAACTGTAACTATGGAAAAGGATTGGAATTTGGACACATTTCAAATGATTCATGTGTGTTCCCCCATTTATTTATTTTACATTTGCTAGAACATAAGAGTAATACAGCTACACTGGAAATTAAATCATTTACATTTTTTAAAAACTGCTCATCATTTTAGATGTAAAATAACACTATCAGATAAAAATGTGTCTGAAGAAATTTCCTAATTTTTTTTCTGGAAATGTTAACCATGCATACAATATTCATGTATAACTGATGCTCAAAAGAATGATGAAAACTGGTTAAGACTTGTGGTAAACCTGTGGCATTTTTACAGCATTCTCATAGGCAAAACCAAGAACAAGCTCATAACTCACAGAATATGCTTAGTTTAAAAAAAATAAAAATCAACAAATGAGTGATATCTCTAACTGGCAAGTCAACTGACATAACACAGGCTATGTATGAGACGGCCTAAGAGTGATGACCCCTGCTAAGATGGCAAATGAAATATCTAATCAATATAATACAAGTTACACATCAATACAAGGTGTATATTAAATGGTCAGCAAAAAGGCTAGAACATGAAAGATGTACAGGGATTTTCTGTTAGGTTTAATATATGTTTAAACTATAAAATATCAAACAGCAAGAAGTTAATTGCAGAAAGATAGTTCACAAGGAGCAGTTGGAATATCTGAAGAGAGACTTTCACAACACACATGCTAAGAAATGTTTCAAAGTTCCAAAAAACCCAATTTCATGGGCATTTTTTTTTAAATTCAATGGTCTACAACAACAGTCAAACAAAAGACTGTGTGGATGACCACCAAAATCTGGAATGAGCTTTTTGGAGACTTCAAAGGAGAGTTCAAACAGGATACAGTCCAAGCATACAGCTGAACAGTTCAGGGTTAACCGTCTTGTTCTAGAGCCCAACAGTGGTTCTCTGGTTATTCTGTAATTTGATTACAAGTTCAGAAGCTTTGAGTCACAACTTCCCATAGCTATATTATTCAAATCATGTGTGTGATGAGTTGTGGTGATGCTGGCAACACAAGTCACCCTTTTCCATTGGTATTTGGTAAAACTGAAAGGTCCTCAAAAGAATCCGGTAAAAGCATTTCAACAGCAAAAAGGTTCCTGTGCAGAACCTGATGAACCCATCTAGAGAAGTTAAGCAGACTAAACTGCAAGACAAGGGAAACAAAACTCTCGCTTTCAGAAGGGGCTTTGACATTTAAGTGCAAGCTTGAATTGTTTGCAAGACACATGGATCGTGGTTAACTTGATGAGTTTCCCATGTTGAAACAGTACAAAGAAAGGACATGAAGATATAAAAAGATGATGAAGAAAGGGATGCTAATTATAAAACAATCATCTCCATGACCATTTCAGGGATTTAATCAGAAAAAGATCCTATGCCACCTCATAGGACAAGGGATCGAACATTCAAGGTCTGTATCTTCTCTTTTTGTTTCCACACATGCATTGGCACTATTGTCAGGAATATGGTGACACATGACTCATCTGACCAGATCACTTTTTCCATATCTCTGTAGACCAAAGTCTATGTTTTTTTTATTGCACCACTGAACTCTCAAATCTTTGTAATTATAGGTTGATGGCAACTCTACCATAATATCCCTCTCCATGTAGTTGCTGATGAAAATGTTCTTTGACAGGCAGTTCACATCTTGTGTCAATATTCTTACCTCAAGAAGTTGTGCTTGTATATGTCATTATATACTGTACCAATGCACAAGCATCATGCTCATTAAATGTGTGCTTTTGACCCCAATTTCCAACCCTGTTTACTGTCTTTCCCAAAGATGTAAATGCAGAGGTCACTTTAGCCAAAGTTCTTAGTGAAACACACTAAGTCGAGCTGTCTGTAACTGATGCTCCTGCCACCAGTATCTCAATAAATAAACCTTATTTTAAACACACTTAGATCTTTTCCTCTCTCCATATTGATAGAAAATTTTATATTGTGGCATTTTAAACATGCAATAGAACCTGGTAGGATAGTAGCTTTCAAGCTTTCCTTTAATTTTTCATCTGGCTGTAGTTTGCTCTGTACATAACCCTGACCAAGGATAAAGTAGTTACTGAGCATGAATGAATGAAATATGTTAGCTGATAGTTGAATACCGAACTGCTTTCTTCTAAAGGGCCGCATGAGCAGATGTGCACACAAAGTTTGTGTTAAAAATGTAATAAAAATATGTAAAAATTCAGAATGTAGTGGGTAAAAAGTAGAGCTTTTTTTATGCCTCCGCCACTGTAAGGTACAGGAGGCATTATGTTTTCGGGTTGTCCGTCCGTGTGTCCATCCTGAAACCTTGTGAATGCGATATCTCAAAGGCTAATGAAAGGAATTTCACCAAGCTTTCACCATTTGTGCACTTTGGGACAAACATGAACGGATTAGATTTTGAGATCAAAAGGTCTAAGGTCAAGGTCAATGTGAGGTCAAATGTCTGTCCGAAAACCTTGTGAACACAATATCTCCAAGGCAGATGAAAGGAATTTCACCAAACATTCACCATTTGTGCATTTGGGGACAAAGATAAACTGATTAGATTTGGAGATCAAAAGGTCTAGGGTCAAGGTCACTGTGAGGTCAAATGTCTGTCCGAAAACCTTGTGAACACAATATCTCCAAGGCAAATCAAAGGAATTTCACCAAACTTTCACCCTTTGTGCATTTGGGGACAAAGATAAACTGATTAGATTTTCAGATCAAAAGGTCTAAGGTCAAGGCCACTGTGAGGTCAAATGTCTGTCCGAAAACCTTGTGAACACAATATCTCCAAGGCTAATACAAGTAATTTCACCAGGTCAAGATTACTGTGAGGTCAAATGTCCATCCCCAAATCACAACTTAATAAGGCATGTAGTCTACCGGGCGGAGGCATCCCCATCGACGCCGTTGGCGTCGAGTTCTATCTAGTTCCTCTTTTTTTTGAGGAATGCACAGATCTGTACACTGGGGAAACAAAACCGCTTCACAAGCTCATGGCTCAACAGAGGAGAGCCAGTCCCTCAGGCCAGGACTGTGCAGTCTATCTTCATCTCAATAACAAAGGACACTCGTTTCAGGACTGCAATGTACACATTTTAGCCAGAGAAGACCAGTGGTTTGAAAGATGAGTAAAAGAAGCCATCTTCATCAACCTGGAATGACCATCGCTGAACAGAGGAGGTGGTCTGAGACACCACTTATCAGCCACCTACAATGCAGACCTTGGCACACTTCCCAGAAAACTGAATACACATCCATACTAAGGCCCTGTCCACACGGCAACGGATTCAGGTGACTCCGATACAATTGCTTATCGTTTAGGCCTGGCGTCCACACGGCACCAGCGTTTTGGGTGCCCAAAACGCAATCTTTTTGAGAACGGGTTCCAGAGTGGAAAGATCTGGCAAAGTTGCCGTTGCGAAGTCGTCTGGATGAGTAGAACGGATTTGTTTACGATGACGTCACAACCACATGACTGTGAGTGCTTCACGCCGGGTAGAAGTGTAACGAACTCGATGCGAGTTGTCAACAAATCCTATAACTTGGTTCATGAAACGCGCTTACAAAATATTTTCACTGTGAATATTTATTGTGTAATGGTGCAAAGTGAGTGAGAGAGAGAGAGAGAGAGAGAGAGAGAGAAAATAGCCCCTAGGGCAGAGTCAATCCCGCCAGCAAAAATAGGGAAAAAAGGAGCGATCTCACCTCTTCAGATGTTGGTTTAAGTCCTACAATACATTCCTCAAAAAGGGCGCAGAACAACAAATTAATCCATCAACGTGTAGCATTCAATTTATTCCGGACCATTAAAGACGCCGCCTTCCGTGTAGAATCATATGTCATCCTCGCTGCCATATTGGATAGGTCAAAGCGGAGAATAAAGATGCCTCATTCATGTGCTGCGTTTAACTGTACTAACAGGTTTACCGTCCAAACGAGATCACATGTCTACAATACATTCCTCAAAAAGGGCGTAGAACAACAAATTAATCCATCAACGTGTAGCATTCAATTTATTCCGGACCATTAAAAGACGCCGCCTTCCGTGTAGAATCATACATCATCCTCGCCGCCATATTGGATAGGTCAAAGCGGAGAATAAAGATGCCTCATTCATGTGCTGCATTTAACTGTACTAACAGGTTTGCCGTCCAAACGAGATCACATGGGATTACCTTTCACAGGAGAGACTGGAAAAATACTTTTCATTGTATTTAGTCATTATAATGTAATTTTACGAACAGATTTTTCTGACTTTGTGGCTAATATGAAGTCTCGCGCATAATAGTTTATGCGCATGCGTCCTTACTTCTTCTATTGTTCTGTTGTCTCCGAAGGGACCGTCTTACAACGCCCCTAGAGGTGTGGCATGTGTATTGCATCGTTTTCAGCAAGCGTTGCGTTGCCATATGGACCTGATATTTTACTGATCGTTGCCCATTTGGACGCGATATATTTTTAAATAACATCTCGTTGCCGTTGTCGTGTGGATGTAGCTGACAACAATAACTCACATGATGGCAGAGACAGCCAACGACCCACAGATCACCCTAATGACCTGTGGGTTGCTAACACCGTTCACACCCGGCCTCCAGGGACCCTAACAACCTACAGGATGACCGAGAGGGTCAACGACCTGTGTGACCTCAACGACTCTCCTTAGGGTTGCTTTTGGTCCACTAGAGGACAGATACCTGAAACTCCCCACTAGTCAGACAGAACTGAAGAAGCCTTTCGGATGAGAGGTGAAACGTCTTCAAGAATTTCAAGCAATTCCAGTTGCCTTCTTTAGCACCTATGGTTTACGATTACCTGGATGACTGAGAACCTTCACAGACAACTTTTTTCCTTCTGAAATGTAGTAAGAAAACACAAAGTCTTAAGCGAAAGAAATTACGGAGAACATTATACCTGATGTTAAGTGTAAAACATGACACCACCATCATGCAAAACACCCAGGTATGCAAAGTGTCTCAATGTAGCTATGAAAGGATTATCAAACTTTCTAATTCCTGAGTCAGTATCTGATCATTTTATAGTTATAACCTGGACTATGTAGTGTACATGTACTATGAAAAGGTTGCGGTACCTGTTATTACAATACCAATGTTTATTCTTCAAGACATTCTACAATGTCTGATTTAGTTTTATTTGTAGAGTTATTAAGCAAAATAAATGCTTAGTCTGCAGAAAATATGCTATGTGCTATATAATCATAATAATACTTAGCTTTCCTAACACCGTTTTGCTCACATTATTACCAGGAATTTGCTATACAAATTGATTCACAAGTCTTGAAATATATATATTTTTAAAAATTAAACAAAAATGGATTTTTGTATTGCAATAAACTATAATTGTGTTGTGGAGGCAAAAGGAAGCACCAGGTCTATAGTTTACCAGGTATATAGTGATTGTACGTTACAAAATTTGGAACTGTAACATATTGTTAAGAATTGATTACATACTGCCTGGCCCCAAAAAAGTTGCACATATTAAATTTTTTTTGGACAAAGCCTTTAGCTTTGATTGTGGAATGCATTTGCTGTAGCACTGTTTCAACGACCTTATGCAATGTCACAACATTTATTTCCATCTGGAGTCACATTAATTTTTCGCAGAGATTTTGTGTTGACGGCAGGAGAGTCGAACCACTCCATAAAGTCTTGTCCAGCACATCCCAAAGATTTTCAATGGGGTTAAAGTGCATATCCTGGACCAATTTCGTTTTTTTTTATATGAAAGTATGTCCCTTTACACACTCATCCAGAAGGGTAATTTTGCACAAGGCCTTCTGTCTACAGCAGAAAAAAATAAAATAACAAAACGCGCCTGGAAAAATCCCAAGGGAGTCTGGAGCCAGATTCGTGACGTCACCTGCGGAACCGCCAGCGGGCTGAGAGAGCTTGCACAGTTTCAGTGCACAGCCTGTGTAGACCAAGTTTAGCAGCTAGCGATTTTGCATTGAAATATGGAATTGTCACCTGAGCGCAATATTACTTCACCTTTGGATGAAGAATATAATGAGATGTCAGAATTATTTCTTACCCTGGCAACAGTCAACTTGTGAATTGCTGATTTTTTTGGCCTTTTTCTCGGCTCTGCTTGGTCCTCGGCTTCGAGGGCCTTAGTGCATGCGGCACTTCGCCTTCTGTCAGGGGAGACAAACACGGCTGGCTCCTTTGGTGACACTGACACAGATGGAGACGGTGTTGCTTTGGGCATTCTGACAGATGGAACTGCGTCTTTTTCAGATCAAGTTGCCTCGCAAAGCCCATTTCCCACTGTAAATAGTTCTCAAAGTCGTCAGGCCTTGTGAAGTGAGCACCGCAAATGTCTGTAGCATGTAGCCAATTTTTCGGGGTGCCTCGCACGAAGCGCTCCCATTTCTCTCTCATTGTCCAGTCTTTTGGAAAACGATAAGTACTAATCCCAAATGCCAAGTTTTTTCAGAGGCAGACCAATTCGCCTCAAATGGCTTGATTTCAACTGAATTTTTCTGGTATTGCACAAGGTAAAAAAATTGCACAAAATGCAAAATGTGACAGATATTTGACCAAAGTTTAATATAAAATCGGAGAATTACATTGATCTTGCCGCTGAATTTACCCGTGATATGCACTTTAAGGTCAGGACTCTGTGGTAGCCAATTCATGAGCAAAAATTATTCCTCATGCTCCCTGCACCACTCTTTCACTATTTGAGCCCTAACTTTATGCCCATGCCATCAGGGAAGAAAAATCCATTGATGTGATAACCTGCTCATTCAGTATATTCAGGTCTTCGGCTGACAAATTTTTTTTGCCCCATAACGTTGCTGAGCCTCGACCTGACTAACTGAAGCAACCGCAGATCACCACACTGCCTCCAGACGATTGTACTGTGGCCACAATGTTTGATGGGTGCATTGCTTCATGCTCTTCCCTTCTTACTGGAACATGCCCATCACTGGAATGGAGTAAATCTGGACTCATCAGACCACATAACCTTTTTCCATTGCTCCAGAGTCCAATCTTTATGCTCCCTAGCAAATTGAAACCTTTTCTTCCAATTAGTTTCACTAACAAGTGGATTTCTCATGCCACACAGCTCTTTAGTCCTAACCCTGTGAGTTCTCATCACATTGTGTATGGAAATACTCTTAATTTCACTGTTAAACACTCTTAAAGTGGTGAGTTCTACTGTCGATTTTTTATGATTTAAGTGATCACTGATCATGGCCAGTCAAGAATTTATTCTGACCACATTTCTTTCACAAAGTTGATGATTAACCACAATACTTCCAGGTTTTAATAATGCGTTGAACACTTCTCAACTCAATTCCAGTCATTTCAGCAATCTCAATAGTTGATTTCTTTGCTGGACACAGGAAATTAATTTGACCCTTCTGAAACACAGTAACCTCTTTTCCATGACCACGGGATACATCTTCCAACATGGTTGTTAAAGAAATGAGATGCTACTCACTGCATCAGTTAGAGTTAAAAGAATTGCTGCCAGCTGAAACACATTAATCACTGCAGTAATTTTCCAGTCAAAGGTTCTTAAATATCAGCTCATTTAAATGGTGACTTTTTGTTGTTAAGTGGTGTAGTTTAGATGTTACAAAGTTGTTTTCCTCAGCTTTACTTCAGAGGAAAGGCTGTTCAAACACTCTGATTATACTATCTAGCTGTTATTGTGTTGTTTTACAGAGCATTCAAAACAGATGGGTTTACTTAAAAGAAGAATAAAATATTCAAGACTACACCCTGCAGTTTGTGCTCTAATTAACATTACGCACATGTTTAACTTTCTATACACCAATGCGCAGTGGATTATCCCACTCTTATATCAACCTAAACGTTTACGGAATAATAATGTTAGGGAATGGAAATATAGCATACATAACAGGTTCTTTTGGCCCATTAGCCTACTGTCCAATATAGGGGAGAGCGGGGTAAGATGAGCCAGGGGGTAAGATGAGCCACCCCCTGTTTCTAAGAAACAGTAAACAAATGTGACCATGTGACCACATTCAAAGGGGGCCAGGACCATTTACTTACACTTGTGGAGAGGAGCACCACATGTCAAACTAAGTGAGGGACATATTTATAAAAATGTGTTTTTGTGCTTTCTAAGTCAATTCCATGTTTGTCCACAGTGAAGATGATTTAGAGAAGACAAAAGTAGAATAATATTTAGACACATTAGGGTTAAGTTAGTGGCTTTCTAAGCTATGATATGAATGCTAATAAAAATAATTTTGATTAGCCTAATCCCCTTTATTAGCATTTTTCTACAAAATGGTGGCCATGGGGTAAGATGAGCCATTAGATGTGGGGCAAGTTGAGCCACTGGCTCAACTTACCCCATTGGTGGCTGAGCTTACCCAATATGGATGACACTTAAGTTTTCACATTTACTGGTCATATATGACAACATATATATATGACATCAGATGAGGAAGACCAGTTGTTCGATGTGGGGGATTAGGTTGTGGCAAAATACATGGGGAAGAAGAAAGTGCATTTCTTCATTGGCCAGATAATCAAATTGGATGTCTTCGAAATAGAGGCAAGATTTCTCAAAAGAAGCCGGTCATGCCATGGCTCTGCAAGAAAGCCAACCTTTGTCTTCAAAGAGAAAGATGAGGCTGTCCTGTCAAGACAGGATATTGTGAAAAAATTGCCCCGCCCCTTTACTGTTGGGGGGACAGCACGGAGGGAGAGGCAAATGGTGTTCCCTTGCCATTTGAACGCTTGGAACATTGAATAATGATGAAATGATTGAATGATTGCTGCATGTTTTAGCAATGTTTTAACCTACTGAAAGAAATAAGATTTTTTTGGCACTGTTCTACTGTTTTAGTAATTTCTGTGATATAGTATATCTCTCATTCCCTCTCTAACCATCCCTCTTTCTATCTATCTACGCATATCTCTCTCTCTATCCATCTATCTATCCCTCCCTATCTATCCCTCGTTCTATCACCTCTCTCTTCATCTCCCTTTCTCTATGCAACGGCCCTATCCCCCACTTGATTGACTTGACTTGATTCATTGATTGCATTTCTAATAATAAAAGTTGTTTACTTTGTTAACCTAACATGTTTTGTGTTGGCTCAATTTACCCCACACAGTGGCTCATCTTACCCCGTGCATGGGGTAAGTTGAGACACTTGACATTTTTTTTTCAAGAGGTAATATCACTCTAACCATAAGAGCTTATCAATTATGTTTTGCTCAGATAGTAACAGTACACTTTGAAATTTGGTATGGTGTGTAGACTGGAAGCAAAAATGGCTTTAACATGTAGTTATGATGAAAAATGTAAAAAGTGGCTCATCTTACCCCACTCTCCCCTACATGATGTTGGGGGGTATATTTTTTTTATATTTTAAAATTGTGGCATGTTGTTTAAAAATTGATTATTGAAAGCAGCTCTTTGTCAGGAACCTCAGCAGTAACAGCAGAGTGTTCTGGAATAGGCACAAGCACTGACCTTGGGGAGCCAAACATAGAGCTGGGTGCCACACATTTCATTCAATGACACTTTCCCTATATTTTACTTATTTTGACTGAGAAATGTTTTATTGACAATTTTGATAACCCTTCACTTTTAATCCAGGTCTGTAGTGTGAAATGTTCTCGGCTGTGTTTTTGTTTAAAAATGTTTTCCAAATTGTAGCTGTGTTTAATTCATATCCAGAAAAATATATACTCCAATATAATATACTCAGCATAAACATTTTAAATAGATTCTATATTTTTGGTCCATCCATGACATATTACTAAAGTAGCCTATTTACTGTTGTTGATGTGGGTCACTTGCTGTTAGCCAATTCACTTTCTCGTACCAGGAGAGCTGAAAGGAACGAGTATTATTCCCTACCTTTTTCACCAAGTCAATTTGAGGCGTTGGTCTACCCTGCTCTTTAATTTTAATTTTTTCCTCGAAAGGAAGACTGGCAAATGGCTTCGCCAAAATTAAATTAGCAATGCTTGGCATCCGTGCGCAGCTTTCTTGCTAGCTGACTAGCCCCCTCAAGTTCAGTCACTCAAATAAACGAAATTTCTGGAACTAAGATAGCAAACTTGACAACACTATATTTACACTGAAAATATATACAAACTAAAAAAGCTGGTAGAAACCGTATGTAATGAATGAAATCAAAATGTAAGCTGAGCTCTTACAATACACCACAGCACTTGCGAATCCGCATGGGACTGAACTGAAATTCACCGCTGCCTGTCTATATTTGAAACGAGCTGTCAATCAAAGAAAATATCCGGCCGCTTTCACCAATCACCAGTCTCCTCGCGGAAACTGCCATGTCCCTCCCACTGTGAGGCTTGGAGTCTGTAGGCAGGCATTTTCGCAGTATTTGTCCAATAACCGTCTTGCATTTTGAGATTGAAAAGCGCATAGCTCCCAAATGCCATTGAAGTCCGCTGAGGCTGGGAGTCCGTGAGACTCTGTGGGCGGGCGTTTTCGCAGTATTTGTCCAATAATCGTCTTGCATTTTGATATTGAAAGCGCATAGCTCCCAAATGCCATTGAAGTCCACGGAGGTTGGGCTGCATCACGCTGTGACGAGGGGGAAAAACTCACGCACACATTAGGCGAACTGGGGAAAGTTATAACGGAATGATTTCGCACTGTAGTGGGTTGAGCACATACATTTCTATGATTCTGGATCTGAAATAGCAATGTTATAAGGTCGGCTATAACATAAGCCTAGCGCAATTCATCCTACACGATGTTCGTCATTTTTAGAGAAGGCTGAGCCTCCCTCGTTGTCTTAGAGCAATCGCCCGTGGTATTTATTTGCAAGTTACAAAAAAAAACCTCTTTTTATATACCCCGTACATGTTTATATCACAACACTGTTGAATTCTTAAATCAGATTGGTCAGATGATGTTAATTAATTTTCTATTTCAGCAGTTCTGACCTTTCAGAAAAAAATCTTATAATTGTAATGGCTGATCTATTGTACAATGGAATGGACACAACACATCCATTTGTTTCTACCACAAAACAAAATTTTGTGTTATAATAATAAGCAAGTAATTAAAGCACAAGTGAGAATGCTGTTTGAGGAAAATGATCCACAACAAGGTGGTCTGATACTGCCTGATGTAAATTGAAGTGGATTACTTTACAACGGCAGCATGTTTTAAGTGTTTGTGGCCGAGCGTCAGCTGAGAAAGGCGAGGAGCCGGATTGAACCAGTAGGTAGCACGTGATGAGGTGTACCTGTATCTAATTACTGACTGACTATTAATCTGTGTCTCTATGTGTCTTGCGGACAGCCAGGAATATGAGAGAGAGAGAGAGAGAGAGAGAAAGAAAAAGAGAGCGCTGTGATACACTGTCGCATGTGTGGATGTTTCGTTATTAGTCACTGAAGTGTGAACAATAAAGAGAACACACCTGTTCTAACAGGGTTCCTACAGATATTTTATGTTGAATTTACTACCTTTTTACTACCTTTTTAATACCTTCACAATTTTTTTTACTACCACAGCGACAATTTGGATTTGGACATTTTCTCACAATTTAACAAGGTAATCTTTGAGTGTGTGTGTTAGTCCAAGTGAATGTGCTACATATAAGTTAGTGACAACTCTACCCAAAGAGTTGGATTGATGAGACAAGATAGAAAGAAAATCTGAACGTACCAGTAGTGTAACTCTTTCCCTTTGGACGCATAATAGAACCTCCCATTGCTAGGGCTACACATGGAGTAATGCATATTTGCATAAAAGAAAATAAACTTCCACATACAAGTTATAATTTTATTGAACTGTGAAACTGTGGCCCATAACCTCTTAATGGGTACACAGATTTGCACTAAACCTTGTGTGTCAACACTTCCCATTAGGTACAAGATCTGATTACATTTTGTCGGCCAACACTTTCAAGATGGCCAACATTTTGTTTGTGGAATAATCTTTTGAACAGGTGAACAGATTTGCACAAAAAATCTTATGTGCTTAGGTACATCAACTCATTACATTTAGATCAGGTCAAATGGCAAACACGAACCCACACACACACACAAAGCGCACACACACATGACAAAGACAAGACACACACCCTAAAGATACAAAACACACATAACCCAAGCCCTATTTTGGCAGTCTCTCAACACACTGCCAAGTTTGCTTAAGATAGTCATTTGCACCAGTCCTGTAGTCGTGAAGGCCCGTGGGCAGAGTCAACACCTTCCTCCCAGAGATCAGTGTTTTAGAGGGTTAATCTTAATCATTTGAACAGTTCAACAGATTTGCTCATCACATTTTGGATGCCTCAAATGGCGCGCACACAACGCACCAGGCGCGCGCGCGCACACAACACAACGCACCAGGCGCGCGCGCGCACACACAACGCACCAGGCGCGCGCGCACACAATGCACCAAGCGTGCGCGCACACAACGCACCAGGCGCGCGCGCGCGTGCACACAACGCATTACATGTGCCTCGATCAACTTTTCAATGAACGCCTCTCGCCGATTGCCATCTACCGCCTTTAGCCAGTCTTTAAAATCAGGTTCCTCCAGCCAGAGGTCTGAAAATTTGCATTTCCCCATTGTTTAATTCTCGTGCAGATGTCGCCAGTCGGGTTAACAGATAGATTCGACTAGAGCCGTATAAACAAAGTCAGTCTCGTACTAAACAATCTCTGGTATAAATTTATACTGGATTCGACCGTTATTGGAATTCAATGCGCATGCGCCACCAACTCCTCACTGCGGTCCTCCTCGATACATAAAAATAAATTCGCCCAAATGTAGTCATTTATGGATATTATGGCATGCAGGTTAATTAAACGAATTAGAAAACACATAGGCCCAGTTGGATGGGGGTCAAAAAAATTTACTACCACGTCAGATTACGTTTACTACCTTTTACTACTTTTTACTGGCCATAATTTAGCCTATTTTAATTAACTACCTTTTACTACCTTTTAAAACCCCGCGGGAACCCTGTCTAAAGCCTGCTCCCAGTTCCTCGGTTTCCCAAAGTCAGAAGGTTGTTACACTGGTGCCGAAACCCAGGACTGAGGAACAAACGGCGCTATGGAGTCAGAACCAGTCAGAGAGCTCCTCCAAACACTTGCCAACGACCTCCAGCGCCAGCACGTTGCGCTGTCAGTAAATCAGGGGCAGTGCTTCTGGGCTCTGCTCGAAGCCCAGGCAGAAGACTGACAGGTGATCCGGAGTTGGATCCAGTCAATGGGTGCTCCAACAGTCGTCCTCGAGGCAAGCGTGCCCGTCCAGCTGGTCAAGATGGGGCCACAGAATGACCCTGAAGCCTTCCTTGAGCTGTTCGAGCGTGGTGCAGAGGCAAGCTCAGGATCAACCTTACAGTGGGTGGCTCACCTATTGCCACTCCTTTCGGGGGAAGTCCAGCTCGTGGCTCAGCAGCTCCTGGCCACTAACATGCTGGAGTACCCCAACCTGAAGCGAGCCATTCTCCAGCGGGTCAGCCGCAGCCCAGAACAACAGCGCCAGCGCTTCCGCTCGCTGTCATATGGCGAAGTGGGCTGACTGTTTGCATTCGTGCAACAGCCCCAGGACACCTGCCAACAGTGGTCGCTGGCAGGCGAGTGCGACGTCGAGTCCATCATCGAGCAAGTGACACTGGAGCAGTTCTTCGCTCAACTGCCGAGCGAGACATCCACGTGGATCCGGTGTCACCCAGCAGCATCGCTGGAGGAGGCAGCCTGGCTGACCGAAGACCACCTGACAGCATTTCAGGGAGCAAGTGCTCCCACAACTTCTCTACTCTCTCACTTTTGAATTCTCCCACTCTCTCTCCTCGCCCCTCCCTTACCTCAGCCCCACGGAAATGGGGGGGGGGATTCCCCCAGAACCCGCTCTCTGAACTTGTGTCTTCCCTCCTTTCTCCTTCTGTGTCTGTGTCACCATTAAACCCCCCCCACAGGTGAACTCACCCAGAACCCGGGAGCGAGCCTGGCCAGGTCTGTCAGCATGGAGGGAAGGCGGGGAATCCACGCTTCTGCAAGGAGGCGGGGCTACTGATTCGCGTCCCTGATGCACCACAAGCTTCCCCTGATCAAGCGGGGGCATACAGGATAGTTGTGAGTATTCAAGGGGGTACACATCAGGCTTTGGTAGATTCTGGTTGTAATCAGACCTCCATGCATCAAAGCCTGATTCAATGCGGGGTACTGGGAAATGCACAATTAGTGAAAGTCAAATGTGTGCACATGGGGAAATTCACAAATATCCGCTAATGCCCGTCACCATTCACTTCTGAGGAGAAATGCATAGTGTGGAGGCGGCGGTTAATCCAAGCCTCACCCACACACTGATCTTGGGAACAGATTGGCTGGGGTTTAAAACATTAATGAAACAATTAGTAGTGGGTGGATCTTGCAGTAGCACGTCACGGGGGAGTCCCGCCGCAATGTTAGCTGGGGAGGCGGTCTCAGGGCCGTCCACGTCAGCTCCGAGTCATGATGACACAGAGAGGGAAGAGAGCTCTCCTCTCTCTCTCCGGGGAATCCCTTAGGGGATTTCCCATTGGAACAGACACATAAACAAGTTTCTCAAACATGGTTTTGACCAAGTGAAAGTAATTGATGGCCAAATCCTCCCACCTAATGTTGCGCTCTCCTTCACATAGTTTTGTATTATTAAAGATAGGCTATATTGAATGACACAGGACACTCAAACTAAAGAGGACACAGTTGTTGGTCCCAAAGAGCTGTAGGGAACTTTTATTCCATGCGGCTCATCATAATTCTACGGCTGGACATTTGGGGCAGGATAAAACACTAAATTATCTCATGGCACGTTTCTACTGGTCGGGGATTCGTGCCTATGTCCACAGGTGGTGTGTGGTTTGTCGCGAATGCCAGCTGGTAAATCCAGTGGCCACACCAAAAGTGCCACTGCGCCCATTACCATTAATTGAGATCCCCTTCAAAAGAATTGGCATGATCTCATTGGGCCATTCAATTGATCTGCACGCGGGTATTGCTTTGTATTAGTCATAGTGGATTATGCAACGGGATATCCAGAAGCAGTGCCTCTCCGCAATATTTCAGCATACAGTATTGTGGAGGCACTTTTCTGCGTTATCTCCCTGAGTCGGGATTCTGAAAGAAATCCTGACTGATCAAGGCACTACTTTTGTCACACACACTGCATGAATTATGCAAATTATTGGGGATTAAATAGATTTGTACTAGTGTTCATCATCTGCAAACGGATGGGCTGGTCAAACAATTACATCAAACACTTAAAAGCATGACTCGCAAGTTCGTTCATGGGGATGCTAAAAAATGGGACAGGTGGCGAGACCCTCTGTTTGCAGTACGTGAGGTCCCATAAGCCTCCACCAGGTTTCCCCCGTCTGAATTGCTGTATGGATGCAAGCCCTATGGCGTCTTAGACACGATTAGAGAAAATTGGAAGGAGGAGCCTTCTCAAAGCAAAAATTAAATTCAATACATTCTTGACCTCAGAGCAAAACTCCACACACCAAGTCCCATAACCCAGAAGAATTTGCTAGAGGCCCAAGAACGTCAATCTCGCCTGTACAACAGAGGGACACAGCTAAGGGAATTTGCACCAGGAGATAAAGTCCTCATTTTATTGCCCACCTCAAGCTCAAAATTGCTTGCCAAGTGGCAAGGGCTCGATGAGGTCATATGGTGAATTGTGGAGTTCGACTATGAGGTCAAACGTCCACATTGGGGCAACACGTCAAATTTACCACCTCAATCTTCCGAAACCATGGAGAGAGGTTCCTGAGGTTTTGGCGATGGTAGTTCCGTAGAGGGCGGAGCTGGGACCAGAGGCAAGTCTAAAAAGTGTGGCCCAATTCACCCCAGTCCCCTGTGGAAACCACCTCTCACTGTCCCAGAGAGCACAGGTTATTAGGTTGCAGGAGGAATTCTGCGATGTGTTCTCACCCCTCACTGGTCACGCTGGCCTCATAAAACACCACATTAAGACTCTGGGTGGTGGTGTGCAGCTGCCCATATTGGCTCCCTGAGCACAAGAAAAATGTAGTTCGGGACGAACTCTAGGCTATGCTTAAGATGGGGGTAATTGAGGAATCACACAATGACTGGAGCAACCGGGTCGGTCCGGTTCTGCGTGGACTATAGAAAAGTCAATGCGGTGTTTAAATCTGACACCTATCCGATGCCTCACATTGACAAGCTGCTTGATCGGTTAGGCGTGCCTGGCTTTTACTCGACACTGGATTTAACAAAGGGATATTGGCAGATCCCCTTCACTCCATTATCCATGCAAAAACAGCCTTTTCCACTCTGTTTGGTTTACACCAATTTGTCACCCTTCCTCTTGGGTTGTTTGGGGACCCTAGCGACATTTCAGCATCTCATAGACCGAATTCTCCATCCCCACAATGTGTATGTGGCGGCTTACTTAGATGACAATCATTTATAGTAATGATTGGGACCGGCGTCTACAACATCTCAGAGTGGTCCGGAGGTCGCTGACGGATGCTGGGCTCACAACAAACCTGAAAAAAATGTGCAATTGGACAGGTGGAAGTACAGTGTCTGGGCTTCCATTTGGGTCATGTGCGTCCCCAAATCGATAAGACTGCAGTGATTGCAGCCTGCCTGAGACCTAAGACCAAAAAGGGGGTTAGGCAGTTCCTGAGGCTGGCTGACTATTATAGGCAGTTCGTGCCTAACTTTTTGGACTCCCGCTAACTGACCTTACTAAAAAGCGGGCGCCAGATCCAGTCCAGTGGACAGAGACGTGCAAACGGGCTTTTGCTCAGGTAAAAGTGGTTTTGTGTAGGGACCCGCTGTTGCATTCTCCTGACTTTTCTCTCTCTTTTGTTTTGGAGACCGATGCATCGGACACAGGGCTGGGGGCCATTTCGCCCCAGGTGCTGAAAGGGGAGAAGCGTCTGCTGCTGTGTCGGGCGGTGGGGGTACGTGGCAGCAGGGGTGTGTTCGAGCATCAGCTGTGAATGGCAAGGAGTCAGGTTGAACCAGGCAACATGTGATGGGGTGCACCTATATCTAATTACTGGCTGTCTATTTACCTGTGTCTCTGTGTGTCTTGGAGAAAACCAGGAATGAGAGACACAGCTATGACACCCTACTGTGTGTGTGTTTCATTATTAGTCACTGAAAAGTGTGAACGATAAAGAGAATACACCTGTTCTGAAGCCTGCTCCCAGTTCCTGTTTCCCAAAGTCAAAGAGTTGTTAGTGTTTTATTCTCTTATACCACAGCAATTTGCCAAAGATTGCAATTAGCTTGGTTTACTGAGAAAATCTACCATACAAGTTTCCTGCGAATGATTTCTTACTATAGAAACAATAAATGCATATGTAAATTAGAACAGTCTGAATATTTCTTTAAATTACTTTGAAACAAAACAAAAGCCTGAGTATTTTTCTATGATTATACAATTAGCAATATCTATTTGTAAGATGCTTTTTTGGTAAATAATCAGACTTTTTTTTTTTTTTAGGACCAAGGATCTACCTACCGAACCACATACCATATATTACATTACACAGGAAAATGAGGCAACGGCAATGATGTGGAATGTGAAATGCAAGATACTTTTCTGCTCACCACAGTTGTAAAGAGTGGTTATTTGAGTCATCCTGTCAGTACCAGCCATTTTCTGACATTCTTTTCCCATTACTCCTCAATGCATTAACTAAAGCACCGGACCTGTATCTCCATTATCTTATGCACTGCACTACTGCATCATGACTGGCTGATTAGATAATTGCACGAAGGTGCATGGGTCGCTATCGAGGTAGCTGGTGAATTGTTTCTTTGATACATAAATGAACTGGTATAGCTGTTTGATAACTGCTTTAGGAAAGAAAAAAACAAGCATGTGAGGTTAAGAGAGAAAAAAATATATACTTAATGGAGAAGACTTTCAGTATACAAGTACCCTGGCCAGACCTTCCCACACTTGGCTCTGTGAGCATGCCATAAATACAGCCCTAAGTAAATTTGTGCTGTTGTAAGCACATTGTAATATATTCCCTGGAAACTGTTACACAAGACTTTAGCCATACCATATACTTATAATCATTCCATTTGACATTTAGGTGTTATTAGCACTTCAGGTTATAGCAGTTTAACTAATTAACTGGTATAAATTTTTATTATTATTATTTTTTAAATGAGATTTTATAGTTATTTTTGCTCTTCTTTTCAGTATTAGGGTAGATTTATTTTAATTGTATGTTTATACAACTTATTCCAATTAACAACTAGTTTCAATAACTTAAAAATATGGCTTTTTAATGTATTATTGGTTGAAATATGTATAGTGGATATTTTCTCTTAAATGTAAAATACATATACGTTTCCAAATATCAGGGTATTAGATAGATCAATAGACAAAATATTTTGAAACAGTAATGACTGAATGGCTATTGCCTGCTTAGTAGTTTTACTGAACATGGATCTTTCTCACAATAATGATTTTAAAAAAAAAGGTAGAAGCAAAAGCATTTAAATTTTAAAATGCCAAAAAGACGCCCACTCAGAGTGTAAAGGATTGCCAGGACCTACCCCAATACCCTTTATAAGGATTGTAATAACAGCTTGAACATAAAAGTTTACAGTTTTGGCCAGTTTTCAAGCAGTGATGAGAAACATATGACACGCAATATTATGTATTCAGCAGGACTTAAGACTTGACTGACACTGTGATCAGTGTGTGATGTCTTTCCATGCGTAGCTCAACTGGTATTTTCATGTCCATTCAGGAACTCTTTTCAGCATATTCTTTTTTGTGCAGGAATTTGAGATCAGCATTTTAAATGTTACTCCTGCAGGATTTTGGAGTTTAACAAGGATAACACTTATTTCTCAGGTATGGCTTTTCTTTTACATAAAGCATTGATTTATTGATACTGAACTGATTCTGAACCGAGTTATAATTTACGTTACTGAATATTTCCTTTTGTGCGCTTTATTCTAATATCAATAATTCAGTATCATCTCTGTATGTGCCATTAAGTTATTCACAATAAGTACTACAAACTTTAGCATCTTGACTCAACAGAGGCACATTAATCAAGATGCTGAAGATGCTCATGAAATCAATAAAGTGAATTTTATACATATATCCATTTCTACAACTCTATTTATTGCCTGTTGATGAGAAAAACTTAATCTAGGAAACAAGTCTAGCCAACAGCTCACAGTTATAACTTAAAATAATATTTTCACTAGAAAGAGTATTTAAAAATAATTCATATTAAATACTTTTTAAAAGTGAGAATAGTATTAGAAATATGTTGCAATATGCTTAATTGCATTTTTGTCACAATTCTATTTTTAAGGTCCTTGATATTCTCTGTAGAACTTAAATGATTTTTGGATATACCTGATGTTTCTAAGAGCAGAAATATCACATTAATCCTTTTGATTTTACTTATTTTTATATTGTGTAATGGTCTCAAATACAGTTAATACTGTTAATGTGTATATTTTTTCTGCTTGTATTTAATTTTGACACTTCTATTTTAATTGGTATTTAGACATATTATAAACATAAATGGCCTGGCAGTAAACTTGTATGAACATGAAGCTAAAGCAACAATTTTAGGTTGTGGTCATGGAAGGAAGATGAGAAGGGGAGCAAAAGAATATTTCAAACGAGCAATTTTTACAGACTATGAGTGTTTACTGCCCTCTAGCTGGTGCTGCAGCTTATACAGGAAAGTGACTTATTTTAATGGCTATATTCCTCTACATCTTGGTATGTGCAATTTGTAAGCCCATTTTTGAATGGCAAAACTTTTTTTTTTTTTGATTGAGCCAGCTGAATTATTCTTTCAAAACACCTATAGAAAAAACAACCTATTAGTTGTAAATCTTTAATACCTGGTACATTAACACAACTAATACAATACTAATACCCAGCAGACAGTATTTAGAAACATATCAAAACAGATTTCCTATAATGTGATCAAATGAACAATCTGCACAAATACATGTATTTTTTTCAGTTCACAGGCCCTAAACATCCTGACCTAATCTCCACAATGAGAGTGATTTTGTTGTTCACCTTACTTTTCCTGTGCCACGGAAAACCATACAAGCCAATAAACATCATGGAGTTGTTGAAGATTCATGACATAATGCAACAGGACAGTGAGAGTGATGATGATGACGATGACAATGATGATGATGATGATGACAATGATATTGAAGACAACTTTATTACAGACTGCCCTTTTGGCTGCCAGTGCTTCAGAAGGGTAGTTCAGTGTTCAGATCTAGGTAACAGATTTTTTTTTTTTTTCCCCCCTGCTGGACCATCTACAGCCTACAGGAAATTCCTAATTAGCATAATGATGGATCACTTGTGCGTTTATATTTTTAATAGGTTTGACATCAGTGCCACGTGACATTCCAGAAGACACGCTAATGATTGATCTGCAAAACAACGATATCACTGAAATCAAGGAGGGCGATTTTAAAAAACTGAGTAATCTCTATGTAAGATAAATGACTGATTTACTATTTTACTATTACAAATGGCTACTTAATGTCTTGGTTCCTGTGCGAGTTTAAAAGTGATCAAGAAATCAGAAAATGCCAAATGTATGATCTACAAGCATACTATGTACACACCAACATCTAATCTTCAGTATTTCATCTTAAGTTAAAACTATATCAGTTATGGTATGTCCTTTGCATTTTTTTGCATTTCTTCCTACAGGCCTTGTTTCTGGTTAATAACCAGATTTCAAAGATTCATCCAAAGGCTTTCCAAAACATGGGGAAACTCCGTCTACTCTACTTATCATATAACCTCCTGACACAAATACCTGAAAATCTGCCAAAAAACATCTTGGAGCTAAGAATCCATGACAATAAGATCAGCAGAATCCAAAAGGACGCTTTTAAAGGAATGCAGTCCTTGCATGTTCTAGGTACGGTTTTGTGTCTTCTGAAATAATAGAAATATGATGTATAAAAAAAAAAATACTCTTATAAGAGAAAATGCACATTATCCAAGACCTCTCTTGGTGCACTGGTTAGTCATTAGTACATTTATTCAAGTTCAAAGTGTTTATTGTCATACAGTATGCACAGTAAGGACATGTCCACTTGCACAATGAAATTCTTAGTTTGCTGTCCACCATGAATGCCAATTACAAATAAATAAATAGGCGGAAGAAGTAATACAAGGTAAAGGCAATATAGTGCAAAAATAAAAGCGAAGAAAAGCAAAAGCAACAAAAAAAACACCCAGTATAGTACAAAATAAAAGTAAATATAGTGCAAAATAGGTAGTGTAATACAAAAATAAGGAAACGATCAGACGTAGCAGCAGAAGGGCAGTAATGTGCGAATGTGCAAACAATTCAAGTGTTATACCACATTGTTCATGTGGGAAAACTGTAAATTGAGTAAAGTAAGCAAGCACAAGACAGACAATGTTTATTCATTCCTTTTCATCATCTTTCTAACAAGAAAATCCTAGTAAGCAGCAAGTAAAAGGAAAAAAAAAATCTTTTGACCAAAAGTCAGTTGTTTTTCTGGATATGTGTCAAGACAGAAGACTAGTGATATCACTACTTGATAATAAACAGATCCTTTAAAAAAAAAAAAAAAAAAACTGACCAAACACCCCCCCAGCCTGGCCTAATTGTTTTTTTTTTTTTTTTTTTATTGGCTCACAAGACAAGGTTCACCTTGACAAAGTTGTTGCAAAGTAAAAGTAAAATAAAAGGCGATTAACTAACAGATGCGCATTTACTTTGTCAGGCAAATTTTATTCATGTTTTGCTCAAAAAGCAAACCTCCCAATTTTCATGTACCTCCCATATCATTGTACCAAAGGATTAAAAATTATAAATGAGGCTAAATCGTAGATGTAGCCACTGAAGGACACAGGAAGTACTGCAGCTGCTTAAAATAATAATCCATCCATCCATTATCTGTAGCTGCTTATCCTGTTCTACAGGGTCGCAGGCAAGCTGGAGCCTATCCCAGCTGACTACGGGCGAAAGGCGGGGTACACCCTGGACAAGTCGCCAGATCATCGCGGGTCTGACACAGAGACAAACAGCCATTCACACCTACGGTCAATTTAGAGCCACCAATTATAACTTGCATGTCTTTGGACTGTGGGGGAAACCGGAGCACCCGGAGGAAAACCATGCAGACACACAAAGAACATGCAAACTCCACACAGAAAGGCCCTCGCTGGCCGCTGACCTCGAACCCAGGACCTTCTTGCTGTGAGGCAATATAATAATAACAACAACAACAAACCTAAAAATGTAGTATATTGTATAGTTTTTGAGTTTGTATTTTATTCTATGTTTTATTCATATTTAGCCTAGGTCACAACCGGACGTACGACTTTTTGGCTGTGCGAGTTTTGGCGTTTCCCAAATCGCTGCGTTTTTTTTGTTCATGGAGAAAGACGCACGTTGGCCGTAAGTTTGTCTTGCAACCTGAAAAAAACGTAAGCGCCCGTAGAGTTTGTTTGACATGACAAAGAACCTCTGCGGCCGGTCTGCGGCCAGTCTACGGCTCGAAAATCAGCACGTCACACGCGCGACCTCTGTGCGTTTCTTGTGTTTTTTTGCACGTAGACCGGCCGTAGGAGCACGTACGGCCGGTTGTGACCAAGGCTTTTGTTTCAAATCAACATTAACCTATCACATTTGACATTTATGATTCCTGCATCCCTGATGCCACATACCAGCCTGTTTCTGGGAGGTGGGAAGAAACAGGTAAACCCAGAGGAAACTCATGCAGAGACAGGGAGAACATGCAAAACTGTACATACAGGACTCAACCAGGGACCCTAGGGGCATGAGGCAGTATATTACTGTGCCGCCAACACCAATGTTTATTTGAAGTTTATCCAGCATGTAAGATTAATAACTCAAAATGTAAATTATTTGGAAAAGCCTGACAAAAACATAATGCCAGCATAGATAAGGAAATCCTCTTCCTGACTGGGAAATTTTTTTTAGATATAAAAGTGATTTAGTTTAATATATTTTGTGATTCTGCGGGGGTTTTTTCTCGAGACAAAACAAACCAATTTGATCATTTCAAAACTTCCGGGTTCCAAGCCATTCTCACAACCTATAAGCACTGATAACGCAGTTCTCCTGCAATGCAGGTTCATTGCATCATGGGTTACAACCCTATAGAACGTATCTGATCAAACTAGTGTCGAGGCAAACTATAAACTGGAAGCATGTTTTAATTTAATACAATTTTAACCACACACACACACACACATTTTATATATATATATATATTTATTTTGTGTGTGTGTGTGGGGGGGGGGCCTTCATACACAGCATGTATAATCTGTTAAATGTTCAGGCTCACTGATATTTCAGTACATTATTCCCCCAGAAATGAGCGCTAATCCTATTGCCAACAGTGGGATTGAACTAGGAGCTTTTAATGATATGGCGACCCTTTACCTGAGAATTGCAGAGGCACGGCTCACAGCAATACCAAAAGGTAACGTCTTCCCCAACTGCATGGTTACAGGTTTTTGACAAATGAAAAAAAATTCTTTTTAATTATTTTGAACACTGAAATAACTAATATTGTATAATTATAACATTAATTTGAAAGTATTAAACATTCACAATACTTTGTTAAAATACAATGTGTTAATATATTAAAATACTGAAATGCAACAATGTTTTAAGACATACTGAGCTGTAAATCTTGGTTTTAGTAAAAACCAAGGGTGGATCCACAATGCTTGTGTTTATATGGAAATTGTTCATTTAGAAAAAGTAAATAATCATGTGGCTTGGGAAAGAATGTAGATACTGCAGAGGAGGAGAGCACAGTATTAAACTGACATACTTACAAAAAAATTTCAGAACCTTTTATGATTTTGCCATGTCTTAACAATATCTGACTTTTAATAGGAACAATAGCTAGACATAAACAATTATAATTTTATTCACACTGCAAAAAATGATATCTTAGCAAGTGAAAATATCTTGAAAATAGCTGAAACGATCTAGCATTTCCTATGAGAATACAAGACACCAATTCTGAGATTATGAAACCTAGTTCTAAATTGCAACCAACTTATTTTAAGATGTCTTATCAAGTTAAAATATCTGTCCATGAAGCAAGATAATTTCACCAGTATTAAGTCATTTTCTCCTCAAATTCAGTTTTCACATTTTTGCAGTGCATTACGAAGCGCTTGAAAAGCTGAATATGGTTTCTTAGTGCCGGAAAGAAGAATCTGTTCTCACTAATTTTAAGAAACATTTATTTAGGCTACTCATTGCACTTTATTTATATTCACAGATCTGCCCTCTTCTCTCACTGAGCTTCACTTGGACTATAACAAAATTGCTAAAGTTGAGGTAGAAGACTTGATCCGATACAAACATTTGCTGAGGTAAACACACAATGTTACAGTCATAGCATCTACCTGGCCATAGAAACAGACATTTATGAAAAATGTTGTTGTCTCTATGTACTGCAGGTTGGGGTTGGGTTTCAACCAGATCAAATTTGTGGAGAATGGAACCTTAGCATATATTCCCAAAATCAGAGAAATTCATTTGGATAACAACAGGCTGAAAAATATTCCCCCAGGTTTGAACACGCTTAAGTATTTACAGGTAAGCCAAGGTTTTGCAAAATGGTGTTAAATATGCAAATGCAAGATGATGGATTTTATTATATAGACATGAGTGTTTCACTGGGAAATACGCCACTCGTATTTTTCATACGAACTACATCTGGGACGCTGAGTAACATATTTTCCAATACTCTCACTAGTCAGCATATTGATGAATTGTTTTGATTAACTTGCGTAGTGTTTGTTTGTGAATGTGTCTACTGGTATATAATAAAAAGAAAATTACATGTAGGCTTGAAGATATGAAGTTTATCTTCTCGTGTTGAAAAACTAATTTTTTATATGAAATATATCAGGGACCTGAGTGACATATTTTCCCAACATCTTCACTTGTGAGGATATTAATGACGTCACTCCCAGTACTTTTCCACTGATGTGACACGCGTTGTCAAAATGGCGAACTGGTTCAAAATTAAAATTCTTTTGTGTTGAAAAATATTTCACTCGTTAAGTATACATTTTATATATATATATATATATATATATATATATATATATATATATATACACACACACACATACACACACACACACACACTATTTTAACAGGATCACTTGTACACCTGCTCATTCATGCAGTTATCCAATCCGCCAATTATGTAGCAGCAGCCCGATGCATAAAATCATGGAGATACAGGGCAAAAGCTTCAGTAAAATTTATATCAAACATTATAATGAAGAAAAATTTTGATCTCTGTGACTTTGATCATGGCATAGATGTTGGTACCATATGGGCTGGTTAGACTATTTCAGAAACTGCTGATCCCCTGGTCGTTTTCCAGTCTTCAACTGTTCAGCAGCTCAAGACAGCAAAACTGGCCTGTACTCAGGGAGGGAGGGGTGGCATAATCTCTCCACAGTCAATTACAGCAACCAGAGCCGATCATGGGCATCTGTGAGCTTGTTCTTGTGTAGGTGGGCGGATAGCACTTTCCTCAGAGTGTGTTATGCCGCACCCTGATGCTGCATGTTCAAGCAGTTAGAAAAACGCGGTCAACTGGTGTAATGTCCTTCAGAGAACGCATGTGACGGCAATCGTTCTTCTTGTCTGGCAGCTATCGTTTGATAGAGGAGCTGTCTCGTGTGTGAGAACTGGCCAAGACTAAAATTCCATGGACTAACTTTCCATGCCTAAATGTCTTGGTTGGTTTTTTTTTTGCCTGAAAATGAACCGTGAATGGTGAAAAGTGAGCTGTCCTCTTCTGGGTTAATTTCTTGCACACACTGAATATCAGCACAGCTGTGATTTGGCTATAGGCATGAACCCGCTAATTACAGCTGTGCTGATATTCAGTGTGTGCACTCTTGCACATGCGATATTGCTTAATTAAACAAAATGTACATGAACCTATAAACAAAACTATGACATACTTTGTATTTCAGGGTATATGCAGCTATCAGCAAATTCAATTTATAATCTCTTTCAATGGCACATACTGTATTTTGATGTAGACTGATTTAATATTTTGTTGTACTTTTAACAAATGTTGTACTTTTAAAAGCACCCTGTATAAAGTATATAAATATGGCAAAACTGACAAGTCACACAATAGCACAACCACCAAATGCGACTTCTTTGTTTAACATGTGCCATTAGGTGGTGTACCTCCATGCTAATAGCATTACCAATGTGGGAGTGAATGCCTTCTGTCCAACAAGAACTAAGGCAAAGAAGGTTCTCTACTCAGGAATCAGCCTATTTGCCAATCCTGTGAAATACTGGCAGATCCAACCAGTCACCTTCCGCTGTGTATCTGGCCAGAGATCTCTGCAACTCGGCAACTTTAGACGAAAGTGAGCACGAGATTCCACTGGAGGGCAGCAACTCAACATATATCTGATCATGTCTTTCAGTTAATAATTGGGATGTTAATCCCTTAGTCAGGTTGCATCGTACATCCACATCTGCTGATGAACTAGTAGTTTACTTGAAAAACACCCTGTGATGATAATTATGGAACAGAATATTCACCAGGCATTTTTGCTGGAACCTATTTAACCTGGTTTATTGGGACCACAGGTAATAAGAGTAGCTACATTGGGTGCAATCATTGTTATAATATATTTATACCTTCATGCAGAATCTGTTGGTTATCAGTAGAATTGCTGAATTAAAATAAAATTTTTAAAACTGTATAATCTGTAGACATTGTTAGTAAACTTTAAATTGTTTCATTGTCATTATTATGTTAAATGAGCATAAAGTACTTGAGATACACAATGCAGATCTCTAATGTAGACTAAGACTTGTAAACTATGAAATAATCTATAACCACAATTGTGTCAAGCTATTGTTGAAATGTCAAAAAAAAGTGTTTTGTGAATAAACAGAAAGAAAAACCTGGTAAAACAAATGTTTGTCATTTACACCAGGAGTATTTAGACTCAGATGAAACAGCCATCCTCACAACCCTGGTTTATTTCACCTTTTTTTTTTGAAGAGGTAAAGCAAGTGTATTAAGGGTGTGTCCCAAATGCTAGTGTTTAGAGAGGTGTTCATCCCCTATGTGGAAGACTTCATTCTAGCAAGCAAGTTATTTTGTTTATTTACCTACACACTACATCTCATCTCATTATCTCTAGCCGCTTTATCCTGTTCTACAGGGTCGCAGGCAAGCTGGAGCCTATCCCAGCTGACTACGGGCGAAAGGCGGGGTACACCCTGGACAAGTCGCCAGGTCATCACAGGGCTGACACATAGACACAGACAACCATTCACACTCACATTCACACCTACGGTCAATTTAGAGTCACCAGTTAACCTAACCTGCATGTCTTTGGACTGTGGGGGAAACCGGAGCACCCGGAAGAAACCCACGCGGACACGGGGAGAACATGCAAACTCCGCACAGAAAGGCCCTCGCCGGCCACGGGGCTCAAACCCGGACCTTCTTGCTGTGAGGCAACAGCGCTAACCACTACACCACTGTGCCGCCCTACACACTACATAAAGAATAAATCACCAAAAACATGAATGTGATCATTTTGAGCTATTGTATCTTTTTCTGTAGATCCAAGTCAAAGTGCAAGAGGACTTGTTAAAACAAATTCTACGCATTCCAATATTCGGGATGTTTATTAAAATGGATGCCATTCTACAAACAACACTTATTCGCAAGGATTACATATGAACTGTAAGAATTAGAAATGAAGTATGCATACACAGTACTGTGCAAGTGTCTTATACACATGCAATGAAATGCTGTAGAGCAAAGATGCCTTCAAAAATAATGAAATTAAATATGTTTCCACATTTAAAAAAAAAAATACCATAAAGATCAGTGAGCAGGAATGCATGAAGAAAGTCAATGTTTGGTGTGACAACCCTTTGCTTAAAAAAAAAGCCTCAGGTACAGTTAGTGCAGTTTTATAAGGACCTGAGCTGGAAGTTTTACTGAGCATCTTACAGAATAGGCCGTAGTTCTTCTGGACACTTTGACCATCTAACTTCCTTCTTATTTTTGCAGCAAAACCCATCAGCCTTCATTGTGTTTTTGTCTGAAAAGTGGTTTGTTATGCAATATGCCCCTTTATTTACTGACATATAAACATTTGTCTGTAACATTTAATTTTGTGCTGGAAAACTAATGTTTGGAAATGTAAAGTGTTTTTGTACTGACTTGATAATGTAGAAGTCATAAAATAAAAGTCTATAACAAAGTTTGTACTGAAAACAGTAGGGTGCCTAAGACTTTTGTACAGTACTGTCAGCACTGAGGAGGTACATTCAAATGTGCATTCGTTTACTGGTCAGGATTGTGGTGGATCCAGAGCCTATCCCAGGAACAAACTGGGTGTAAAGTTGGAATACACCATGGATGGAACATTGCATGGCATGGGAACCAAGCACACACACATAGAAACATACATTCACATCTCGGGGCACTTTAACACAGCCAGTCCACCAATTGAGGTATTTCACTCACGTGACCAAGTCATGTGACGCTGCCATTTTGGACGGCACGGCTCGAATCAGTTTGAATGCGAGGAAGGCGACAAACGAAAAACATAAAAGAAAAAGGAGCGAGATGCAGAAAACACCTTCACTATCCAGCGACGTAGGGCATTTACAGGGCGAGCAGAGGGAGAGGTATTTGCAAAAATTGAGGTTAGCAGGCTTAGAGAACGATGTTTACCTGCTTCCACCAGGATTGTTCACTGACGTACGGAAGTACACGAAGCCCTCGTCTTTACCTGACTTCGGCCCACATGATCTGTATACCTATGTCGTTAAAAACCCATCGCCATACACAGGTATTGATCTGAAAGCGTATACGAGTTTGGATGCCTACAAACATTTTGTGTCAGGCTGGGTAACATGCCTACATCAGCGGGTCGTCCCTGGAGCCGGTGGTCGCCATCTGATTACAGCTAAGGTTTGTTCACATTTTCATTTACTTTCGGTCCTCAGGATAAACAAAATGTTATTAAATGTCATTGAAATAACTTCTTAGTCTGTTGAGACATGGCCCGTTATAAATTTGCTGTTACCAGGCAATGACCAAGAACTGTATTATTAGGGTCGGTGTAGTTGTAGCAGTGTATTAGCAACTAGCTGTTAGCACTAGCTAATGTCAACAACATAGTAGCTGGTATGTTACTGTAGCAATATTTACGTTCAGTCATTTGGATGACTGTTAAAACCTTTCAGTCTCAAGTTTTTCCTTTACTGGATTTACTAGTTTACTGAGCCACTACGCGCTCGCCGGCCGAGCCGGGAGCCATCGCGCGCTCGCCGGCCGAGCCGGGAGCCATCGCGCGCTCGCCGGCCGAGCCGGGAGCCATCGCGCGCTCGCCGGCCGAGCCGGGAGCCATCGCGCGCTCGCCGGCCGAGCCGGGAGCCATCGCGCGCTCGCCGGCCGAGCCGGGAGCCATCGCGCGCTCGCCGGCCGAGCCGGGAGCCATCGCGCGCTCGCCGGCCGAGCCGGGAGCCATCGCGCGCTCGCCGGCCGAGCCGGGAGCCATCGCGCGATAGCTCAGTAAACTAGTAAATCCAGTAAAGGAAAAACTTGAGACTGAAAGGTTTTAACAGTCATCCAAATGACTGAACGTAAATATTGCTACAGTAACATACCAGCTACTATGTTGTTGACATTAGCTAACTTGCCGTCCAAAATGGTGGACACCGGGGCGTCACGTGACCCTGTGACGTCAGGTGAAATACCTCAACTGACATGCTCTTGGGTGGTGGGAGTAAACTGGAGTACCCGGAGGAAACCCGTGTGGCCATGGGAGAACATGCATCATTCCACACAAATGGCAACCAAGCTCAATCAGGGACCCTGGAGCCTTGAGGCAGCAACACTACCCACTGCTCGAATGTAAAATGTGTGCAATTTGTATGAATCCTTCACCCAATAAAGTGAATTAAGAATACATTTAGAGTACACACATGAGCCTTATGGACCATTGCTGCACATCTGATGCTGCCTTGTCTGTAATTTGGGGACCAAAATTGTAAGAAATTTGTGTCAATATTTCTTTTGGATCAGAGCTCAAACTGTGTGTCTGGGTTTAAATACAAATTGTTCTGTCAGTGGTTCAAATTTTAACAAATTCTTATTTGTGATTCATGTTGGACATCCTAAAACAATAACTTTTACCAGCAGATGGAGTGTCTGCTTCAGCTTTTCTGCTTTTACCAGATGTGAAATTTGAGCAGGACTGGATAGAGATGTTACTTGATCAAAATATCTTTAAGATGCATGGCTTGGTTACATAATCTAAAAATTAGTTAAAACCTCGGTTCTCTGCTTCAAGGCCGTTAACAACGCTAAATACAGGACACATCAATTTGTTTTTATGTCGACCTGATTCAGAGGGCAACATTCAGTTTGACTTCTGATACTTTAGGTGATGAAAATGGAATGATTGTTTCCTGGCTCAGAAAGATACAAACTTGTATTTTAAAATAAAATATTGTAAAGAATAACATTCTTGTGCAAAATGGTAATCTTATTAAAATAAAAGGAGGTCTACCTGGCAGCTCTTATTTTAGACTGAAAATGCCAATTAAGTACCTAAACCTGCAGTCTTCGAAAAATCAAAATGTCTGGAGATTGGTAAAGATGAATTTTCCTTTTGTGACTGCAGTGGCATAATGTGTGTACAGTATACAGTTGTATGCAAATGTTTGGGCATCCCAGGCCAAATCAGTTGATTTTTTGTTGTGTGAAAACTAGTAAGCAAACTCTGTTACAAATTTGTCAGTGAAAAGTTTGATGGTAAGTATTCACTGACGACATTTTATTTCATGGCTAAATTGGAACAACAACAACAACGTAAATGGAAAAATATTTGATGAAGATTATGATAAAATCTCTGTTCATTATGCTCTGATGAATAAAGATGAGACGAAATGGCTTGCTCTGTTTGGGCAGACAACCTAGCGTACTTCTCAAGGGAATTTTTACAGCCAGGAGAAATATCCTTCAGTAAAATCTATTATAGTACGTTAACTTCCCTGTTTTATGTTCCTGAATGTAGTTGGGAAGTCGGGGAATCCAGCTTTCTAGGATCGCTCACTTAACGACACCATACCCCTGCTGTAATAGCCCATGTTAAAGCTACAGGGCACATTTTACAACAAGTATCATCAAACTGCCTGAGAATATTATGATTAAAATCCTGTCAAAAATTACACTAAAATTAAAATTGAATTCCACTGACTAAATCTTGATTAAAACATAACTACAATTTTCATTAAGTGACAAAGACTAAAACTAAATTTAAAATTATCTAAATTAACACTAAGACATGCCTGAAATCACAATTGGGTTAGGTTCAACAAACAAGCTCTTGCCTCAGTTTGATATTACTTGACAGATTTTTACCATTTATAAACATAAATAGAGATGCTTCAGAGACTAAAAAGTACAATAAAAAGTTTCTGGTTTAGGCTCCATTATTCTCCCTTTATTCATGTCACTCCTGGGACATGTATTCTGCCAGATCAGCCAGCATTTTCTGAGAGTTCTTGGCTATAATGCCACAAATTTGGGTGAAAATAATTGCTTCAGAATAGAACTGCAAAAATGTTGCATCCATTTAAAAAAAAAATTATTTATTTTTTTTAATCTGGAAAGGCAAAGTAGCATTACAGATTTTATACAGCACCCCCTTAGGACCATGTTTTGAACATCTTTTTATGTACACCCAGCAACATGAGACCAAAAGGAGTATACATAAATGGAAAGTCAACATTTTACTTCTGGATATTTCTGTGTGCATTTTACCAGTCTGAATAGCATGTCCTGTTTTCAATT